>NC_086447.1:119127173-119439673 GCF_028390025.1 Pseudophryne corroboree
CTGTCTTCAATTCAGAACCAGCAGACTATGTTTCCAAATAGTTTCAGAAGTTTAGCCTCCCTGCAAGACCTACTTTTTGACTGTATACATCACCTTCCTAAACCGAGAGTTGGAATGCATGATACCTTGATGTGAGTACACTTTTTCACATTAAAAAGAATGTCCACTCACTGGTCCTTTCCAGATTGGACCACTGTAATCTCCTCCAATCTGGCCTCCCTAACTACTGCCTCTCTCCACTCCAATTTGTCCTCAATGCTGATGTCCAGCCCATCTTTCTCTCCAAACATGCTACATCTACCTCCCCTCTCTTACAAGCTCTACACTGGCTGCTGTTTCCCTTCAGAATACAGTATAAGTTTCTCACACTCATTTACAAAGACCTTACCCACTCCTTTCCCATTTGCATCTCTGACCTTTTCTCCCTTTACACTCCCACCCGCCCTCTTCACTCCACAAATGCATGCTGCCTCTCCTGCCAACTAATTACTTCCTCCCACTCCCACCTCCCACAAAATTAAGATTTTACATGTGCTGCTCCCTGTATCTGTAATTCTCTACCTCTCCCTATCAGGATCTCCACCTCTCTATAAATGAGCTCTCAAGACTCACTTCTTCAGCAAACCCAGCCGTCTCTCCTCCTAACTCTCTTTTCCATCCTCATTGTTTACCCCATGTGTGTCACCCCTATCTGTCTGCCCCTCCCCTTTAGAATGTAAGCTCTCACAAGCAGGGTTCTCTCCCCTATCATCTACCTCATACTCCCTGTAGTCTTAGGTCATTTGTATCTGCAGATTTGCTGGTTTTATGACTTTTCATAACCCCTGCTTGATAAATTTGTGGTTTCTGTTCTACTGTATTCTATTCTTTCTATGGTCTAAAAAGCAATGGTGCTTTCATATTTAATTTTGTCATATTGCCACAAAACCACTGGAGATTACAATCTATTGCTTATTAAATGTTGCCCCATGTCTTTTCTTTTGTTTTTCACCAGCCCTGAGACCTCTCTGCCCATTCTGTAGGATATAATAGGGAGCTATAGTCTATAAATGAAAGACTATGGCCCGGAAGTGATGCTGTCTAAGTTGGCCGGAGGTGCGGGTTGCTGGCCAAACTTGGTTGTTGTTTTAAAAGCGGCAATCAATTACAAAGCATGGTTTTGCCTTGTAAATGATTGCTGCTTTAAAAAAATAAAGTTCGTCCGGAAACCCGCACCTGCAGCCAACTTGGACGCCATAACATCCGGCCCTATAAATGAAAGACTGAAGCTTTAGCATTCAGTATTTCTGGGGAGACAATATCATGTCTAAAAGTGCTCTATCAGTATGAATGGAAACCTGATTTATATCCTGAATATGAGTGCAGACTACACAGTGGTCAATTTAGACTCCATGGTGTTGACCATGTTGACCATGTTGACAGACAGCATCCTAGTGATTATATACAATACAGATAGCATTATAAACATGTATACAATACAGAGAACCTTATAGTGACTGCCTTATAGTACATAATACATTCTGAGGACTTATATACAATACAGAGAGCATCCAACTGACAACAATAGAATGCAAAGGTTTTCCAAATAACTCAATATACTGCAGAGACAGGGCACAGTCACACATGCAGGCTATATTCAGGCTGCATTTCTACAGCTTTTATCCATCTTCCCTGGTCCCTGGGAAGGAGCCAACCAACAGGAAGTGGATCAAGGTTGGCTCTTGCCTACTAGTGGCTGGCCCCAATCAGTACTTGTGGATATTAAAACTAGAATTTATATAAAGCTTTACAAACAAAATGTATCTAAAGACCACACAAGGGCCAGAGTTCCAGGAAAACTCTCAGTGAGGCTAATGACCAATCAGAATCATGCTCCATTTGTGAAAAGGAGCCTGGAGTGTAGTCTCCTTAAACCCATGGTAAAACCATCCGTGTATACAGCAAACTTGAATTTATTGGTAAGTCCTCTATCTTCTTCTTTGGGCTCTGTGTACAAATAATGCATTAGAATTACCAGGGGCAGATTAAGAGAGGGGGATGAGGGGAGGCTGTGCAGACTCTATGCAAGCTCCTTCCTCTCTGGCGTGGCTGCAGTGCTGTAGTTCCTGGGGACATATCTTATGCACATGTGCAAATCACCAGGAAAATGGCCACTGCAACATTTTCACTGTGATTTATGTGTACAGCTCCGGCTGCCACTGGATTCCGGAGGGGTAAGTATAATTATATGAGTGCGGGGAGTGTGATGTGGGATCCTTGGACTCAGGGGGCTGCGTGCACCATGGGATATGGTCCTTAGGTAGCCCTTACTTAGGTCGACACTCAATAGGTCAAGTACTATTCGTCGACATGCATTAGGTCAACACCTGCAAAAGGTTGACATGAGCATTAGGTCGACACGGCAAAGGTCGACACATGAAAAGGTTAACATGAGTTTTCACATTTTTAAATTTTTTGAACTTTTTCATACTTTACAATCCATGTGGACTACGATTGGGAATAGTAACCAGTACTGAGCGCAGTTGTAGCGGAGCGAGGCACCTTGCCCGAAGCATGACGAAGCAAGCCATGTGAGGGGACATGGTGCACTAATTGGGGTTCCCGGTCACTTTACAAAGAAACCAACACTAAAAAGACTCATGTCTACCTTTTTTCATGTCAACCTTTCCCATGTCAACCTGCCGACCATGTGGACCTTTTCCATGTGTTGACCTATTGCCTGTTGACCAATAGTGGTCGATGTAATGAGTGTCGACCCAATTAGGGTCGTCCCAACAAACCCATTCTGTGCACCACACACCCGGCACCCATTGTATAGATGACAATGTGCCTAATTCTGAGTTGATCGCAGCAGCAAATTTGTTAGCAGTTGGGCAAAACCATGTGCACTGCAAGGGGGGGGCAGATATAACATGTGCAGAGAGAGTTAGATTTGGGTGGGGTGTATTCAAACTGAAATCTAAATTGCAGTGTAAAAATAAAGCAGCCAGTATAAACCCTGCACAGAAACGAAATAACCCACCCAAATCTAACGCTCTCTGCAAATGTTATAACTGCCCCCCCCCCTGCAGTGCACATGGTTTTGCCCAACTGCTAACAAACTTGCTGCTGCGATCATCTCAGAATTACCCCCAATGAGAATGACCTTTTCCTTAGGATGAGTTTAGTAAACTGCTTTATGCTGTTATTTTCTGTTTGTTGTCTTTTTTAGTTCTATTAATGTGCCCACCCCCAGCGCGTTGTTTCCTCCTCTGAATAACAAATATAACTAATTTCTTTTAGAACTCGGTGAGTACAAGGATTGTAATACAATTTGTGCTTAATAAGCTAAATGTGGACATTTTGCATAATGCAATTAAAATGATAATCCTCTGCACCTTAATACTTTCTATGAAGCTATTATGGTTTCCAAATTATATTACTGCAAGAAATGCCTTTTTTTTACATTATTAATTTACAATAAGTGCTCTCAAAAATGTAAAACTAAACAGCCAATGTGCAAGAGCGCTTTTGTGACATCATGCCCTAATGTTAGACAGTTGCAGTGAATTTAACACAGAAGAGTATAGATAAATGGTTCAAGGTGACGGAGTATGCAAGGGTGCAATGTTTTTGTATTGGATGTTGGGAGAGGTTGGGTGTATGACGGCATGACTTGTAGGATACACATTAGATGCATGTGTGTTAACATGGGCATAGTCTGCAAAAAGACTTGATTTTAGTGGCAGGTGACTGAGATTAGGACTCGTCCATATACTTACAAATTGGAGGTGTTTTGCACCTTCCAGTACCACTTTTACAGGAAATCTTTAAACACATATAAGTTAATAATAATAATAATTTCTCTTACGTCCTAGAGGATACTGGGGTCTATTTAGTACCATGGGGTATAGATGGGTCCACTAGGAGCCCTGGGCACTTTAAGAATTTGATAGTATGCCCTTCTACCAGACTCAGTTTAGAAAATGTGCCCGGAGGAGGCGGTCACGCTGAAGGAAGCTCCTGAAGAGTTTTCTGCATTTATTTTATCTGTTATTTTCAGGCAGGGCTGTTTGGCACCAGCCTGCCTGCTTCATGGGACTTGGGGGGGGGGGGGGAATGGCCCAACCCCTTGAAGGGTTAATGGTCCCGTTCCCCGCTGACAGGGCACTGAGCTCCTGAGGAAACTATTTGCAAGCCCCACCACAGCGAGCGTACATTCACGCAGCTCGCCGCCACCCCTAACAGAGCCAGAAGAAAAAAGAGTGGTGAGTACTAAGCTGGCGTCCCAGTTAGCTTGGCGCCGGCCATTATGGCGGCAAGAGGGTACGGAGATGCACGGCTTCTAAATGGGGCGGAATGCATCTCCAGACACAGTACACAACTGCATCTCAGTACACTGTACACGGTACCCATACTGGCAACACAGCCTTAATATGGTTTCTGTCCATTTTAAGCACCAAATTCCTCAGCCAGTACAAAAAAAGTGGGAAGACCATGCGCCATTGAAGGGGCGGGGCTTCACTATGAGAGGGTCCAGCAGCTCACCAGCACTGTTTTCCCTCTACAGTGGACACAAACACTGACTGACAGGGACACGCAGCTCCTCCAGTGTGACTCCAAATGATCTCAGTGGTACCGGCGGTCATAGCGCGCGGGGGGGGGGAGCGATTACTAATGTACTAGATCCCCTATCAGGGTACTTAGTCTGCGACCCGGATAATCTTGACATTAGCGGTAAGAATGCAGTGGGGGCTGGCTCCAAACAACTATATGTCCCCCTAAAGGGCTCTTTGTGAGTTAATTGTGCTTAACCTTTTCCTGTGTGTGTGTGCTTTTACATTATGTCAGGCAAAGACTGTGTTTCTTGTACAGCGGAGTGTTCCTCTTCACCAGGGTGCTCACTACTGGGTACTCAGGGTTCACAGAATAGCGGGCTGAACCAGAATGGGTTAATTCTCTGAAAGGAATGATCTCCACTTTTTCTACAAAATTGTCCCGCAATGAGAAAGAGACACAATACTTAAAACAGACTGTGGATGAGTTTATGAGCAGAGACTCAGTCCCCAAGACAGCATCTCAATCCCCTCCCATTTGTCTGCAAAATCAATCTCTGGCCCATATCTTGCGGTCTGACTCTGACGCTGAAGGGTCAGACTTGGAGGAGGGTGAGGTAGACTTGGAGGGGGGATGCAGCTCTGTCACAGGGAATAGAAGCTGTTATATAAGCTATCAGAGATGTTATGCATATTCCTGATAAGGTGTCAGAGGAGTGTGAGGAATCTTATTTTACTGTAAAAAATGGGAAAATCCACCGATAGTGGACATATCAGTCTCTAGGCTGTCAAGGAAAAATTGTATTGCCTGTTCCTGGTGCAGCCTCCCTTAAAGACATGACTGATCGTAAAATTGAGACTACACTTAAATCATTGAACACAGCTGCTGGGGAGGCCCAAAGACCCACTATTGCATGTGCGTGGATCACAAAAGCCATTGCAAAATGGTCAGGTAACCTAATTGAGGGGTTAGATTCCTTGTCTAGGGTGGATGTTGTTTTACTCCTGCAGCATATACAGGACTCTGCAAACTTCATGATGGAAGCCATAAAAGAGAGAGGCTTGCTTAACACATGCACCACCGCTATGGCAGTGTCAGCACGCAGGGGCTTGTGGCTACGCCAGTGGACTGCTGATGCGGACTCCAGGAAAGGCGTGGAGGATCTACCATTCACAGGAGAGGCCTTGTTTGGAGATGAACTAAAAAAATTGATCTCCACAGCTACTGCGGGTAAGTCTATGTATCTTCTTTCGCAGCCCCCCAACCAAGAAAACTTATTCAGCGTCTAACAGGAATTGTAAAAATGGCTGCGCTGACTGGAGAAATAAGTAATATAATCATATAAGGTATGCTGCTTTTGGAATAGAGGAAATACCCAGTCACCTAGGGAAGTAACTATATGTGGAAAGTGTGTATTCCAGTGCAAGGACCTTCTATGGTAACAGTATATGAAAGATAAAATGATAATAAAAATTGTATAGACTAGTGGTAGATAAAAATATTTATTTTCAACAGATGGCTATCACCTGATTATACATAGTACTGTACATTGACATGGGAAAAGAAAAAGGGAAGGGACAGATAAGGGAAGAGGAAGAAAGAACAAAAGAGAGAAAGAGAGGAGGGAAAAAAAGAAATATATAAAAAATATATAGTATTGAAAAATAAATGATTCATTTGTGAAAAATTAATAAAAAATGAGGATTCCTCTTGGATGCTATCAAAATTTGTCCATCATAAAATGAATATTGAAAACACCAGTTTAAATTCATAATAAAAATTACATAGACTAGTGAAAAAAATATTTATTTTCAACAGATGACTATCACCTGATTATACATAGTACATTGACATGGGAAAAGAAAAAGGGAAGGAACAGATAAGGGAAGAGGAAGAAAGAAAAAGAGAGGGAAAGAGTGGAGGGGAAAAAAAGAAATACAGTATATAAAAAATATATGATTGAAAAATAAACGATTCATTTGTGAAAAATTATTAAAAAATGAGGATTCCTCCTGGATGCTATCAAAAATTGTCCATCATAAAATTAATATTGAAAACACCAGTTTAAATTCATAGGTGTGAATGACAGTCACAATTGATGTATCCTGGTACTGACAGTTTTCCATACAGTGGATTTTTTTTAAATATGTCACTTGTCCAAGTCAGGTTTGTGATCAATGATACATTTCGTACCTTGTCTCAGTCGAGGGAGGGGTGTATTGCCGACAAAACTGGTTGTCTAACATCCTGGAACTTCCAAGCTCCTCTCACCAATGTTTCACCGTAAGGATTCTTCAGGGTGATTTGAGGATGAGCTCCCTCCTCCTTGGACTGCTTTATATAGGGCTGTGTTCTGTTAGAATGACATTCACGGCAATCCGCGTGGCACTTCCAGTTCGTACGTCACTTCCGGTTCCGGTAATTGGAACGCATCTAGCCGCATTCCACAGGCATACTTCCGGTCGGTGACCCACATGCGTCACATCTGTTCGAGTCCTTAGGCTGCATCAAGCATTTCAATAGTATTTAGTGATCACCATACATATAGGATTGTTAGTTACCAGTTAGGATCCATTTATCGCATAGTGGCAGATCATATATAAATGTGTGTCTCCTTAAATGCAGAGAACTGATTATTTAACAGGAGCACACATATGCCATAAAAAACAGTGGCTTGATTTATATTGTTAGTAAGTTTTAAAATATATACATTCAGTAGATATATAAAAATAAAATTAGAATTAAAAATAATAATAATAATACTGGAAGACCCCCATGATATGGAAACCAAATAACAGATAAAACTATCAGAGGATGGATTCCAGACAAGAATTCAACTCAAGAATACCTTTTACAAGAAAAGTACCTGCAACGTGGTCTTCTCAGAATAAAGAAAATGAAAATTTTCGAGGGAACTACCATCGGTCACACAACCAAGAATCTAGATGGCATCTAAATAGAAGAACCTTTAGAGAAGAAAACACCCATCTTCCAACAAGGAAAGAACAAACAGAAATAAGTAACATCCGAGGAGATGGAGATATGAAGAAAGAAACCCAGATTGAAATTATCGAACTCAACCAAGAGACACCCAGACACATGGAGAATTAGCAAATAGATGAGAGATCTTTGAAAAGGGCAGAAAGGACCACCAGATAGAACTCTAGGAGATGGCTAATACCTTGATGAATCAAATATCAACCGTCAAAGACAATGTCCAAATAGAAGAAAAACACAAAGAAGTAGAACATGAAGCTGACGACTATCTAGACGCTTTTTTCGAATTAGTCCGGTCACAGCATCATCATCCAGATCCAGTGGTATTGCCAAAAATACCGCCAATCAGAATCCCAGACAAAGAAAAATAAATTAATCTACAAATGAGGAAAGCGAGGTGGAGCTAAGATACAAAGAAAAAAAGAAAAAGAAGAAGGGAGTGAGAAGTCAGAAATAAAAGGAATATTCAATCTAAGTAAACAGAACCTTACAAGCCCACAGAAACGTCTTCTGAATCGAGGTCTGAAATTCGCTCCTTGGAACAGAATAAACAAATTTGAAACTTTTGTGGATCTACACAAATTTATTAGGAAGGTAACACTTAAGAAATTCTTTCAAAGAAAACAAAAATTACAAAGCCCTCCTAATCAAGGTATTTACAAACATTCCAGCCTACAGGAAAAATCAAAATTAAATCCACAGCATTTAAAAGGAAATTTGATTAACAGCTTTCAGAAACTAGTAGAAGCATATATAAGAAAAATACCAACTAAAATTAAAGGGAAAAAAGACAATATATCATAGGATGAAAGAACAGCACTAAAAGAATTGAAAAAGAATAAAAATTTGATAATTAAGCCAGCAGGCAAAGGTGGTGGAGTGGTCGTATTAGACAAAGAAAGATAGGAAAATGAAAAATTTAACCTATTGAATGATGAGAACACCTATCAAAAATTGAAAAGAGACCAAACGAATGAATATCAGAACAAAATCAACATCCTACTTAAAAAAGGCCTAGAAGAATGAATACTATTGAAAAAAGATTTCAACTATTTATATGTCGAACATCCCATCATCGCGGTCCTTTATCATCTACTGAAAATACATAAAGATCACAAGAACCCCCCAGGAAGACCCATTGTAGCAGGGGTCGATTTACTTACAGCGAACCTGTCTGGCTACATTGATTTATTTTTCGAACATCCCATCATCAACATCAACATCCCATCATCAACATCAAAAGCACTGTAACAATGTAAGAAAAATCCTAGAGGAGGAATCATCACTACAACAAAAACAAATTGATTTCATTATGGATGCTATAACCTTTATTCTTACTCATAACTACTTTTGGTTTAAGGATACATTTTATAAACAAAACACAGGAACAGCAATGGGAACAAAATTTGCACGTTCCTATGCAAATCTTTTTTGGCCCAATGGGAAAAAGAAAATGTTTGGAGCAATAACAAATATAGCGAGAATCTACTGATTTGGGCACATTACATTGATGATGTAATAATAGTATGGAAATGCACAAAGGATAGTCTAGAGGACTTTATTAACACCATCAATAATAATGGAGTAAACTTGGAATTTACAAGTACTATCCTTAAAACGAATATTGATTTTTTGGATCTCACCATCTACGTGGAAGAGGATGAAATAGAGACTAAAACCTTTAAGAAACCAGTAGATTGTAACAACTTTCTTCATACCACTAACAACCAACATCAGAATTGGCTAAGAAACATTCCTGGAGGCCAACTAAGAAGGTTAAAACAGTACTGTTCCAGAAAACAAGATTTCGAAAACCAAGCTAAAAAATTGACCCAACAATTTAGAGAAAAAGATTATGAACTTGTAAGATTGAATGAAGATTTGGAAAAAATAGAAAAATTAAAAAGAATAGAACTCTTGGAATACAAAGAAAAAAAAGCCTAAAGATGAAGAACATCCACTTTTCATTACCTCTTATTCCAGTCAAAGCCAACTACTAGAAAAAAGTATAAAAAAACATTGACACATATTGCTTGCAGATGATGAACTTTGATCAGTCTTACCGAAATACCCGAAAATCATATATAAAAGGGCACCAACAATTAAAACCAATTTGGTTAAGAGTGAATACAAAGACATGAAATAAAATAAAACCACATAGCTTTTTCCAGCACTACAGGTTTTTTCTACTGCGGTTTTTGTGCGACATGTAAGAAAACAGGTAGCAGAATGTCACAACCAATTAAACAAGTTACTTCATATGCTAACAACTAAAAATACACAATAAAAGAAAAAATCACCTGTCATTCGGAAGGTGTAATTTATATGATACAATGTCCCTGTGGAACCCAATACATTGGGAAAATGAAATGGAAACTTAACATCATAATAAACGAACATTTATGCATATCAAAAATATGAAACAGAACCACACTATTCCCATACACTACATGAAAACAAATGCAAGTGACCCATCTTGTTTGATATTTATGGGTCTGAAACAAATTCAAAGGAAATGGAGAGGAGATTTCGAAAAAGCACTTTCCAGAGAATAATCCAAGTTTATTTATCATTTTGAAACCCTGGCTCCAAAAGGTCTTAATGGGGACTTTGAGATAAGCGCCTTCCTGTAGATCCTTAGATACCACAATACATACAAACTCTGTACATATGAGTTATAACTAGATATTAAAATAAATTAAAATCTTTAGTCATTATTTAGTAATACAATATTTGTGTATATATATATATATATATATCCATCCAAAGATGTTTTTTTATACTGTAGCTTAGTCCACTATAATCTGAGAACATCACCTGTTTCTTTTAAAGTTTAATTTAATTGCACACATTTATTTAGTCTATTCATCAATTTTTAACATCAATTTAATCTCTACATTTTTATTTCTATTCCTATTTTTATTAATATTTTTATTTTCTATAATTCTTTTTATTATTTATTTTATTTGTAATGTTATTTTTATTTTTATTTTTTATTATTTTTTTAATATTCAAATTTTTATTTCTATTTTTTTAATTATTATTTTTATTTTTATATATCTACTGAATTTATATATTTTGAAACTTACTAACAATATAAATCAAGACACTGTTTTTTATGGCATATGTGTGCTCCTGTTAAATAATCAGTCTTCTGCATTTATGGAGAAACTCATTTATATATGGTCTGCCACTATGCAATAAATGGATCCTAACTGGTAACTAACAATCCTATATGTATGGTGATCACTAAATACTATTGAAATGCTTGATGCGGTCTAAGGACCTGACCGTATGTGACGCATGCGGGTCACCGACCGGAAGTATGCCTGTGGAATGCGGCTGGATGCATTCCAATTACCGGAACCAGAAGTGACGTGCGAACCGGAAGTGCCATGCAGATTGCCGTGAATGTCATTCTAACAGAACACCGCCCTATATAAAGCAGTCCAAGGAGGAAGGAGCTCATCCTCAAATCACCCTGAAGAATCCTTACGGTGAAACGTTGGTGAGAGGAGCTTGGAAGTTCCAGGACTTTGGACAACCAGTTTTGCCGGCAAAACACCCCTCCCTCGACTGAGACAAGGTAAAAAATGTATCATTGATCACCAACCTGACTTGGACAAAAATCCACTGTATGGGAAACTGTCAGTACCAGGATACATCAATTGTGACTGTCATTCACACCTATGAATTTTAACTGGTGTTTTCAATATTAATTTTATGATGGACAATTTTTGATAGCATCCAGGAGGAATCCTCATTTTTTAATAATTTTTCACAAATGAATCGTTTATTTTTCAATCATATATTTTTTATATACTGTATTTCTTTTTTTCCCCTCCACTCTTTCCCTCTCTTTTTCTTTCTTCCTCTTCCCTTATCTGTTCCTTCCCTTTTTCTTTTCCCATGTCAATGTACTATGTATAATCAGGTGATAGTCATCTGTTGAAAATAAATATTTTTTTCACTAGTCTATGTAATTTTTATTATGAATTTAAACTGGTGTTTTCAATATTCATTTTATGATGGACAAATTTTGATAGCATCCAAGAGGAATCCTCATTTTTTATTAATTTTTCACAAATGAATCATTTATTTTTCAATACTATATATTTTTTATATATTTCTTTTTTTCCCTCCTCTCTTTCTCTCTTTTGTTCTTTCTTCCTCTTCCCTTATCTGTCCCTTCCCTTTTTCTTTTCCCATGTCAATGTACAGTACTATGTATAATCAGGTGATAGCCATCTGTTGAAAATAAATATTTTTATCTACCACTAGTCTATACAATTTTTATTATCATTTTATCTTTCATATACTGTTACCATAGAAGGTCCTTGCACTGGAATACACACTTTCCACATATAGTTACTTCCCTAGGTGACTGGGTATTTCCTCTATTCCAAAAGCAGCATACCTTATATGATTATATTACTTATTTCTCCAGTCAGCGCAGCCATTTTTACAATTCCTGTTAGACGCTGAATAAGTTTTCTTGGTTGGGGGGCTGCGAAAGAAGATACATAGACTTACCCGCAGTAGCTGTGGAGATCAATTTTTTTAGTTCATCTCCAAACAAGGCCTCTCCTGTGAATGGTAGATCCTCCACGCCTTTCCTGGAGTCCGCATCAGCAGTCCACTGGCGTAGCCACAAGCCCCTGCGTGCTGACACTGCCATAGCGGTGGTGCATGTGTTAAGCAAGCCTTACTGTATTTCTTTTTTTCCCCTCCACTCTTTCCCTCTCTTTTTCTTTCTTCCTCTTCCCTTATCTGTTCCTTCCCTTTTTCTTTTCCCATGTCAATGTACTATGTATAATCAGGTGATAGTCATCTGTTGAAAATAAATATTTTTATCACTAGTCTATACAATTTTTATTATCATTTTATCTTTCATACACTGTTACCATAGAAGGTCCTTGCGCTGGAATACACACTTTCCACATAGAGTTATTCAGCTTCTAAGTTACAGTCCTTTCGGATGGCCAAGTTCAAGAGCAAATCCAGAGGTGCTTCTACATCCTCCAGTGGCGCAAGAGGTAAACCACGGAAGCCAGCAACTGCAGGTGCTCAGGAACAGAGCAGAGGCTCTGATTCCGCAAAGACTTCAGCATGATGGTGGACCGCAATGCCTGGAAGGCTGTCAGTTGGGAGCCCGACTACAATTCTTCAGTCAGATCTGGTCAAGTTCGTGACTGGATCTCTGGGTCATAGATCTTATTTCCCAATTTCCCATGGCCACAGACTGGAGTTCCAAAATCTCCCACCTCACAGATCCTTCAAATCAGGCTTGCCAGTTTCACAAAAGGCAAGTATAACTTTACAGTATGCCATCCAAAAACTGGTACAGACTTTGGCCATTGTTCCAGTTCCACCTCATCTGCTCAACAAGGAGTACTATTCCAACTTGTTAGTAGTATCGAATCTAGATGGTTTGGTAAGATCGATTTTGAACCTCAAGTCTTTGAACCCGTACTCACGAGTGTTAAAATTCCAGATGGAGTCTCTGAGAGCGGTAATCTCAGGTCTGGAGGAGGAGGAATTCCTAGTGTCTCTGGATATCAAGGATGCGTACCTTCACATTCTGATCTGGCCGCCTCATCAGGCCTATCTACGGTTTGCACTGCAGGACTGTCACTACCAGTTCCAGGCCCTGCCCTTTGGTCTCTCCACAGCACCGAGAGTGTTCACCAAAGTAATGGCAGAGATGGTGTTTCTACTCTGCAAACAGGGAGTAAACATAATTCCGTACCTGGATGATCTCCTGACAAAAGCACCGTCCAGGGAAAGGTTGCTGGACAGCATTTGTTTCTCAACCAAACTCCTCCAGAATCACGGGTGGATTCTGAACCTTCCAAAATCTCACCCAAAAAGCCAACATGGAGTCTCCCATTCCTGGGAATGATACTGGACACGAAGTCACAGAAAGCGTTCCTTCCATTGGAAAAGGCAATGGTGATCCAGTCGATGGTTCGGGACATCCTAAAGCCAACCCGGGTGTCGGTGCATTTGTGCATTCGCCTTCTGAGGAACATGGTGGCCTCTTATGAGGCTCTTCAATGCTGAGGTTTTCATGCAAGACCCTTCCAGCTAGATCTGTTGGACAAATGGTCCGGATCGCATCTTCACATGCACCAGAGGATCCGTCTGTCGCCAAAAGCCAGGATCTCCCTTCTGTGGTGGCTACAGACTGCTCAACTCATCGAAGGTCGGAGATTCGGCATTCAGAACTGGATTCCGTTAACCACAGATGCAAGCCTCAGAGGTTGGGGAGCAGTCACTAGGGGGTGCAGTTTCAAAGAAGATGGTCAAGTCAGGAAGTCGTCCTTCCAATCAATATTCTGGAACTCAGGGCCATATACAACGCCCTTCTGCAGGCCTCCCATCTTCTTCAAGATCGGGCCATTCAGGGGCCATTCAATGTGACGGCAGTGACGTACATAAACTGACAGGGCGGAACGAAGAGCAGAGCAGCAATGTCAGAGGTGTCAAGAATTCTCTTCTGGGCAGAAAAAATGCTATGGCATTGTCAGCAGTCTTCATTCTGGGAGTAGACAACTGGGAATCAGACTTTCTCAGCAGGCAGGACCTGCACCTGGGGGAGTGGGGCCTTCACCCGGAGGTGTTCAGGTGCTTGACAGTCGATGGGGATATCCACAGATCGTCATGATGGCCTCTCAGCTCAACAAGAAGCTCAATCCCGACTATGATCCAAGCCGTGAAGGGGGTAACGTCTAAGCATTACCATCATATTTGGAAGAAATACATCTCTTGATGTGAGAGCAGAAATTATTCTGCGGTGGAATTTCATCTTGGACGTTTCCTGCCTTTTCTGCAGGCAGGTGTGGATGTGGGCCTGCGTCTGGGCTCCTTAAAAGTCCAGATTTCGGCCTTGTCCATTTTCTTTCAGAAACAATTGGCTTTTCTCCCTGAGGTCCAGACGTTCTTGAAAGGTGTTCTGCACATCCAACCTCCCTTTGTGCCTCCCACGGCACCTTGTGATATCAACGTGGTGCTGCAGTTCCTCCAATCGGACTGGTTTGAACCGTTACAGGTGGTAGACGTAAAATATCTTACGTGGAAGACCGTCACACTGTTGGTCTTGGCTTCAGCAAGACGTGTGTCGGAATTGGGGGCTACATCTCATAAAAGTCCTAATTAATTTTCCATGACGGCAGAGCTGGACTCGGAACTCGCCAGCAATTTCTTCCTAAAGTGGTGTCTGCATTTCACATCACCAACCTATTGTGGTTATGGTTGTCACCGACACTTCTGCTACTTCGAAGTCTTTGAATTTTGTGAGGGCTTTGAAGGTGTATGTGAAGAGAACAGCTTGTCACAGAAAAACAAACTCACTGTTTGTTCTTTATGATCCCAATAAGATTGGTTGTTCTGCTTCAAAGCAGTCTATTACATGCTGGATCAGGCTTACTATCCAGCATGCTTATTCAACAGCAGGTTTGTCATGTCCATAATCTGTACAGGCCCACTCTACTAGGTCAGTGGGTTCTTCCTGGGTGACTGCCTGGGTTGTCTCAGCTTTACAGCTCTGCCGAGCAGCTATTTGGTCAGGTTCAAACACGTTGCTAAGTTCTACAAGTTTGATACTTTGGTCTCTGAGAACCTTCAGTTTGGTCAATCAGTTCTGCAGGAACCTCAGCACTCTCCCACCTGGTTTGGGAGCTTTGGTACCTCCCAATGGTACTAAATGGACCCCAGTATCCTCTAGGACGTAAGAGAAAATAGGATTTTAATTACCTACCAGTAAATCCTTTTCTCATACTCCGTAGGCGTAGAGGATACCGGGCGCCCACCCAGTGCTTCGTTCTTCCTGCAATGTAACTTGGTTAAGTAATGTTGGTCCAGCCGTTGGTTTTCCTGTTTCAAGTTTGGTCAACTGGGCTTTCCTCTTGTTGTGTGTGCTGGTTCGGAATCTCACCACTGTCCTTATTTATCCTTCTCTCAAAGTATGTCATCTCCTCGGGCACAGTTTCCTAGACTGAGTCTGGTTGGAGGGGCATAGAGGGAGGAGCCAGCCCACATTATCAAATTTTTAAAGTGCCCATGGCTCCTAGTGGACCCGTCTATACCCCATGGTACTAAATGGACCCCAGTATCCTCTACAGACTACGAGAAAAGGATTTACCGGTAGGTAATTAAAATCCTATTTATTCTTTTATTTACTGTATGTAACGCTTTTCTCCCGTAGGATTCAAAGTCGCTTTACAGACTTCAAAAATAGTACATAGTACAGGGGGGTTGGGGTCGGGTGACCAGCGGTCGGGATCCTGGCGGTCAGCATACAGATGCCAGGATGCCAGCAGGCTGGCAAGCGCAATGAAACCCCTTGCAGGCTTGGTGGCTCACTGCGCTTGCCACAGGTTCTAATCCCAGTCTATTGGTGTCGTGGACACTCACAAGTGGGAATATCCCTGGGCCCCCAGCCGGCATCTTTGCGGCCGGTATCCCAGCATCGGTATGCTGACTGCCGGTCACCTGACTACATCCCATACAGGGAAATAGAATTACAGCAATTCAAAGAATTACACAGAAATACTTAGTAACAACGGAATCCAGAGAGTACAATATGCAAACTACTGGGTTGGTTCAGACATTTTGGGCAATAACCTCCACGGGTTGTACATTCTACCTCCAAAAGGTACCAAGTGAGGCAGCCATCTTGTGTGCACTATGTTGGATTACTCTGGGTGGAAAAGTCTACCCCTAAAAGAGATGATTCAAAATGAATAGTTGGGGGGCGTGGCTTGGCTGGCAAGAGGAGAAGACGTGCAGTGTCCCAGCTCTCCCCACACGGCACACATTAAGACCCCTAACCTTCCAATTACGCACTCCTAACTAGCAAGAAGACACCTAGGGAGTCCCCCTTACCCTGCTGCTAACTCCTGGGGAACCCGCGGAGTCGGGGAGCGCTTTTAAGCGCTACTGCGGACTGCGGCCTACCCCCCCAAACAGAAGCCGGGGCCTGGAGTAGAGACGACGACCGACGGCACCCGCCCGCCATCCATCCGCTACACACAAGCTCCCTGCTGAGATCGGGTTGCCCTCCCTGCACCTACTGAGACCCGCCGGCGGGACGAGGAGACGGACCTCCAGCGGTGAGTGCACTCCGTAGCTGGAGCCCGTCCTGTGACCGCTGCGCCGGCTGTCCGCACTGATCCAGCCGGACACTCGCGGGCTGGCTGCCCCCCCTTCTGCGGCTCCGAGACGAGGCGGCTTGCCACGCCCGGCTGCTTCGGAGCGGGGACAAGCTGACCCCTCACCCCACACGCTCTATAGATTTTAGAGCCCACCGCACTCCCGGACACCCGGCCTTTGAAGACTTCGGCCGAGGATTGCTGTCCCATCTGGCGCAGCACCCCTCACACGAAAATATACTCCTCTCTCATATATTCTTATATAGGGGCTAAAGAGGCCCAAACGTCCCTCTGCTCCTGAGATTAGATTGCGGTGACAGGGAGGGCTCCATCACCCTCCTGCAGACCGAGGCCTAGTTCCCCTTCTGAATCCGGGGACTCGATTTTTACATAACACCCAGCAGGCACCGGTACTCACCAAGCTACAGGCTCTGTACTGCAGCTCACCTCGAGGACTCCCCCTAGTGGGGTAATTTACTGAAGAAATATATTTCTGCTCAACTGAGAGATATTATATGACCGCATTTCAACCTCTCAGATCCTACAATGCTTTGAGATAAACACCTAAACCGGCTGCTCTGGCCACTGACGCCGTAATGTGCCGCTGATGCCAACCCACAGGGAGCCATACCGCTGAAGGCACTCTTATGCTAATCATGTGATCATATCTCACCTCGTCAACTCGAACCCGGGAAATTAAGCAACCCGATGCTGACTGAGTGATGTCCAGGAACCAGAAATCTTCCCAGAAGATCGGCAAACCGACTCCTCGGGGGAACATGTCGCAACCTGCAATGAGGCCCTTCTTACAACCTACATCGCCCGCTCCATCTGATAACCCTCCTGCAGCAATCTCCCCTATTCTCCCGCCAGCTCCCCACCCGTCTTCTCCAAATGCAGATGCACCACATGCTCGCCCCTCGGGTGGCAAAGATCTGCAAGATATATTAGCTTATATGAAGACTCTTCCCACTAAACAAGACTTACAAGACACAGTGAGGCGAGAACTGGCTGCCATGAGGCAGGATATTTCCCACATCTCTGACCGGGTGTCGAGCTTGGAAGATCATCAAACTTCCTCTGACACTTTTCTAAAGTCATTGACGACTGTCATTGAAACCCAATCATCGGAGATTCGCTCCCTACAGCTGCGGTTGACAGATTTGGACAACAGAGGGAGGAGAAACAATATTCGCGTACGTGGCCTACCGGAAGAAGTCCCTCCAACAGGCTTGATCGATGCCCTAACGAAGATCTTTAACGAGATCCTAGGTAACGACCCTAATGATACCATCACCTTCGATAGGGCCCACCGCGCCTTGAAACCAAGGGGCCTCCCCGCAGATAGACCACGCAATGTCATATGCAGGTTGCATTATTTCTCCCAAAAAGAAAACATCATGCGCAAAGTGCGCCAACTTGATGAAGTGGACTTCAATGGTTCCGTGATACAAATTTACCAAGATTTGTCCTGGCACACATTACAACAACGAAAAGCCCTCAAGCCCCTGATGGAAGAATTCCGCAAGCGTCAATTGAAATATCGGTGGGGCTTTCCCTTCAGCCTCCAGGTCTCTTCATCCGGGAAAACCCACACCCTCAATTCCCACTCAGATCTCCCAGAGTTCTGCACGGGACTTGGCATACCAAAACCTGATCTACGCGATTGGGACTTCCCTATTCCAGAGCTGCCATCTTTCCAACCCCTGGACACAGGACCACCTTGGCAGGTGGTACGAAAAGCTGGAGGGAAAGGCACAATCGGATCCCCTCTCAACAAGGATTCGCAAGTTACCTGACCGATTATCTGGGCCCCTTGTTTGTCCTAGTCCTACTTCCGGTATCTCTACAGGTTACAGCGTGACGCTATTCTTGGTTTGTAGCGTGATATCATTCCACGCCTCTGGGGAACCTCCGTGTGAACCTCTGCTGTTGCCGAGGTCCTTGCCTCACCCTCCCCGATGCGTAATGGGTCATTGATTATTACTAACTCTTGTGCTATTATTGCGAGATTTCTTATATTTTTCACTATTCGAAGATTTCCTTCTGTTGATGAGGTTTAAGGTTTATCACATATTTACACTCAGTTCTGTTTATATATGTATACTGTTTACTACAATGTCTTATCTCATTATCGCCATGCCTTTGGCGGTGGCTCCCTTATCCGCCCCATACCCGCCTCTTGCTGTTTGACCTCTTGGGTGCCAGATCCTTAGACGGATCGGTTACCCCAATGCGGGTTTTTTCTTAATGTTGTTTAAATGTTATTATAGTTTTTTCTTCATGCTCTGTTCCTCTCTTTTTCCTCCCTACTTCTCTTTTTCTCCTTTCACTGACCATTCTGAACTCAACATATTCCATCACAACATATATCTCCTATGACGTCCACCGGCAAAATTAAAATCACTTCGATCAACGCGAAGGGACTCAATATTCCGGAGAAAAGATCTTCTCTTTTGAGGTCCCTCTGGGCTGATAGAGTGGATGTTGCAATGGTCCAGGAGACGCATTTTAAAATTTCAGCTAAAAATCCTCCCCTGACCAATTACCGCTACCCTCAGGCTTTTTACAATAACAACCCAGATTCAAAATCGAAGGGCGTAGCGATAGTGTTTTCCAGGACCCTCCAGCTGTCAGACATCTCAGTCCATAAATTGGTCCCTGGTCGTCTCCTGATGGTACGTTGTAAAATATGCACCTGTCCATACACATTTATTGCACTCTACGCCCCAAATAAGGATCAGGTCCCATTTTTCCGCAATGCATTCTTCCAAATGGAGCCACTCCTATCTGGGGTGGTTGTTCTTGGAGGTGATCTGAACTGGATAATGGATCCATCACTAGACTCGTCTTCTAATGCCCCCCCGGACCTCCCAACGCCAATACTGGCAGGTTAGGAGACTGTTTCACGACCTCCAACTGGCTGACTCCTGGCGGGTTCTTCACCCCTCAAATAGGGACTACTCCTTCTATTCCCCCCCACACAATGCCTATTCACGCCTCGATTATTTATTTCTGAGTCACAGGCACCTCCCCTTATTAATAGACTCCTCCATCGGCTCAATAACCTGGTCTGATCATGCCCCAGTACACATGACGCTTTCGACCCCCCAGAATACCCCAGGTCAATGGACCTGGAGCCTCAACGAGTCACTGCTGCAAGATCAATATTGCAGGGGTGAAATAGAAAAAGCTCTGGCTGAGTTCTTCTCCATGAATGACACCGATGATGTCTCAAAAATCACCCTATGGGAGGCACATAAATGCACCATACGAGGTAAACTCATACAGTTGGGGACATTTATGAAGAAGCAGAAATCAGCACTAATTACTAAATTACTAAACCAACTACATCGTCTCGAGTCCCTGCATAAATCGACCCTGTCGGAAACTGACTACCTAGAATTACTAGATACACGGGCCCAACTAAAGAAATCTCTTACTGATAGTATCCAACTCTCTGTCCGAAAATGTAATTCTAAATACTACCAATGGGGCAATAAACCTGGGCGCCTTTTGGCCCAGGCTCTCAAGGTTCAGCGCTCCTCCTTATACATTAATAATGTAAAAGATCTCGGGAATACCCTCCGATTCAAAACCCCAGAAATAGCGGCAAGCTTCAAACAGTACTACTCCCTTCTCTATAACCTAGAAAATCGATCGGGCGATACCGCTCCCCCATACGATTTTTTACAGGCAAAGGCGTATCTAGAAAGGGTGTCTTACCCCGTCCTGCTTCCTTTGGACAGGGAAGCATTAGAACTACCCTTTACCCAACAAGAATTGGAGACTGCCCTGACCATGACACCGTCTGGCAAGAGCCCAGGACCAGATGGCTTCACCATCACCTATTATAAACAATTCAGAGATCTCACATCCCCTTACCTTCTCCAAGCCCTCAATTCAATATCCGCAAACACCCATTTCTCTAACCAATCCTTAGAAGCACACATCTCCGTTCTGCCCAAGCCCGGTAAGGATCCCTCGGTATGCTCCAGCTATAGACCCATATCTCTCCTAAACATCGATGTTAAGCTCTTCGCAAAATTAATGGCAAACAGACTGAACGCATTCCTGCCTTCCCTAATCCACAACGACCAGGTAGGGTTTGTCCCAGGCCGTGAGGCTAAGGATAACACCACTAAGTTACTGAGCCTGATTCATATTGCATCCCAAGGTGGCCCACCCACAGTGTTGTTGTCCACTGATGCTGAAAAAGCTTTCGATAGGGTCGGTTGGGGCTTTATGAGGTCCGTGCTGGAGCATATTGGACTGGGTCCCCGGATGCTTGGTAGGATCATGGGTCTTTATAGATCTCCCACAGCACGGGTCCGAGTGAACGGATCTCTGTCAGAATCCTTCCCCATTAGCAATGGGACACGACAGGGTTGCCCATTATCCCCTCTTCTCTTTGTCCTCTGTATCGAAGCTTTCGCTAGAGCTATTAGGGCCAATGATAACATCAAGGGCTTGACGATTGGTGATACGGAGCACAGACTTTCCCTGTTTGCGGACGATCTACTAGCCACAATAACGCACCCGATCTCCTCCCTCCCCCACTTTATTCGAGAGCTATCCCACTTCGGATCACTCTCCAACTTCAAGATCAACATGTCCAAATCATGTGCCTTGAACATCTCCTCCCCCCCCGACACTGTAGCTAAACTTAGACAAACTTTCCCCTTTACTTGGAACGCTTCTCATTTGTCTTACCTGGGAATACAACTGCCAAACGACCTATCTCATTTATACACCTTAAACTTTACCCCCCTTATCCGAACACTCAGGGCTGATTATAGCAGATGGTACCTCAAACCACTCTCTTGGCTGGGGAGGGTAAATGTGGTAAAGATGAATACTCTCCCCAAACTACTCTACAAACTATAGACCCTCCCCATACAGATCCCAGACTCCTGGTTCAGATCCATCCAACTGTTAATACAACAATTCATCTGGTCTCGGAGACGGCCAAGAATAAGCCGATCCATTATGACCCGCTCTACCCGAAGTGGTGGTTTCCAATTACCTGACATCAGAGGATACTATTGGGCAATATTGCTCAACAGGGTTCTGGACTGGACGAGGAGTCGAGACACAAAGCAATGGGTGGCTATAGAGGGACTATACATGCAACAATTCCCGGAGATTTTTCCCTGGCTCCTCTCCCTGCCCAAACCCCCCTCCCCCCACCCAACTATTACGGCGACCCTCTCCTTCTGGAAAAAGGCACGCCGCTGGCCCTTCCTCTCCTCTGATTTTGGCCCACTGACCTCTTTTCTAGCTAACCCCGACTTCCAGCCCGGCCTAACACCCTCACACTTTCGTGACTGGGCCCTTGAAGGCCTCTTTAGAGTGGGTCAAATGGCAGTTTCCTCAGGAGTTAAACAATTTTCAGAAATAAGATCCAAATGGGAAATCCCGCAACACGACTTTTGGAAGTATCTACAACTTAGACATTTTTTGCACTCTGAGCGTAGATATCTCCGGGCCTCACGAGAGTTAACCCAGTTCGAGAGGATGTGCGTCGCCACGTGCCCCCCCCAGCACACTATCTCCTCACTTTATAGATTACTGCAGACCCCAAATTCCCAGAAGCCCATGCCCTTCCAGCTGGCTTGGGAAAGAGACCTTGGGATTCCTCTAACAGACAAAGACTGGCAGTTGATATTCCTCAAATCCCACACAAGCTCAGTCTGCATACAAGTCAGGGAAACTCAATATAAACTCTTGATGAGATGGTACAGACACCCCTCCCTCCTCCACTTCATGTATCCTGGAGTGACGGACAGGTGTTGGAGGTGTCTCAGCGCCACAGGCTCCTTGGTGCATATCTGGTGGAACTGTCCCCTACTAAAGCCATTCTGGAGGGACGTTGTATCCATCTCTCAAGACATACTTCACACTCCAGTCCCCACAGACCCAGCCTTCTGGTTACTTTCCCACTCCTCAACCTCACTGGCTCAGCATAAAACATTGCTACTTCGACACCTGTCTAATGCAGCAAGGGCAGTCATCCCCACACTATGGAGATCTCAACTCCCACCCACTAGGAAACTATGGTTTAACAGAATTAGTTACTACATGAATATGGAAAACATCCTCCTGGTATCCAGAGATAAACTCTCGGAGTTTATGACTATATGGATGCCCTGGATAGAGTATATGTCTTCTAAAGATTATAAGGACTATGTCTATGCTGTCAAATGATTTAACCACGCAATTGATCAAATAGACAGATTGTACCACCCCCACCCCCCCCAATTTGATAGTTACCCCCAGTCTGGTCACACATTGCTCTCCCTCTTCTATTCCTCTCATTTCATTCCTCTCTCTCTTCTATAACCTCTCCACAATGCTATTAAAGTTGTTACGATTGCATTATAGTATAGATTGCTGCCGAAAGGACATCAGATGGATGTTACTGAAACACCTACTAACGCTAGTGCCTACATTGACCCCCAGCGATGGGGACGATACGCTACTCTACTCTTTACGGCTATGATGTATTAGACCCTCATTTGTGTCCTGACGATTTCATTCTTCTTTTGTCGAAATGTGATGCAATCCTTGTATTGTTATACTGTTCTAAATAAAAACAGATTACACAAAAAAAAATGAATAGTTGGAGCATCTTAATGCTAAGGGTAGTGTCCCAATATAACCGTCAGGTCCATGTGTTTTTCATCTCATCCATAAGCAAACCAGTCAAGGCATCCATGTTGGGTTTACTACAAAGATTGCACTGTGGGAGATAAGCCATACATGGACCCAAGGCACATATGGAAGAACTGACATGTGTGTAGTGGTATGATATACTCTGTATGAATAGATTTACGTGTAGTACATCCCACCCATAGGGAATAATCTGAGGCAGTCATCTGGGACTGCTGACAGGGTGTGCAGACAATGAAGGTATAGCATACAGGTTTAGCATACGGTGGGGTATAATAATAATAATAATAATAATAATAATGTTTATTATATAGCACCTTTCTCCTAATAGGATGCACAGTTCTTTACAGTTGTCTTTACACCTCAAAATACAAAACATCTTAACAGCAGATATTAGTGATATGCTTGAGTGAATAGGTAAGTTTTTTGTCTATTTTTAAAGGATACTAGAGTGGAGGGTTCTCGAACTGTGTGGGGAAAGAGTTCCATAGAGTTGGAGCCACAAAGTTGAAAGCTCGACCCCCATATGAATTCAGGAAGATTCTAGGTACTGCTAAGAGTCCTTCATCTACAGATTGTAGTAATCAAGTGGGACATTATGGAATCAGAAACTGCTTCATCTACCTTGGGCCCTGGTCATGTAGGGCTTTGAAAGTAAGGCAATCTTGAAAACGATTCACCTTTTTACAGGTAGCCAGTGAAGTGAGTAGGGAATGGGTGTTATGTGGCTGGAACAGGGCTGATTGGTTAATAATCTAGCAGCTGCATTTTGTATAATCTGCAATTCTTTTGCTGGGAGACCAAGGTAGAGGGCATTGCAGTAGTCTAGGGGTGATGATACAAATGCATGTATGACTTTAGGTAGATCTTCTGAGGGAATTAAATACTTGATTCTGGCTATGTTCCTCAGTTAAAAGAATGAGGATTTGATTGTGGCTGAGACCTGATGTTTAAGTGTCAGGCCATTATCAAGGAAAAAAACAAGATTCTGCACATGATCAATGTTTGTAGTTCTGTACCCCCAAGTTTAAATCCTGTCAGTTGGCTATGCTGCAGACTCATCCTGTGACCTATCATCAGGACTTTTATTTTATCAGGGTTCAGTCGCAGCCAACTGGCACTCATCCACTCCTGGAGACCAGCTAGGCAGCCATTTAGGGTTGTTACGGTGTTATCAGTACCTGGAGCAAAGGACATGTACAGTTGTGTATAATCTGCATAGCAGTGGTAGACCAGGCCATGACATCTGATTATTTCACCCAGTGGTAGCATGTATACTGCAAAAAACATGGGAGATAGTATAGAACTCTGTGGAACCCCACAAGTAAATGGCACTGGTGATGAAGAGTATACTCCAGACAAAACTCTCTGTGACCTGACAACAAGAAATTATTTGAACCAGCTAAGGACTGTGCCATCCAGACCACAGAAATTCTTCAAGCGCTCAATTAGACTTCCACGGTCCATGGTGTCAAATGCTGCAGAGAGATCCAGAAGGGTTAAGATTGAACAGTCTTCTCCATCTCTTGCCATTAGAAGATCATTAAGCACACATACCAGTGCTGTTTCGGTGCTATGTCTTCTCCTGAATCCTGACTGGAATGGATCATAAATGTCATGGGTTGATAGGCTGGTTTCTAGTTGAGTTACAACCATTTTCTCAATAACATTTCCTAGAAAAGGAAGGTTTGATAAAAAGTACACAGTAAAAAAACAACAGCAGTAGCTAGGGCATAAAATAATGGTAAGCAAAGAGATAGCAATTGGCAGGCACAGTAATTAAAGTAAAGCTGCTCAGGCAATGCAGCTAGCAGCAGGGAGCACTGATGTACTGTAGCAAGTAAGTATATCTGGCCATCATGTTGAAGGCCAGATATACTAAGCCTTAAAAAGTGATAAAGTGGAGAGTGATAAAGTCCCAGCCAACCAGCTCCTTACTGCCATGTCACAGGCCCTGTTTAAAAAATTACAGTTAGGAACTGGTTGGTTGGTAGTTTATCACTCTCCACTTTGGGGGACATTTACTAAGCAGTGATAAGAGTGGAGAAGTGAGCCATTGGCGAAGTTGCCCATGGCAACCAAGCAGCACTGAAGTAACATCTATAATTTGCATACTATAAAATGACACAAAGCTGCTGATTGGTTGATAGGGCAACTTCTCTCACTGGCTCACTTCTCCGCTCTTATCACTGCTTAGTAAATGTCCCCCTTTGTCACTTTTTAAGGCTTAGTACATCTGATCCATAGACTCAGTCGAACACAGATATACAGTGTCTTATCATATTAATCAGCATAGTCTCTTGATTCATCCTAGTCACATTGCGTTGTGACTAAGAAACAACTTCACCAAAATAAGACCCCCAGTCCTAGCAGAGTTACCCAAGACCTACCAGCTCACTCACACCAGGTATCTTGCACTGTGTGGCATATTCAGGATAGATGTATGAGGACACAACTGTGACTGATTTTTCAGTTCATAGCATATTTGGCAAGATGTCTGATGGAGAAATAAGTCACAGAGGTAATCTTCTTTGATGCTTGTAAAGTCACAATCCCGTGCAGTTCCTCTGCTCTGCCTGTGGTGTCGCTCTCCTTCAAGGTTTCTTCAGCACTTCTCAGACTCTATACATGTGATTATCCGGACTGATTGCATTAGGAAACTGTGACTGCACCTGTGTTTTTCTATCTAAACTCTGTCCGACAGTGTGCTCCCTGCTGGATCTTGGAGTCTGTTCCCTGGTGTTCCTGTGGCAATACTCCTCGTTTCAGATTCCTGGCTACCTTCTGATATGCTGGAACTGCTCCTATGACTTTTGGTTCTCAGAATCTCTACAAGCATTCAAGTTCTTTTGCCTCTTGCATATTTGTACATACCAGGGCACTTATGTTCATTGCCTTAAGAACATTGACAGGAGTTCAGATAATAAAAATAAGCATATACCAGTGCATACTGGGACTCAGAATGCATCCCTGTCACATTGTGTTGTGATTTCTATTTCGACCTATCTGCAATATGAGTTACATTGCAACAGACTCAGGGCCAGATGCATCATCGCTTGGAAAGTGATAAAATGGAGAGTGAAAATGTACCAGCCAATCAGATCCTAACTGCCATGTCACAGGTTGTTTTTGGAAAAGGGCAGTTAGTAGCCTATTGGCTGGTACTTTTTCACTCTCCATTTTATCACTTTCCAAGTGATGATGCATCTGGCCCTCAGACTTATGAGAACAAGCAAGGTGGAACAATGAGTTAAATAATGATTTATCTAGCCTAGCCAGTCAGTATATCTCCTGGGAAGAGACCAACCTCAAAACTCTTCCAGCTTTGCACAACTAAAAATCATCAAGATACTTGCTCAGCAGGAAGAGCATCAACCTTTGATAATGGCAATGGAAGTTATCTTCAAAGAAAACATGCATGCATGGGCCATAAAGTAGAATTATAAGCTATATAATATTTTGCAGAGAGGATGGCAGTTAATTACTCCATAAGTGAGACAATTTAATGCACCAGTTTATTGTTTGGCCACCACTTAATGCTCAGTGATGAGATTCCAAATTCCACGTATGGGATTCCAAAAATGACTACTCTATGCATGGTGTACTCTTTCTGAGCAGTGGATATACCAATTAGGTGGCTTTATCACTTACCCTAATGGTGGTGTGGAGTATATCATAAATTGAATTGACATGTGATTGGTTGAGAAGTATAGTTTGGTTGAATAATCAGACAGGATGTGATCAAACCATGATGTGATCCTGATTTAAAAGGATGGTGGTGGTTGTATGATCTGACTAGAACATGGGACTGATCACCACTCCAGAGAGCATTTGATAAAGGTAGTAGTAAAGTAGGTTTATTTGTAAATAGGCACATACAGTAGCACTGTTATGTTTCTGGTGGCACATAGTTCTTTGGATACATAGGTATTAATGAGACACAAAAGGAGGCCCTAGTCCTAATGAATACAGTTTATTGAGAAAAGTATTCAATTATACTTAGCTTGGTATGAGTGACAGCTTAATATTCAGTCCATTGCCCAAAGAGGCCTGCCACTTGCTGTAGTGTCTGGAATCTGATTGGTCTTTTCATGTCGGTACATCGCAGGCTTTGTTCCAACAAAGAGACTAATGTTAAACCTCCAAATTACAGCTTATATAACCTGCTCTCTGTAATAACTCCTGAATAAGTATTTAAAAAAGAACAAAGATCAACTAGAAAATATACATAAATAATAATAGACAGTAATGGGCAGTGTTGCTCAATTATGAGTATCAACAATAACTTTTATTTATAATGTGTACATGGATTAACGACAAGGTGAACCAATATTAAACTATCTGCAACTCAAACACTTGCCTATCTGGTCGTGCAACCAGTCAGTAATCATTGACCTTAACTGTCCCATAAAAGACATCATTTTGTATACATACAGTATGGAGGGGCGGATTGGGAACTGAAAGTGGCCCTGGAAAAATTTGTAGAAGTGGCCCCACATGGGCAGCACCAGAGTTATACCATGGTGGCAGCACCACCCCTCACATGTCAACAAACAAAGCATGCCCTGGCATACACATCTGCCCATCGGGAATCTTCAACTGTGGCCAATCCGCCCCAGACAGTATGACACTTTATAAGGTACAGTATAGTAAGTAAATAAGTATAGTAAATGTGATTTACTGATAGTGAGAGTTGAAGGTATGAGACTAATACTGAAGGCCTTAAAATTAAACTAACATTATTATTGTTATTTCAGAATCTAAAAGAAAAAAAAATTATAGTAGGTTATTATTAGAAAAATTATATATTCATTTGCATATTTATCTGTACTTATGATATAGGAGGTATTCTATTGCCACCAGACTTCCAAAAATTCACTGCACTCTAAATATGACAATAACTATGTGTATCCCTACTTATTACCCAATTGGTAAGATAGTTTACTATCACTTCATCACTTATTAGAAAACTTATTTCCCCTAAGGAATATCTTCAGGGCATCCAAAAACATATAAGCCTTTTGGTTCCTATTGTTGGGAATCTTGTTTTATTCACCATCCCAAAATAATTAAAGATTAAGGCTGTGCTACCGACACAGCTGCTAACGAAGGTCAGGTTAAGTCATGGGACAGGAACACATACTTGAAAGATCTATTATTTAGTTTTTTTGCTGACACAATCATTTTGGAATGTTAAAAAACTCACTGGGGAAAAGAGGAAATTTATCTCAACAAATGTTTACTGTACAAAATGTTCACAGCTAATAACTGGGAAAAGAACATACTGTTGCAGCACATTCTAATGAATAAACATAGTTTTACAAGGCTAATCAATTAATATAGGGGGATCTTGTCAAATTTAGGTTTTACATGGTGTAACAATATACAAGATTCTGAAATTGTTCAGAATCTTGTAGCATAATGGACAGATGTAGGTAAAGTATATTAACTTCGGTTATTCAGGTACTATACATTTTTAGCATGGGCAATATGGGTACTAACTAAATCCACAGCCCGCCAGTCCACATGCTATACACTATAAAGGCCAGCTCACTGCATTGCCCAAAACTTAGGTATATGAGGACAATGGTTTTGACTCAGACATCAGACATTGCACAAGTCCTCAATGGAAGTTCAAAACGTCAGCATGGTGGATCAGAGAAGTAGAAGCAAGATTAGATGTTCAGTAGAAAGAGGTGATAGAATAGGAAGTATTTACTGTACACTACCAATCAAAAGTTTTAGAATATGCTAATTTTCCCATTTTTATTGAAATTTAGGCAGTTCAGTGAACTCTGCAATTAAAGCATAGAACAATTAAACATCTGAAGACAAAAAAAAAGTTATGGAATCATTTTATTTAACAAAATGTTATCTCAATTTTTGACTCATCAAGATATAGCAGCCGAACAATCCCATGGCATTCTGTCTGCAATGCAAATCAAATATTGTTTGGGAAGCTCTTCCCAACATAGTTGCGAATGTGTTGCATTTGCAGCTTTCAGCCATTTTCCATGTAATTACAAACCAGCTCAATTGGGTTTAAGGGTAGAGACTGTACTGCCATTGTTCTTTTCCTTGTAAGGTAGTTCTGACAAAGTTTGGAGGTAAGTTTTGGGTAATTATCTTACAGTAGGTTGAAACCTTGGCCAACCACTGTATGTGTAGACCAGAGGGTGCTGTATAGCACTGCAAAATACCACAATAGCTCCTTTGATTCAGGAGGCCAATCACTCTGTGCAAGTTGCCAAACAGGGTTCCAGCAAAAGAGCCTCAGATATCACGCTTAATTCTCCATATTCTATGTTGGTGTCACAAGGGTTTATTAAGCAGCTTCTAATAGAAAAACCCAGATTGCTGCTTAGTAAAACCCACTCAGACTGAGACACCATCCTTTTGCCTACCTGACAGCATACCCTACGTGATGACCCAAAGCTTTCAAATTTTGGATAAATGGTCCATAAGACCTTTTCCAGTCTTCAGTTCACTGGTGGTGCTACATGGCCTAGACAAGCCTCTTTGTCATTGCTGTAAGTTATTAGACTATTACTTGTTCCCTGACAAAGGACTTTTGTTTGTATCTATGAAATGTACATTATTTTTAAGTTTCCTAGCTTATTTTTACCCTCTACCAGTGTAAAGCCTACCATTGTACCATTTTGGGTAATTCACTGGACTTAAATTGTTTACATTTTTTTTGTGTGATGGGGATGTTCCAAAACATTAGACCTGCAGTCTATATTCTTATTACTGCTGATAATATAAGCATAGATTAATATTATTTTTGTCATTGATTTTTAGGGTGCCACATTGGCCCGCACCACCAGTCAGTGGGATAATCAATATATAAAATAGTTAAAAAAAAAATTAAAATAAAATGTAGGAAGAGTGACAGTGGGGCACAACTGAGATGAGATGACTCAGAGTAGAGATTAAGGTGTATTAGTGTCATCAGGACTGGTAGGGTATTATATAGAGAGGTAGCAGCATAGTAGAAGACTTGCAAGTAGTGTTATAAGATGGTTACCAAGGACAAGGTGCAGGTCAGAGACACATCTAAGATGATGTGAGGAAGAGCATTTCAAGGTGTGGTTTAAGCTATATGAAGCTTTGTTGAGAAATTTTTAGGTTGTGGCGAGTAATTCCAGGGTATATGTGAAGCCAGTGCAGAGATTTGGAAGATGGGGCAAGAAGTGGAGATTTTTGAGCAGGGTTCTCTCAATCTACAGTACAAGGAAATACATTTTTCAATAGAGATGGTTAATACATTTTACCTACTTGCAGCAGGATGCAAGGGTTCAGCTTCTCGTTCTGACAAATATCTTCAGCAGCGCTTTTGTTAATCTGGGTACTAACTTTACGTACTTTATTCAAAGGAATCTGGTGGTTGGACATCTCAATTTTCAAGCAGCTCCTAAGAAGCAACCTCCAGATCTCACCGTTTCAGTAGCGTTTGAAGCCGTTTAATGGCTAACAGTCCTGCATATGCATATATGTCATTATCGGGCAAATTAGCCAATATCAGGTGCTCAGCATGATAATTGCTGGTTTGTGAAGATAGTTAAAGTCCCTTTTTCCACACAACAACAGAGAAGCAAGGATTCCCACCCTAGACACAGTAAAAATTACAGGTAAGTGCAATAGTTTTACTGTTTACTTGTATGAAACACACATATTAAAATTGTTATTTAGAAAAAAATACACTTTTTGGGCCAAGTAAATACTTGAATTAAACTTAATTCTGGCACAAACATGTATTGCTCTACCTAGTGTACTTTTAGAATAAATAGGATTCTGCTGCATACACTAGGTAGAGCAATACAGTTATTACTGAAGTCATGTTTAGGGGAAGGTGGGGCTAATTGTTAAGGAGTCAAGTTGTTACAATGAATCTAAAACCTCGCCTATGTTGCGCCGTGGCTCGTGCGACTAGGAACAAGTTTGAACATGTTACCGTCAGTGCTCAGTGAAATTACACTAATGCAGAAGTGTTTATGTAATAGGTACCTAAACAAACTCATTTTTCTTGTTCCAAAGTAATATTTTTCATATAAATTTGAAGTTGTATCTTGTCTGGACTGTTAAAGGTACTGTAAGGATTTATCAGTCACTTGTGACAATGTGTACCCCAGCCCGTGGTGGATTTCTCTTTAGACACAATGAGGCACATGCCTAAGGAGGTCACTTGCTGGGGGTGGCACCACTTCCCCCCTTCATCCGCACCACCTGCTGTATTTGAGCAGACCTTTTTTTTTATCTGGAGAGGGAGAAAGATTTCTTGTGAGCAGGGGAGCAGAGCTATTCAGACAGAGACTGTGGTGAAGCTGCTGCATATCTGTTGCTTGTGAGGTAGCAGTGCAAAGTGTATTGAAACTTATTAGATGTGACAGTGTTAATAAGTAAAATAATTGGACTCATTCATTTAAGGGTATAAATCAATGATTAAATTGTGAAATCATTGTGTGTGAAGTAGAGGGGCAGTGAAGGGGGCAGAATTGCTGGAGATGGGTCAGTGAGCTGGGTGGAGGGACCAAAAAGGTGTGAGGGGGCAAGTGTGAGCTGTGGATGGCAATGAGGTGTGAGGAGAGAAGTATGATATGTGGGTGGCAGTGAGGTGCGCGGAGAGCAGTGGGAGCTGTGTGTGAATTTCTAATTATTTTAAATAAACATACTGCGGACGCAAGGCGCATCTTATTACCATATACGATAAAAGTGTGCTGAATGTTGCATCACTATGTCCCTTAAGAGAAAGCAAGCAGTCGCACACATGGTATTACTGAGGTCCAATGCTCAGAGATATATGTATTTGATATGGAAAGTTATGCATACAAAATAACATATATAAATATGGTTACAGAGTCACAGTTATAAAAGAAACAGTTGCAGTTACATAAGAATCAGTTACAGTTACATAAGAATCAGTTAGAGCCAGTATACGTCACCATATGCTCAGTGCACAGTCGTCTCCATTTTAGAATCAGCACCAACAGAGCTTCCTGGGTGAGCGGAAATACATATATACTGTGTATTGGAGGAGGGTACAGTACATGTCTGGGGCTGAGTCTTCTGTTATTGGTATAGAGGTGGGACATATCCAGTACACTGGGGATCATTGGTCGGCTCAAACGGTGGGCGATGACTAAGTCCTGAGATGTGATTACTGTTTGTTTACATCTGAGCTCCCACCCCAAGACCAGTCAAACACACCACATTATCTTTCAGTAATATACATGAATACGGTATTGCTAATAACTTGTTGCTGAAATATACTCGCAACCACCGGATTACTGCTTATGTAAACCCTGAACAATTTGAACCCACACACGGTATTCTTACACGGTGTTCTTGATATTTAATGAACAATACCTATATATATAGATATATATGTATATATATATATATATACATATATATCTATATATATATGTGGTTTCCTGCTATTACAATTACGTTATGAAATATATATAAACCGTGGGTTAGATGTGTTTAAAACTATGTGTAGGGGAATATAAATGTTATATATTTGACATATCATACATCAATGTCTGGTCTGTACGATATTGAATGTCACTTTTTAGTGGTCTTGAAAGGTATTAAGCAAACAAGAGTCTGGCTTGTGTTTGTGTATGTTATATTGTGTTCTTGTTTGTTCTGACCTCTAGTATAACAATGACAGTCCAGTATCTATTGACTCAATATACAACTCTCAAACAATTGGGGCAAAAAACGGTATTTACACATTCCCTCAGTCCAAGGTCTATCTACCATGGAGCAATCTGATACTGTATGTTTTAAGACACTATAGGAATTTGTATTTCTGGCTGTAATACATTTGAGTGTGTGTGTGTGTGTGTGTGTGTGTGTGTGTGTGTGTGTGTGTGTGTATGAGAGATTTGCTATTTTGTGACAGTATGGCATTTATTAATAAATGCATCTTCTACCATAATGCGCACAGTAACTTGCCATTATGGTAATTCGCGCCCTACCGTATCAATGCATGCATCATAGATGCATCCATTAATTAATGCCATGGCATATTCTAAATACTGAAATATGCAATTTGACTTTGACATGTGGAACGAGGGAGGGAAGTGAGAAATGGAGGGAACTTGAGTGAACTATAAAAGGGGTTATTTATTTATTACCAGTTAGTTATATAGCGCACACATATTCCGCAGCGCTTTACAGAGAATATTTGACCATTCACATCAGTCCCTGCTCCCAGTGGAGCTTACAATCTATATTCCCTACCACATGTACATGCACACTAGGGTTAATTTTGTTGCGAGCGAATTAACCTATCAGTAAATTTTTGGAATGTGGGTGGAAACCGGAGTACCCGGAGGAAACCCACTCAAGCATGGGGAGAATATACAAACTCCGCACAGTTTGGGCCATGGTGGGAATCAAACCCATGAACTCAGTGCTGTGAGGCAGTAATGCTAACCAGTCACCATCCGTACTGCCGTATAGCAGGTAATGAGAAGGATGTGGGAAGACATGGAGGAAGGTAACTGTAAAGGACAGTAAGATACATATTTTACATCTTTTTGGAGGTGAGGGCAGCCAATAATGTTGTGCCTAGGGTTGGACTGACTCCTAAATTCGCTTCTGCCCTCCGAACTACCATTTTTGCCATTTTTCTTTACAGTTTAGATTTTAATTTGCTTTTCTGTATAGGTTCACCAGGGTTAGAAATTATAAAAAAGAAAACAAACAGATGTACATTACCTGAAACTACCTATGAGACGGCCCCAAATGATGTCATCATTGGAAAATTTTCTTTTAGAAAAGCAGCTGATTTTCACAAAATTAATTTTATGACACTGCCATGGTATATGAAGCAAAAAGAGAAAGCCAGTCGCACAACAAATCTGGTAGGATATACTAATCCCGGGCATGTATTCTCGGAGGAAGCCAAAACACTGGCATACAAATATTGCTTTGTTGATAATATCCATACTCCTGTCAACTGTGAAATTAAAAGAGGTGGAACGAAAGATTGGTTGAAAGGTTTCATGAACCGAAATCCAATTCTATCCATCCGTACACCGGAAACAACCAGCTTGAGTAGAGCCATAAGCTTTAATAAACATTATCTAGGTGAGTTTTATGACAACCTTGCTAATGTATATAAGAGATTTCATTTTTAGTGCCAAGATGTATGGAACATCGATGAAACAGGAGTTACACTGTTCAGAAGTGAGAAGCAGAGAAGCAAATGGGAGGCATTACTTATGTGGAGAGGGGAATGCTGGTGGTGATGATTTTTGTGGTCAGAGCTAGTGGAAATTTAGTTCCTTCACTTTTAATATTTTCAGGAAAAATATATTAAGTCATATTTTATAACAGTCTGCCTGGGTGTATTGGAACTGATTTCCAAGCAGTTGGGTAAATGATGATGCATTTTTACTTTTCATGACACATAAAATGCACTCCAGAAAAAACAACTCTTCTTCTCCTTGACAATCATGCAACACATCTTTAAATTGCTGTCATAAAGTATGCAAAGACAATGGCATAAATCTGCTTTCATTTCCTCCACACACATCACATAAACTGCAGCCTGTGGATAGGTCAGTTTATGTCCCTTTCAAACGATGGGTGGGATGTAATGATGCCCGAGTTTGGCGTCCAAGAGGGATGCCGGTCGAAGTCGGACTTTTTTTAAAAGGGCAATCACTTGCAAGGTATGGTTTTGCATTGTGATTACCCCTTAAAAAAAATGTATGAGTTCAGCCGGCATCCCGCTCGGCCGCTGAACTTGGGCAGCTTTACATCCAGTCTGATATGTGAACAATGCTACAGATGGGTGGATAAAAGCAATCCTGGGATAACAATGGGATTCTACGACATACTGACTGTGGTCAAAAAAGCTTTTCCACTTGCTAGAACACCTAAAAGCATAATGCCAGGCTTTCAGGCATTTAATCATGACGTATTCACGATGAAGGTTTTCTACCATCAGTGGTTACAGATCGCCCAATACCCCTACCATTAGGCAAGGTAACGGTCCATACACCAACAATATTCTGAGCTAGAGCCCCAGCCATCTACAAGTAGAACAAATAAAAGGCACCATACAATACCAGAGTAGATTTGCCCGTTTACAAAGGCAAAAGAGAGGAAAGGTCAAACAAATGGGTGTAAATGTAAACCCATGATACTCACTGACACAACCATTAAAGACTAGCTAGAAATAGAGACAAATATAAAAAATGGAAAAAAGAGGCAAACTACGGAAAGTTAAGAATCTTTGCTCTGGAAATAAGGCAAAAAAAAAAAAGACTAAGAAGATGACATAAAAATCTAAAAAATGAAAAGAAAGTAGTCAAAATATCTTTGAGGACAGGAATGGATCCAGTGTATTGCGTGTAAAGGGTGGGCTCATATTGCTTGTGTAAGAGGTGATGCATTAGCATCTGCTTGCACTAATTGCAAATCAGAAATCGGCAGTGAAGACGATGAGTGATGTCTGTCATTGTCATCAGACTATGGGGTCTATTCAGGCCTGAATGCAGCCGTGCGTTAGCATCCAGGGGACCTGTACAAAGCCGTTCATTCACATCTAGGTGGCCAAGTCCCCTCCCAATCCCCTTATTTGGCATGTTTGATGGCCTGACAGGTGAGGCCCATAGGATCTTTGGATCTTTGAATTGGATACCCTTGCCCCTAATGGTCTGAATGATTTTTATGAGATTGAGCCTTATTTTAAATTGATCTCCCCTTTTATTTTTTAAATTCACCTTTCTTTTCTTTATAAGATTTCTCTCGTCCCCTTCCCCTTTTAGTGCCAGACTTATCTAGTGAGATGGAAGGCAATGTTCTCTATAAACACTTTATAGATTTTTCATAAACTCTGAAGTTTTTTTCTATAAACATTTTGATGATACTGTATGTTCTAAAAAAAAAAAAAATATATATATATATATATATATATATATATACATTTATTTTTATTTTTTTGCACTCTTCTGCTCCTTTATTTATATATATATATATATATATATATATATATAACAGAGGGTGCAGGCGGCACTCAGAGAATTGCACAATGTAAAGTGAGAAAGCCAAGTGCATTTATTATCGACGTTTCGGGGGACGAACCCCCTTCCTTAGGACACGGCAAACAAGTGACATAACAACAGTGACACACTTAAATACCTTATCCTCCTGGACCCCGCCATCCCCCGCCGCGTCTGCGTCATCTCGGTACACGGAGCCCGCGCTTCCGGTCTATCTATCTGTATACATATATACATATATTGCAGATCCAAATGTCCCGGTGCTCCTTTGACCCATATATATATATATTGGGATTGTATGGGCTTACCTCAATGTTTAATTATGGATCCATATCGAGATAGTATTTTTTACCTTAAAAAAGATGGCGGCACCATGTAGTATATACTATCTTTGGACGTATTTTTGCCCATAAATAAGATGGCATAGTCTGGTAATATATAAATATAAATTAAGTTATGTTGCTTATGTGGTTGTTTTTCTACACAAAGATCTCTTACAGGTGATAACCGCGCTGTTTTTTTTTTGTTTTTTTTCCCAAAAGTGCTTTTATTGCAAAGAGAACAAATAAAGTCAAACATTGGTCAATACAAGTGACCTTTGCTTTCTTTCCTTTTAGAATAAATTGATATATACATTGAATCTATTGTTACAAATTCCACAATAAAGGAAATTGAAATATCGATTACATGACAGAACTTTGAACACGACTACAGTAAATGGTATTTTGGATATGTGATGTATCAATAATGAAGACATAAACATTGATATTCTATAGATGTCTTTGATCATTATTTATCCATTCCAGAAATTAGCTGGCGATTATAAACAGAGTCAATTAGAGAATACCAGCAGTCTATAAATATATTCTAGACATAGGTTTATTATTTATTTATTTATTTATTTATGAACAATATTTATCCATCTAGCTTGGGTAGAAAGTCACAACTCAATAACTTTTGAGTTGAGGGAGTGAGTAAAAGCAAGAATAAAAATAAAAAATAAAAATAAAGGGGGAGGGTGAGAAGAAAAAAAAGAAAGAAAGGAGAATAAAAAATAAAGCAAAGTAGAAAGTAAGCAAGTGGAGCAGAAGAAGAGAAAGAAGCCATGCATGTCGAAGATGTCCATCCCACATCAAGTTAGTTGAATCGGTGGATCTTGCAAGAATATCCTAGTCTCATACCAAAGTGTCATACTAAAGCCTATATAACTATATATCTATATAACTTTCCCATACCAGAAAAAAAAAATCAGACTGAGTCTCCTTGTGGAGATATGCTTCAGTCCATTCGAGTTTAAACATTAGGAATATTTTTTCCTCAAACATAGTAAGCAATGATGGTGTGGGAGAAGTCCTTTACTGTAATATGCACTTTTTAGCAACAGAAGAAAGAAACAATAATAATGATTTGTACTCCACTGAAATTCTCGGAGTATTCAGAAGGTAACCTAGTACTGCCCATTCTGGAGTCAGTGTAAGAAAATTTACTAAGTGATCTAATGCAAATTGTCATAGTGTCAACCAAAGCCGCTGAATTGCTGCACATTCCCATAGGCAGTGGTACAGGTGTGCTTCAGGATAACTACATTTCGGACACGTTGATGAGTTAGTGATTCCAGTCAAACTACAACGGTGAGGAAATAAGTATCCTTATACGAAGTAGCAGATATTGTTTTAATAGAATATAAGAGAGCTTTCAAAATATATTTTTTCTCTAGTTCAGGGAAATGTGATCGCCACTTAGTTATACCTGTTTGGAATTGACCAGCCTGACGGGGTGTTCTCAAAATCTGATAGAAATAAGTTATAGCGTTCCTAGAGTAACTCACATTCAGGAAGGCAACATCTAGTTGGTTATTCCAATCCTTCTCACTTAAGGGCCCCATACACTACAACGATATGTCTGAGGCTGAAGTTTGATGCAGTTTCCCTTGAACTCCCCTGGGAGCTTCCCGGGAGTGATTCCATACAATTTGGTACTTTTGTGCTATTTTTGCATAAGATATATCGCATGCGATTGATGAAGCCGCTATACATTGCATCGTACCAAGATATATCTGATGGGCTGGTTAGAGGGCTACGGGGGCTGGGAGTGTCCTGAGAATGCCAGTCAAACTTCCCTGTGATACATCGCATGCGATATATCACATGCACAAAAAACACACTTTTTTTCATCCGATTCCATCCAATTTCGATATATCATTAGTGCAGCACCAACGACCTAGGGGATCCTATCCGTCCGCCACGGGGACACGCATCAGATTGGATACGATCTAAAACACATACGATTATACACAATTTCATACAATATAAAAGACGGATATATCAGAATTGTATAAAATTGTATAAAATCGTACTAGTGTATGGGGCCCTTAAGAAAAGTTAGTACCTTATTAGTGTAATGTTGTGCCTGAAGAAAGGCCAAATCACATGTTGACAAGAAATGATAATGAGATTTTGCCTGTATAAAAGTGAGTGTTTTTTTTGTTTCCGTATCACTAAGGTGTCTGACAGTGCGTATTCCCTGAGTGCACCATGATCTAAGTGGTTGTGTTGCTGCGCCATGCTGGTTAGTTATCCAGCAAGTTATCATTGCCCAGAAAGGGGAGATGCAAGGAGTACATAGTATGAAGTTTGGTTTTATTGTGTATTGAGTGCCACGTCGATCATGTCGACATTAGTAGAGGATTTTCTAGTAATTGTGTGGGGATATCATGCTTAGGTAAGTGCAAATAACATGTCATATCCATATTGGAGAGAAATTGTTTTTCTAGAGTATAGTTAGCATATTGGTCTCTGTTATGGAGCCAATCCTTAATATACCTGCACATGGCTGCTTGGTTGTATAGCATAACATTGGGGAAATTTATTCCTACTTTTTCTCTAGTCCGCTGAAGTATTTTTAGACTTATACTCTGTCTTTTTTTGGACAAAATAAAGTCATGAAATACCCCCACAATTTTCTTCTCTTCTGATAATGTAAGTAAAAGTCGGAGAACTTGTAATGGGTACAACAGTTTCGGGAATGTAATCATCTCGATTAAGTTGGCTCTACCAAAATACAACAGTTGGAGGTGTTGCCATCCCTCCAACTCTGTTGTAATTTTAGCAATAATTGAAGTTATATTTACGTAGTATAAATTATGTATATTTTTAGGCAAATTCCCAAATATTGTATCTGGGGAGAAGCCCATTGCAGCCCTCCACAGGAATCAAGTGGTCTATAAGGACAGTTACCTAAGGCCAGCGCTATTGATTTAGAGAAATTGATCTTAAACCCTGAAATTGAACCATAATGGTTAAGTATAGTAAGTAAAGGTGATGTGTTAACTTCAGGGTTAGATATAAATAGTAAAAGATCATCATCGAAGTACTGAAGTTTCAATTACTGGTCCCCAATCTTTGCTTCCAGCAAGGTTGTCCATATAAGCAAGTAGCGAAGATGGGGTCCAGCGCTAAATTGAATAGCAAGGGTGACAACGGACAACCTTGCCGTGTCCCCCGTTGCATCAATATAGGTTTGCCGATGAGGCCATTGACTAATAATCTAGTGCTAGGTTCTAGATAGAAATACTTAACCATTTCAGATAAGGAAGTTCAAATGTCCCTATAAACCAGAACTCTGAACAGATATTCCCAAAGAATTTTGTCAAAAGCTTTCTCGGCGTCTACATTTAGCAATACAGTGGACATGGCTGTGTGTTCCAGAGTGGAAGCTAGAACCGCTATCGCTGAGCGAATTGGTGTGGTGTTAGGAGAGTTGGCATCAGCCTCTGGAATCTGGTAGATAATATTCTGGCTAGAATCTTATAGTCCTAGTTTAATAATGTGATTGGCCTGTAAGATTCCATCAGAGAAGTGTCCTTGCCTGGTTTGGGTAATAGGAGCGTTATAGCTTCATTGAAAGATGGATAGGAAACCTTGTTATCATAAATCTGCTAAAATAAAGCAGTGAGTGTTGGAATTATATAATTTTTTTAAGCTTTGTAATAATTAGCATTTAAACCATCTATCTGGACCTGGCGCTTTGTTCAATTTGAGGGCTTCAATGGCTGTAAGGATTTTTTGTCCTGTAATTGCATCATTAAGACCTTTCCTTTGTTCTGATGATAGTTTGTGTAGACCGACACTCTCCAAGAAATCATCAATGTCCACTTGATTTGGCGTACTAGATTTTTATAAATCAGAGAAATACGATTCTAAATAATTTTAAAATGTCAGGGTGGGAAGCGAGTGTCGACCTGGAATTATGATCTTGTTATTTGGTGATATACTGTAGCATTTTTTCGTTTGTTGTTTAGCCATAAATATCAGAAGTCGTCCTGACTTACCACCCCAGTTTTAGTAATGGTTTTTCATGTATTCAGTCTTATATTTTGCCTCTTGCAAAAGAAAGGCCTCCAGTAAGCCCTTCTCCTGAAGGTATAAGGTTTATTTTCCTCTTTAGCAGTACAGTGTAGTCAAGTATTGTTGGTGTGAATGGTGTAACCTACTGGTTAGCGAGTGTAATTATTCCTTTCTGACTTTATTATGCTTGGCCATGTATGATATGATATGTCCTCACATGATCGCTTTCAAAGCTTCCCAAAATAAAACTGTATTCTCCCAATGATGTATATTGTCATCTACTTATGCCTGCCAGTTAGTTGTTATTATTATAATTATAATTATTATTATTATTATTATTATTATTATTATCCTTTATTTATATGGCACAACAAGGGTTCCGCAGCGCCCAATTACAACGTACATAAACAAATAATCAAGCAGGAAAACAGCAATTTACAGTTGATGACAGTATAGGACAAGTACAGGGTAAATAAACATAGTTACATCAGCAGATGACACTGGAATAAGTATCAGGTGACAGAAGACTGCTGGATTTGGTGCAGTTGAAGATTATTAAAGTAAAAAAAAGGATAAGCACATGAGGGAAGAGGTCCCTGCTCGTGAGAGCTTACATCCTAAAGGGGAGGGGTAGACAGACAGGGGTGACACAGATGGGGTACATAGCGAGCGTGTGACAGAGGGTTAGGATGAGATTTGGCTGGGTTTGGTGAAGAAGTGGGTCTTGAGAGCCCGTTTGAAGTTTTGTAAATTGTTCTAAGATATTTTTGCAAATCTTCATTTCATGTAAGGTACATTGGAAATCGCCATAATTTAGAGGTATGTAAGGGGTTTCTCCTCTCCATGTCACACACAACAGGTGCATGGTTGGAGATTATAATGTTGTCAATAAAGGTGTGAGTTATACATGTAAAATGTAATCCAACCTCGTAAAAGTGTCATGAACATGAGAATGGAAGGTACTGTATATTCCCTACTGGAGCCATTTTGTAGTTTCCACACATCGAGCAGCACATGTTAAGAACATAGAAAGGATATACCCTCTCTATTATTAGGGGTGGAGGTTTCCGGGGGGTTTAGAGTTGTCCAAATGGACATCATGTAATGAGTTCATATCACTGCCAATAATTAAGTTGGTTGTGGTATGTTGCATCAACAAATTAGAAATGGACTGGTAAAATGTGAAATTTGGTGAGTTGGGTGCATAAAGGTTAAGTGGTGTAAAGTGTTCACTATGAATGGTCACATTCAGCATAAGGTATCAGCTTCAGTTATGGTTATTTCATAGTCAAGGTTCCTATTGAATAGGATCACCACACCCCATTTTTTTTCACAGTAAGAGGTGGAAACACAGTCTCCCAACCAAGGGCTTTTTAAGGCCGAATTACTGTTTTTCAGCCAATGGGTTTACTGTAAAAATATGATATCAGGATGAGAACGCTTTAAATGGGTGAGAACCTTACGCCTTTTAATGGCCGAATTTAGACCTGCTACATTCCACAATAAAAAATCGGAATGAATTTGAGGTAACTTGTGGTATCTTCAAACTAGGTGTCTGTGAGTGTGTCATCCTATACCACTCCTAGATTGGTCAATGGGCCTCATTCAGACCCGTTCGCACGCTGCATTTTTTCGCAGCCATGTGAACGGGTCTGAACTGCGCATGCGTGTGACCCGTAATGAACAGGTGCGTCGCTGCCCGGTGCCGGAGAGCAATGTTTTCTATGATGGAAGCGATCACAGGGGCGATTGCAAGAAGATTGACAGGCAGAAGGTGTTCCTGGGCGGCGACTCAACGTTTTCTGGGAGTGTCAGAAAAAACACAGGCGTGCCCGGCCTTTTCCAGGGAGGGATCCTGACGTCAGCTTCTTCCTGGATCATTGCAGCGGGTAAGTCCTGGGCTGTGCAGAAATGCACACACTTTTGTTTGTGCAGCTCACTGCACAACAGAATGCATCCCTGCACAGCCCTTATCCCCTCCCCTGTAGGCGGCGATTACCTGGTCGCAGCAGTGCAAAAAATAACCTGCGACCAGGTCTGAATTAGGCCCAATGTGCAGTGCAAATTGAGAACATAAATCACCTGCTCTGTCCTAGCCAGCAGAAAATGCGAGAATCACCACATGATGATGAGTCCAACATCCGGATAAGCATGGCTTAGAAAAAGAAGGAGAGAAAGTCTAGAAAAAGAAGAAGTTCAACCAAGTCAATAAAAACAAGAACCATATTACAGTTACTTTTACTAAATCACCCAACGCCATAAGGGTGATACAGCTAGAGCCACACAAATTGTCGAACCCTATGGTGTGGCACTGTTGATAATTGCAAATGACAGCTTTGTTAACCATTAACCATTTGGAGTCGGGATGGTATCTGGGGAGGATCAAGTGATTTTAAAGTAATTCTCTAAGATCATCAATTGTATGTATTTTGCTGTCAGCATTCACCCTAAGCTTTGCCGGGTATAAGAGAGCAAATTGAATGTTATTTTTAAAAAGGTGCTTACATACAGGAGTGAATTCCCTGCGTCTTTAAGTGACTGAACTTGAAAAATCTTGGATTTGGAAATCGTGCACCTGGAACGACTGCACCGGGCATCGGTGGATAGCGACGGGATGCTGCGAAAAAAAGTGATCACATGGGCGATTGCAAGGTGACTGACAGGAAGAGGCCGTTTGTGGGTGGCAACTGACCGATTTGTAGGAGTGTCCAGGAAAACGTAGGAGGGACCAGGCGTTTGGAGGGAGGGTTTCTGACGTCAGCTCTGGCCCCGATAATCGCAGCAGCTGAGTAAGTCCTGGGTTGAGCAGAGAGTGCACAAACTCATGTTTGTGCAGCTCTGCTACAAATGTGAACGCACACCTGCACACAAAATACACCCTCCCCCTGTAGGTGGCGACTACCTGATCGCAGAGCTGCAAAAAACGCCCCCTAGCGGTCAAGTCTGAATTACACCCATGGTTCTGTTTTCTAAATCTTCTAATTTATATTACGACTTGATGTTAAACCGCACAGTTTTAAGCGCTTGGATGGTGTTCTATTTTCTTATTTGTTATCTAAGGTCTGTGTTTGATTGCAGGATGAAGCACTACTGGTGAGGTCAGCTGGACATCCAGTATAGCGGCCATATTGGTTGGGGCAGAGGAGCCTGTAATAACCATTGGCAGAGGCTTCCTATGTGTGGGATGCGCCAGGAAAGTCTGAGCACTACCGGTTCCAGCTATTTTTGAGGTATATTTTGATATATACCTTATTTAGGTTACAGGATATTTGGTTTCGGGCATTTTTAATAGCTTGAATATTAATTGAGCTAGCCCTATATAAACCCAACAGCCACATGGTTGTTCATTACTCCTGAAGAAGTCTGAGGGATAGGACATAGATCCTCCTGGATGAAACGGGTTGGTTGCTTTGCCATTTGCTGATTTTCAAATAAGCTACTATTTTAATTCTCTGATGTGCGAGCATTCACTTGATTATTTGTGTTACCAATTGTAAACTGGTTTATACTATGTGCTTGTATTCTTCTTTTTATGTCATGGTTATATTGGATTCTCATTAAACTTAGTGAAAAACATCATGCAGCTGGTGACCTTATATGGACCATCGTCAAAATATATGAGATAAGCTTTCATAACATTTCTATATGAGAAAATTTGGAAGACCCAAAGATATAAAGACGAGAGAGTCCCAGACAGAGATGAGGCTGGTGAAATAAGAGCTAGAGTGTTAGGGACAAAGAGAGCACATTAAACACTGAGAACTCTGTACCTTCAGCTGGAGCTACGGGTAGCAGGGGTATTGAAGAAATGCAGAGGAATTGAACACACAGGAGACATGTAACAGGAAACAGATGAGGTATAACACTGCAAAAAGACAGATGATAAATGTGACAGATTATACAGCTGACACGGAGCTGGACACAAGCACTCTGCAGTGGACTATAGTAGGTAACCAGGAAAAGTATCCACAGGCTAAAACTAATACCAAGAGACAAGGGCTCCCGCTGCAGCCAGGAAACTATGACCAGCACAGAATGACAGGCATGCCAAGAATATAAAGGAGCACCAACCAATTACAAACCTCATGCAGCCAGGCCTCCTTAAGTAAATAATCCTGTGCAGCTGAGCATGTCCACACTCCCTGCTTGATTATCCTCCATGCAGCATGCAGCTTAGGCACTGCACATCCATGCTCTTACCCGCCCTGCATCCACGTCGCTAGGTGACAACAGGAAGCCGCCGGGTGTAAGCTCTTCAGCGTCCCGGTTGCATAGCAACGACCGGGATGCTGGGGGAGGCGAGCCATTGGTTCGTAATACTTATAGCCCTTCCTTCAGCACAAAAGTGGTGTTGTTTATATTTTATTATATATTGTACTAGGAGGCGCTCTTTGTTCTTATTATATTTCAGATTAAGGAGGACAATTACTAAGCAGTGATAAGAATGGACAAGTAAGCCAGTGGAGAAGTGGACCCAGGGGTGTATCTAGGGGTCTGAGCACCCCTGGCAAAGTAAGGGACTGGCGCCCCCCCCCATCCCCATTTGATATAGGGAAAGTGTGTGTAACTATGACTGTGTGGGGGTGTGTGTATTATATATATCTATATATCTATATATCTATCAGGTTGTAGCCGGCACTCGGTAATAAGATAGACAAAGTTGCCAAGGTGCCCTCCACGGTCGCTGAATGCAGCTGAATATGCAGGGAAAGGGTATCGGCGGCACTCACAGTACTTCCACGTTGCTAAACTATAAGCAGGCGTCAAACACCATTCCTTGTGGTCAACGTTTCGGTTTTATTCATTCAAAACTTTTGTCAGGACGATAATGAAGAATCTCTTAGCTTACATATATAGAAAATCACCCTGTGTCACAGTATCCGTCAACCGGGTGTGGTTCATCAAATCGACAGTATCTAGGTCGACAATGTTTAGGTCGACCACTATAGGTCGACAGTCACCAGGTCGACATGGATGGAAGGTCGACAGGGTTTCTAGGTCGACATGTGCTAGGTCGACAGGTCTAAATGTCGACATGAGGATTTTTTTGTGTGTATCGTTTTCTTTGTAGAGTGACCGGGATCCCAAATTAGTGCACCGCGTCCCCTCGCATGGCTCGCTTCGCTCGCCATGCTTCGGGCATGGTGCCTTCGCTCCGCTACCGCTTCGCTCGGCACACTTTACTGTTCCAATCGTAGTCCACGTGGATCGTTAAGTATGAAAAAATTCAAAAAATGAAAAAAATTTGAAAAACTCATGTCAACCTTTAGACCTGTCGACCTAGTACATGTCGACCTAGAAACCCTGTCGACAATCCATCCATGTCGACCTAGTGACTGTCGACCTATAGTGGTCGACCTAAACATTGTCGACCTAGACAGTGTCGATCTTCAGACCGGATCCCCCGTCAACCACGCTAAATGCCGGGGAAGAGTGACGTCACACACCTGCGACGCGAGACTCACTGCGCTGTTACCAACCCGAACGTTGCCTAGTTACAAAAATAATCAAGTGCCTTCACCAACATAATAATGTGAACAGTCTGATTATAGTACAGTACTCTACATGATAAACATATAAATGGCACTAAGGCTTAGAGTATCTGAAAGTGAGTAGTAGATCATGAATCTCTGCGGTGAAGCCAGCAATAAATATGAAGGAAAACTAATGTCATAAACTATATAATACAGCTAAATATGTACCCATCAACAAATGTATTTAAGATCAAAAATGGCAAAGCCTGATGATAATGACTATAAACATATATATATATATATATATATATATATATATACTGATTAATATATAACAACATCGAAGCAGCTGTAGCTCCAGCACGTAGTGTGTGCAACATTAAAGAACAAATTGATACACCATAATCTCCAAACCTAATTAATATATACATAAATGTATCCAAGAGGTATCACATTCCATCAGAAAAGCCTGTCAAATCCCAGCAACCGGAATCCCAAATGTAAGTATGCCGGGGGGGGGGTTAGGTTTAGGCTGTGGGGGGAGGTCAGTTTTACGCACTAGAGGGAGGGTTAGGGGGAGGGTTTTGATTAGGGTTACTTAAGTGCGGTGCCTCTGTTGGGGTTCCGAGCAGTTGGGATGCCTGTGTCAGTATTTTTACTGCCGACATCCTTACTGCTGATCTCCCATACCCAACCCGTCCCTGACAGAGGGTCACTGGGGACTGCATGGCACATATCACAGGCACAGCATAACACAAGAGTGGGGTTGTCATCCTTACAGCACCCAGGAGTCCCCAGCATCTAGAGGAGCACCCCACCACCACAAACCCATAACCCAGAGTAGCACTGTCCACCACAGACCCAGCACCCCTACACCACACACATCCAGAATATAAAGTGACCATATTATCCCTTTTACCTGGGACGCTTATGGATTACACAGGTTCTGTGGCTCATTAAAACAAGCTGAAATGTAGGCTTGAAGTCAGCCAGCCACAGAACCTGTGCAATCCATCAATCCATAAGCGACCCAGGTAAAATGGATACTATGGTCACTCTACAGAATAGCACCCCCCACAGAAGCACCAAATTGAGCACCTCCACACACACAGACCCAGCCAGCACCTACGAGAGCCCCCCCCCCCCCACTTCTCGACCCAGCAGAGTACTCCCACGGCACCCCCTACCCCCAGGACCTTCCTTTGTTTGCACAGATCCCAATCTCCATGATGCAGGTACACAGGCCAGTGGCTCTACTCAGCGGTGTAGAAGCTTACCTCGTCCAGGGCATGGTGGGAGTGTCGCTGCTGGACATGAAACCTCCTGCACTCCCGGTTCTGGCATTGCTCCCTCCGCCCACCATGCTGTCCCTGTAGTGCTGCCGCCACATTCATCTTCCCGGACAGCATGCTGCCTCAGTGCAACCTCCTCCCTGACACCCAGTACTCAGTTGTCTCCCGGGGACCGCTCCGCCCTGGAGTTTATGGCTCCGCCCACACACGTCCTCGACCGAGGACCCATGTCTGCTCCCAGCTGCTGCGCTGCGTTTTGAGCTACGGCAGCCAGCCATCCATGTGCCCCAAAACGGCAGCAGCTGGAGCCACCGTAAGGCGCCGGTGTCCGGCACCGCGCCGCATTACAATAAAGAAACACTGCATAAACTACAGCTCCCAGCAGCCCTTGCTTCTGTGAGCTGCGGCAGCAAGGGCTGCTGGGAGCTGTAGTTTATGCAACGTTTCCTTATTGAAATGCAGTGCAGCGCCGGACTCCAGCGCCTTACAGTGGTTCCAACTCCTGCCTTCCGTGCTTGATGCCGGGGCAGGTGAGGAACTGGCAGGGGAAGGGGGTACGAAGTGTATCTACCTCCTGGCTGCGAGTGGCACCATCGGGTGGCGCCCCTGGCGAGTGCCATCCTGGCCAATAGGTAGATACGCCTCTGAGTGGACCCATCAACCAATCAGTAACTCTGTATCATTTTATAGTATGCAAATTATAGATGTTACTTCAGTGCTGATTGGTTGCCATGGGCAACTTCTCCACTGGCTCACTTCTCCGCTCTTATCATTGTTTAGTAAATGTCCCCCTAGAATGGTGGTGTGGACTACTACAAGGAGCTTGGCTGTCCCTTATTGGTGGACATCCCTGGCCACTAAACACAGAGTAAATTTTATGGACTGATAATTGTTCATTCATATATATATATATATATATATATATATATACAGTACATATATTATATATATGTGTGTGTCATTCATATATTATTTGGTGATATAAACATATATACATACACATTGGGGGTAATTCCAAGTTGATCGCAGCAGGAAAATTTTTAGCAGTTGGGCAAAACCATGTGCACTGCAGGGGAGGCAGATATAACATTTGCAGAGAGAGTTAGATTTGGTTGGATTATATTGTTTCTGTGCAGGGTAAATACTGGCTGCTTTATTTTTACACTGCAAATTAGATTGAAGATTGAACTCACCACACCCAAATCTAACTCTCTCTGCAAATGTTATCTGCCTCCCCTGCAGTGCACATGGTTTTGCCCAACTGCTAAAAAATTTCCTGCTAGGATCAACTTGGAATTACCCCCATTGTACTTCATTATGAGACACATTTTGTTTTACACATTTTGAGTGAGATTGCCACTGTGCTACCAGTGAGATCCCCTCCTGAATGGCATGTGACAAGATGTCACTGCATGTTTTCAGTTGCGATTCCCTGAATATAACACGTCTGGAATATTTTCCCTGTGTAGCTTTCTCACCCATGCTTCTTCAAAATATGACATTTAATAGCCCTACTACTATCATTTTGCTATCTGGACTACAAAGAAAGTTTAAAAAAAATACAATAATATGATAAAAAGCCATGACAAACATAGGACAAGGTACAGTAATTGGACACTCTGCAAGACAATAGAATTGCATCATTATTTCTTTGCTTCAAATTCTCACGCCTCTCGTGTGTTCCGTCTGTGGAAGAAATGTTGAAGTCAGACCAAATTATTACTCGGTAATCCACTCGCACCAACAAATAGTCGCAGGTGCAGTGAGGATGAGCATACTGTATCTCTCCATCTTCTTTTTCTCCTGGTGGCAACGGCGGCTCCAGTTTCATCTTCTTCTGGGTCCAGCATGGACTTGTGATACTGCAGTGTCCCATTAAGAATCCCCCCCCAACCCTAATGCCCCCTTCCAGAGCCGAACCCTAACCTTCCCTCCCCTCCATAGCCAAACCCTAACCTCTACCCACAGCCTAACCTTTCCTGCATTGCCTAATCATTGACAATACTCAATATTTTACATGTCAACATTGTGAACCTGTTGACAGTTTGAGGATGTCGACCTGGTGCTTTGGCGAATAGCAGCATTTATTTCCTAGGCAGTAATGCTGATGACTTCTCAGTTCAACTTTGAATCAGTCTTTAAGTAAGATGTATCATGCCTTGGAGAGATATAACTTCCCCCCAAAAAATCAATCAGCTCCTGTTAATTAATAGACTGTGCTAGATAAATGACAGCTAGATGCTGATTAATTGCCTTGTCAACTTCTTCATTTTATCGCTCTCCAAGGCTTGACACATCTCCTCCCCTTGGCACACCCAAAATTTCTATGGTCTTAAGACTAAAATAACTTGTTTCCATAGTTGTCCAGAGGGACATATCTGAAACAATCACTAACTTTTTATATTATTTCATTTAGGTTATTTCATGAAATTTTATAGTAACTAATGTGACAGGAATCACATAGATGGAGTAAAATACAACACACTTTATTTCCACCTCAGGCAGGATACAGCTTCACATACAGGTTTTGCAAGTCTGGTTTTCCAGGCAGTTCTTAATAGAGCAGTATAACATTCCAAGTTATGGTAATCACAAACAGTGCATATTCTTAATGGCTCTTAACATAGGGCCTAATTCAGAGTGGATCGCAGCAGCAAATTTGTTAGCAGTTGGGCAAAGCCATGTGCACTGTGGGGGGGGGGGGGGGAGTTATAACATGTGCAGTGAGAGTTAGATTTGGGTAGGGTATGTTCAAACTGAAATCTGAATTGCAGTCTAAAAATAAAGCAGCCAGTATTTACCCTGCACAGGAACAAAATAACACACCCAAATCTAACTCTCTCTGCAAATGTTATATCTGCCACACCTGCAGTGCACATGGTTTTGCCCAACTGCTAACAAATCTGCTGTTGCGATCAACTCTGAATTACCCCCATAAACACAGACCCCCAAGCTATTGCCTGACCATTTGCTGGCATCATGAGCAATGACCTACTGAGCAAAACACATTTTTAAAGACAGCAGACAAGGTGAAGTGATTAGCCCAGCTGTGGCTTTCCACAAACTCGGCTAAAACCTGGACTGGATTCCATCAGACCTGTTGCTGCTGTTCCAGTCATGCTGTCCCTGCCACACATATTGGTTATAAGACACAACAATGATACAAATCAAATAAAGGGGTAATCAAATATTTATTCCACATTGCTTATTGGGTATACTCTGTTCTGTCCAGAAAAATTGAGCTTTATATATATATATATATATATATACATATATATATATATATATATATATGAAACGAAATAGAGGAGATGGCGCCAAGGGAGTTATATCAACGCCCCCTACCTAAAAACGAACCCTTACAGTACTCTCCGGATAAATTACGTCAGATAACAAATTCTAACATAAAAATGTATTAAAATAACATATAAACCCGACACAAATGTTCCTAAGTATACAGAGTTGATACATTTACATTTGTCGCACAATTTGAACAATCAGTTTGTAGTGATGAGGAAAAAGCGTAGAAATATCACTACAATTTCCTCCTTCTCCTTATTGTAGATTCGGAGGTAACATCAGATAATAGATAGATAAATAACCCAACGCGTTTCGTCTTGTTCCAAGACTTCATCAGGGGTAAAATCTCTTCATTTCAGAACATATTGTCAGCACATAAAAGGTCATTCAAAGATGTATGAACAACGTTTCAATATTTCAATGGGACTTGATTGATACAGCGAGGACCATACCTCATATATCATCAGCTTGAGTCTGACATTCAGATATTCGAATATGGGGAAGATTCATACTGTATGTGTATAGAATCTAACTGGTTCACAAGCATAAGGAACCTCGTCGGTCAGCAGCTTGAACCTGACACTCAGAGACTCAGGAGTGAAGGCAATTCAAATGGGTATAATGTCTAACCAATTTAGAACACGTGGTAGACCCTCCAGTAGTGCAGTGCTGACAACCAAGTCTCTGTATAATATATATATATATATATATATATAACATATGATCTACCTGTAGAACACGACTTGAATGTAGAACCAGGGGTCATAAATTTACATGTTTCACATCCCAGTCATTTATAGCACCCTGGGGACCTAGAGAGGAACGTAGTAGATACAGGATTCCCAAAACCTGTGACATCGACAAATACTTACCTGCACGAGCACTTTCGTAGTATATTTAATTACCTACCCCTGTGAACTACAATACGTGGGCAAGACCATTCGCAATGCCCGTGAACGGTTTGCATTACATAGATCAGCGGTCAAGATTGCACTATCTGGCAAACCTTCGGAACAACCAGTAGCTCGCCACTATGCTGATCATGGCCATTCTATGAATGATTTGCGGTTCCAGATCATCGATCATTGCCCAAAGAACTTGAGGGGCGGAGACAGAGCTGGCAATCTCTTGAGACTTGAGGCCAGGTGGATGTATAATTTGGCGACTATCAAACCGAGGGGACTTAATGACAAAATGCAATGGAATGTATTTTTAATAATCTAGTCCGAAAGCCATGTGCATAAGTATTTATTTTTAGAACCATACATTCGTGTAGATTACATGCGTGGGTGTGGGGCTGAAGCACACTAACTGTTGGTGAGTCTGATTGTTGCAGACACCTCCGTTGTGTACTTTGGGTCCTACACCAATCACAGTTTCCTGATCCAAGTGAACATACTTCTAGGCTCTAACGAATCTGGTACACTAGATACATATGTTTTTTAATGTATTGCATTAATGGAATTATAATAGACTGATGCTACAGTACATTTTTAATTTCACTTTCGAACACATGATTACACATGGTCTATATGTTTTTATAGCGCTGGACTATGACCGCCGCGTCCGGATTGCCCGGGGGGTCCCTCGTTTCCATAACTACAACAGCAGCTGCCTGACAGTGCAGCATGTATGCGGAAGGTTGCCAGGGTAACCGGGACGTCCAACGTCGCGATGCCGGATCACGTGACCAACGCTCACACATTACGTCACTCACTCACTAGCTGGGAAGGAAGTTCACGTCTTCCCCTGATAGATTGCTGTACCTCCCGCCGGCGGGACTTCTTCACCTATAAAGGTAATCACTTTGTTTTACTACACACTTCTTACTTGTTCACCTTGACAAAGGGGTGTTAGCACCCCGAAACGTTGGATGGTCTTTTTTTGCACCAGAATGGATTAAACACCGTTTGCTTCAAATATCCATGAGTCTGTCCCTGAGTGCCGCTGCATGCTAGGATTTGCTGTATGTACAACAGTTTCCAGAAGGCACCAGGGCTCCATTTACAGGGAAGGGTGAGTGCCTATCTGATGTTGTATATATATATATATATATATATATATATATATATATATATATACATATATATATTTTATATATATATATATATATATATATATATATAATTATTATTCTTTTTTGTGGGGGGGGGGGCATTAAGCGTCAGAGGACAAATGTAAATCAGCATTTTCAAGTGGTAAATAAAAGTACAGTATTCATCATCATGTCAGGTGGTAACGCAGCTTTAACAAGGCTTCCCAAGGCTATATTTATTTCTTAGTTCCCCAAGAAATATTAGTGCTATAGAATAAATTATATTTGAAAGCATGGCTAGTTTATCATCTTTATTATGTGGTGAATTTACTAAGAGTTTCTCTTCTTATGTAAATACATATTTGACCTTGGATGTGGAACAAATACCATTTACTGTACACTGCTTGTTCATCAGCAGTGGAAAATTAAATGTGACATACAGTACAGTACTAGAACATACAAATAAATGGCATTACATAAAATCACATCATACGTCAAACGAAGCTATAAGAGTCTTTGCTTTATATATATTTTCACTGAATCTGCATATGGGGTCTGAGGAGGCTATTTAATTGTGTGTGTATACATACATATACATGCACATACATAATATATTTGTATGCTCCCTATTGTGTTATATCTCGATATCTGTAAGTACATTACTGAACCCCCTTCTTCCATTTATACTGTATTGTGCCCAGTTCCTGTGTTTTCCCTTATTTACCCTGTACAAGGGTAAACCACTCATCCCACCCAACTCATCTGTGGTCCCGCAGAAACCCCCATGGGTTACTTACCAAAAAGTTGTTCCCTTGTTTTCCCTCGTAATTGTTATGGGTCCTCTTACATATGGAAGCCGCATACAGAGACATCCTTCCATCTTTTGCTAGATGAATTCAGTGGCACCCTCCAGCGACGCCCCTAGGCAGCTGCCTACTGGTAGAGCCGGCCTGGGCACGTATAACAGTATGATACCTACTGTGCCCAGGCAATTGCATCCCCCCCCCCTTCCCAAGTAACACTTCTCCCTAGGCAGGGAGAGAGCAGAGACCACCATTTCTCATTACTGCACATGCACAGCTGCAGTCTTCATTCATTTTTGCAAATTTTTTAACCTGTTGATGTGGACAACCCAATCCAGCTCTAAATCTCACTCCTCTCTTCTTTCTCTGACAGGGCAAATCCCACAGCGCTGTACTGTATCTCCCCTCATCTCTACTTTCTGATGGGTAATACAGAGCGCTGTTACATATGTTACATATGAGACAGCAAACTCTGGGCCTGATGAGATTGGAGTAGCTATTGCTGATGCTTATATGGAAGCAGCAGCAATACTGTAGTTCTAATATGTAATATAGCAGGAGGCGTGGCTCCTCCTCCTTACATTACTGGTGCAAACTGCATCTTAGGACACAGCATTGGATCATCTGCGACACCATTGGCTGGTTGCGTGACACACGGGGTCACGTAAATCAGCTGCGAAACATCCTACCTAGAGGCCAGGAGTTCCCCACCCTCTGATGGAGATCCCGCCCTTGTCCCTCCCTCGCAGCGGCGGCAACATGCTTCCATTTTCAGAAATGGAGGCCATTACTGTCTCCTCCCCACCACCAAGTGGCATCAGACTGTCAGTCACTAACTGTCTGATGATGTAGTGCGATGTCACAGACTCATACTGCACATGGGTGGTCATTCCGAGTTGATCGCTCGCTAGCAGTTTTTAGCAGCCGTGCAAACGCTAAGCCGCCACCCACTGGGAGTGTATTTTAGCTTAGCAGAAGTGCGAACGAATGTATCGCAGAGCGGATGCAAAGTTTTTTTGTGCAGTTTCAGAGTAGCTCAAAACTTACTCAGCGCTTGCGATCACTTCAGACTGTTCATTTCCTGATTTGACGTCACACACCCGCCCGGCGTTACACCCACCTGGCGTTCGCCCAGCCACGTCTGCGTTTTTCCTGGCACGCCTGCGTTTTTCCACACACTCCCTGAAAACGGTCAGTTGCCACCCGGAAACGCCCACTTCATGTTAATCACTGTGGCCACCAGTGCGACTGAAAAGCATCGCTAGACCCTGTGTAAAATTACATCATTCGTTGTGCCCGCATACGCATGCGCAGAACTGCCGTTTTTTAGCCTGATCGCTGCGCTGCGAACAAATGCAGCTAGCGATCAACTCGGAATGACCCCCCATGGGCCGTACAAATTCGGCACATGTGCAAAGTATTGAACATCGGCTATTTGCAGCATGCACCGCATCAGCAACGGGACCTGAATCAGGACCTCTTTGAAGGATGTAAAGTTAGGGGAAGAAGGCAAATAAAGCTGGAGGGTTCTAGAGTGTTATGAAAAAACATTTCATGGGTGGGGCTACATAAAACAAATGGGTATGACTAATTACAGTGGTTATATTTGCATATTCTAACACAAGTATGTATGCTAACTTGATGATCAGTATACTATGGCAAAAAAGGGAATACATGTATGGAACAACAAACATGGATATACAGATTTTATTGTTTAGTGAGCTGAGCATACTGTGGGGAAAACAGGTCTGTGAGACAAGAAAGACTCGGGGTAATTGTAATAGGATCCGAGTTGCCGAAAGTGTGGGACTTTGGGCTGTGTTGTTAAAGCGGCAATCATTTACAAAGCAAAACCAACCTGGTTTTGCCTTGTAAATGATTGCCACTTTAAAAATACGGCCATTCTGGCCCGAAGTCTCACACCTCTGGAAAATCGGATACTATTACATTTACCCCTGAGCATAAATGTGTTATGCACACCAGTGCCTGCAGGAATGTACTGGTGTTTGAACTGTTATGCAAAACAAATGGACTCACAGACAGACTGGGGAATATGACATAACGTTCACAGAAGGTGATAGGGTAACAAAATACACACAAAGTGAACAGAGAAGCCCAGAGGCTAAGGAACTGGGTGTCTCCCTTGTATTGGTAATGCTCAGATGAGAAAAGCAAGATGTTGTGTTTTAATACGTAGAGAACCCGAAATGCTGTTGCTAAGGGCAACAGCAAAACCCTAAAGGGTTACCAACGGGTGTGGCAGTAAACTCCTTGGTCAGAGATGGAATGATAGACACAAGGAGAGTCTCCACAATCCTAATTCTCACTTGCAGTGCACAGGTTCAGCTTACTGCCACTAAACTGACCCCTGACACCTAGCACAGTGAGACAGGATTAGACAGGCAAGTCTTAGAATACAGCCGCAAACTTGCTAAGTTCACAGAGTAGTAACAGAACCCCAGCAAGCTAAACGACTGACTCCAGTCTTACTGCTAGGTCTGGATTGGCAGAGTGTAATACCAAATCCCCAGGCCTATTTGCAGTAAGCAACAAACAAATACAAAGCTACACAGTACTGGCTAACTTTCAGGAACTGACTAACCAACAAAGATTCAGCAGCATCTGCTTACCCTAAGAAGAGGCCTTATAAAGCAGGTGCTGTCCACGCCCCACTCAGACCTCACAGACTGTGAGCACAAAAACCAGCACCGGATCCCCTACCGTGTACAGAGCCTGTAACCACTGCACAGCAAAAGACCCGAACCGGAGTATCAGCTGCGCTCAGGTTACTCTGCTAGCGCTTGTCTCCCGGTTGCCATGACGACGTGGCAGCACAGGGCAGGAGACCCTAACAGTACCCCCCCTCTGACGAGGGGTCAAAGAACCCCTACAACCGGGTTTATCGGGGAACTGCGAGAAGAAAGAGCGTATCAGTCTGGGGGCATGAAGATCACAACTGCGCACCCACGACCGCTCCTCCGGGCCATACCCCTTCCAGTGCACCAAAAATGACAGCCGACCCCGAACCACCTTGGAGTCAAGAATCCTTTCAACAACAAACTCCCTCTGGCCACGTATCAGAAGAGGGGAAGGTCTTCCACTGGAAGAAGGATTACTAATCGCCCGTTTTAAAAGGGAACAATGAAATGTTTTATTGATACCCAAAGAACGAGGCAGATCTAACTGAAATGCCACCGGATTGATAACCCTGGTGATCTTATAAGGGCCGATGAACCGGGGGCCTAACTTATGAGATGGCTGTCTCAACTTCAAATTCTTGGTAGACAACCAAACGAACTCTCCTAATTTGAAGCTGCAGGGTCTTTTCCGCTTATCAAAAACCCTTTTGGTCACTAATGACACAGACACAAGGGCTTTCTTCACTTTCCGCCAAATACCTCTAAGGACCGAAACCACAGAGGAACCACCAGGCGTGGAGTCCAGGGGGTCAAAAGAATTGGCCTTAGGATGATGCCCATACACACAAAGGAAGGGAGAGATCCCTGTAGCAGAGTGAGCCGCGTTGTTATAGGCAAACTCCGCCATGGACAGATGAGCAATCCAGTCAGTCTGACACTTGGAGACATAACACCTGAGGAACTGCTCCAAGGACTGGTTCACCCTTTCAGTCTGCCCATTAGACTGCGGATGGTAGCCTGACGACAAGCTGACAGAAATCTGGAGATCGGAACAAAATGCCCTCCAGAATTTGGCCACAAACTGGGATCCGCGGTCAGAGACCACATCAAGTGGCAACCCGTGGAGACGCACAACATGCAGCATAAATAATTCAGACAGGCGTCTGGCCGATGGCAGCCCAACCAGTGGAACGAAGTGCGCCATCTTCGAAAACCTGTCAACGACAACCCAGATGGCTGTCATCCCCGAGGATTTGGGCAAGTCCACCACAAAATCCATTGAAATGTGGGTCCATGGCTTAGATGGGATAGAGAGTGGATGTAATGGGCCAACAGGAACCCCTCTAGGAGTCTTATTTCGGGCACAGATGTCACATGCCCGAACCCACTGATCCACATCCTTAGCCACCGAGGGCCACCACACCGCCCTAGATAGCAACTCCCGAGTTCTGGCAATACCCGGGTGACCTGCCGACTTCTTGGCATGGAATTCCAGGAACACTCGCTGTCTTAACCTAGGAGGCACAAACAAAAGACCTACCGGAAGGTCTGGAGGAGCCTGCTCCTGTGCTCTAAGGACTAATGATAAGAGGTCCTGGGTAATGCCCACTTTAATACATGATGGGGAAACAATGGGCAACGGCTCCTCGGTGGTCTCTTGGATTGGAGCAAAACTCTGCGAGAGCGCATCAGCCTTGATGTTTTTTGACCCAGGGCGATATGTTATCAAAAAATTAAAGCGAGCAAAAAACAAAGCCCATCGTGCCTGCCTGGCATTGAGACGCTGTTATGCACACCAGTGCCTGCAGGAAAGTACTGGTGTCAGAACTGTTATGCACTCCAGTGTCTGCAGGAATGTACTGGTGTTTGAACTGTTATGCAAAACAAATGGACTCACAGACAAACTGGGAAATATGACATAACGTACACAGAAGGTAATAGGGTAACAAAATACACACAAAGTGAACAGAGAAGCCCAGAGGCTAAGGAACTGGGTATCTCCCTTGTATTAGAACTGCACAGATGGAAAAAGCAAGATGTTGTGTTTTAATACGTAGAGAACCCGAAATGCTGTTGCTAAGGGCAACAGCAAAACCCTAAAGGGTTACCAACGGGTGTGGCAGTAAACTCCTTGGTCAGAGATGGAATGATAGACACAAGGAGAGTCTCCACAATCCTATTTCTCACTTGCAGTGCACAGGTTTTAGCTTACTGCCACTAAACTGACCCCTGACACCTAGCACAGTGAGACAGGATTAGACAGGCAAGTCTTAGAATACAGCCGCAAACTTGCTAAGTTCACAGAGTAGTAACAGAACCCCAGCAAGCTAAACGACTGACTCCAGTCTTACTGCTAGGTCTGGATTGGCAGAGTGTAATACCAAATCCCCAGGCCTATTTGCAGTAAGCAACAAACAAATACAAAGCTACACAGTACTGGCTAACTTTCATGAACTGACTAACCAACAAAGATTCAGCAGCATCTGCTTACCCTGAAAAGAGGCCTTATAAAGCAGGTGCTGTCCACGCCCCACTCAGACCTCACAGACTGTGAGCACAAAAACCAGCACCGGATCCCCTGCCGTGCACAGAGCCTATAACCACTGCACAGCAAAAGACCCGAACCGGAGTATCAGCTGCGCTCAGGTTACTCCACTAGCACTTGTCTCCCGGTTGCCATGACGACGTGGCAGCACAGGGCAGGAGACCCTAACAGTACCCCCCCTCTGATGAGGGGTCAAAGAACCCCTACCACCGGGTTTATCGGGGAACTGCGAGAAGAAAGAGCGTATCAGTCTGGGGGCATGAAGATCACAACTGCGCACCCACGACCGCTCCTCCGGGCCATACCCCTTCCAGTGCACCAAAAATGACAGCCGACCCCGAACCACCTTGGAGTCAAGAATCCTTTCAACAACAAACTCCCTCTGGCCACGTATCAGAAGAGGGGAAGGTCTTCCACTGGAAGAAGGATTACTAATCGCCCGTTTTAAAAGGGAACAATGAAATGTTTTATTGATACCCAAAGAACGGGGCAGATCTAACTGAAATGCCACCGGATTGATAACCCTGGTGATCTTATAAGGGCCGATGAACCGGGGCCCTAACTTATGAGATGGCTGTCTCAACTTCAAATTCTTGGTAGACAACCAGACGAAGTCTCCTAATTTGAAGCTGCAGGGTCTTTTCCGCTTATCAAAAACCCTTTTGGTCACTAATGACACAGACACAAGGGCTTTCTTCACTTTCCGCCAAATACCTCTAAGGACCGAAACCACAGAGGAACCACCAGGCGTGGAGTCCAGGGGGTCAAAAGAATTGGCCTTAGGATGATGCCCATACACACAAAGGAAGGGAGAGATCCCTGTAGCAGAGTGAGCTGCGTTGTTATAGGCAAACTCCGCCATGGACAGATGAGCAACCCAGTCAGTCTGACACTTGGAGACATAACACCTGAGGAACTGCTCCAAGGACTGGTTCACCCTTTCAGTCTGCCCATTAGACTGCGGATGGTAGCCTGACGACAAGCTGACAGAAATCTGGAGATCGGAACAAAATGCCCTCCAGAATTTGGCCACAAACTGGGATCCGCGGTCAGAGACCACATCAAGTGGCAACCCGTGGAGACGCACAACATGCAGCATAAATAATTCAGACAGGCGTCTGGCCGATGGCAGCCCAACCAGTGGAACGAAGTGCGCCATCTTCGAAAACCTGTCAACGACAACCCAGATGGCTGTCATCCCCGAGGATTTGGGCAAGTCCACCACAAAATCCATTGAAATGTGGGTCCATGGCTTAGATGGGATAGAGAGTGGATGTAATGGGCCAACAGGAACCCCTCTAGGAGTCTTATTTCGGGCACAGATGTCACATGCCCGAACCCACTGATCCACATCCTTAGCCACCGAGGGCCACCACACCGCCCTAGATAGCAACTCCCGAGTTCTGGCAATACCCGGGTGACCTGCCGACTTCTTGGCATGGAATTCCAGGAACACTCGCTGTCTTAACCTAGGAGGCACAAACAAAAGACCTACCGGAAGGTCTGGAGGAGCCTGCTCCTGTGCTCTAAGGACTAATGATAAGAGGTCCTGGGTAATGCCCACTTTAATACATGATGGGGAAACAATGGGCAACGGCTCCTCGGTGGTCTCCTGGATTGGAGCAAAACTCCGCGAGAGCGCATCAGCCTTGATGTTTTTTGACCCAGGGCGATATGTTATCAAAAAATTAAAGCGAGCAAAAAACAAAGCCCATCGTGCCTGCCTGGCATTGAGACGCTTCGCTGACTCTAAATATGCCAGATTCTTATGGTCAGTGAGAATTGAGACCACAAACTTAGCCCCCTCAAGCCAGTGTCTCCACTCCTCGAGTGCATCCTTAATAGCCAACAATTCCCGGTTACCCACGTCATAATTCATCTCGGCAGGCGAAAATTTACGGGAAAAGTAAGCACAGGGATGAAGGCGATTATCAGACACTCCCATCTGAGAAAGCACTGCCCCAATACCCATCTCAGAGGCATCCACCTCCACCACAAAAGGACGCTCTGGATCTGGGTGTCGCAGCACCTTGGCCGAAACAAATGCCCTTTTGAGACGGGCAAAAGCTGCTTTAGCCTCACAAGACCAGTGAGCAACATCCGCCCCTTTCTTAGTGAGTGCCACCAAGGGCGCCACTATAGACGAAAATCCAGCGATAAATCGTCTATAAAAATTCGCAAAGCCCAGGAAACGCTGAAGCGCCTTCAAACTAGTGGGCTGCACCCAATCCAGGACTGCCTGTACCTTGGAACCCTCCATTTGGAAACCTTCTGGGGAGATAATATATCCTAGAAATGCGATTTGCTGAACTTCAAATTCGCACTTCTCCAGCTTCGCCCCAAGCCGGTGGTCTCTGAGTTTCTGGAGGACTAAGCGTACATGCTTCCGATGTTCCTCCAGGGAATGGGAGAAGATTAGGATGTCATCTAAGTATACAACTAAGAATCTATCCAAATATTCCCTGAGCACATCATTCATGAAATCCTGGAAGACTGCCGGGGCATTACAGAGCCCAAAAGGCATCACCAAATATTCATAATGCCCTGAGTGGGTATTAAAGGCAGTCTTCCATTCATCCCCCTCTCTTATTCGGATTAGATTGTACGCACCGCGTAGGTCAATCTTAGAAAAAATGGTGGCAGTACGAAGCTGGTCAAACAAGACCGAAATGAGAGGCAGTGGGTATGAGTTTTTAATCGTGATACGGTTCAATTCCCTGAAGTCGATGCAGGGTCGCAACGAACCGTCCTTTTTACCCACGAAGAAGAACCCCGACCCAACTGGAGACTGTGAAGGTCTGATAAATCCCTTAGCCAAGTTCTCCTGAATGTACTCTGCCATAGCCTGAGTCTCAGGACGTGACAGGGAGTACAACCTGCTCTTGGGAAGCTTAGCATTTGGCAACAAATCAATGGCACAGTCATAGGGGCGATGGGGAGGTAGTACCTCTGCAACTTTTTTGGAGAACACGTCCGCAAAATCTGCATAACACCCTGGCAATCCTGGCAAACTTAGCTGCGAGAGCCTGACTGGAAGGCTCAAGCAACTCCTGAAACAATCAGTACCCCAACTAAGAATCTCCCCAGAGACCCAGTCAAATTGAGGATTGTGGGCCCTTAACCAGGGTAACCCCAACACCAATGGGGCAAAAGTACAGACAGTCACATAAAAGGACAATTTTTCAGAGTGTGTGGCTCCAATAAACAAAGAAATCTGGCTAGTGCAAGAGGTAATTTTACCTTGGGATAATGGTTCCCCGTTTAACCCACAAATCTCAATTTCCGATGCCAAGGGTACTAAGGGAACAGAGTGTTTCAGGGCGAATTGGCGGTCCATAAAAACCCCGTCGGCCCCACTGTCCACAAAGGCCTCAGTCTTGACAGTTTGACCGAGGATCTTCAAGGTCACCGGAATGATAAAAGTCTTCTTGGGAAATTCTGACTTCTGGCCTGACAGGATATTTCCCATCACCCTCAGGCCCTGAAGGTTTCCGGCTTTTCTGGGCATGATACTACCACATGACCTTTATTCCCACAGTACAAACACAACCCCTGCTGTCTCCTCCGCGTCTTCTCACGCGAGGAGAGGCGGGTAGCCCCAATCTGCATAGGCTCCTCGGAAAATTCCTCAGAGTCTGAGGTTCCCTTGGGAAGGAAGGAAATCTCAGTCTCCCTTTCAAGCCTACGCTCTCTCAGCCGTCTATCCACCCGGATGGATAACTGCATGAGCTGATCCAAGCTATCAGGCAAGGGATATTGTACCAGTTGGTCCTTTATCTGGTTAGAAAGACCTCTTCGGTACTGGTGTCTCAGGGCTGGGTCATTCCACTGGGTATCATGGGCCAACCTCCGAAACTCCGTACAGTAAACCTCAACTGGCCTTCGCCCTTGCTTAAGGATCGAAATCTGAGCCTTGGCTGAGGCCGTCTTGTCAGGGTCATCATACAACATGCCCAGTGCCGTAAAAAAAGCATCAACACTTTTAAGCGACGGACAGTCAGGCTGCAACCCATATGCCCAGACCTGTGGGTCTCCTTGTAGCAAGGAAATCACTATGCCCACCCGCTGAATCTCCGACCCAGAAGACTGAGGCCTAAGCCGGAAGTATAGCTTGCAGCTCTCCTTGAAACAAAAGAACTGCGAGCGATCTCCAGAAAAACGATCCGGGAGATTTACTTTCGGCTCCTTAACCCCTGCAGGTGCTGCTGCTGCGGGAGCTCCGCCAGCAGCCTGGGAGGTGTGCATTTTAATGGACAAATCATTAAATTGTCGAGTCAGGACCTGCACCTGATCGACCACCTGTTGCAACGTATTTTGAGGGGTATGCTCCATATTCCCACAAAATTTCAACAGGAGTATTAGGCTGCTGAATATGTTATGCACACCAGTGCCTGCAGGAAAGTACTGGTGTCAGAACTGTTATGCACTCCAGTGTCTGCAGGAATGTACTGGTGTTTGAACTGTTATGCAAAACAAATGGACTCACAGACAAACTGGGAAATATGACATAACGTACACAGAAGGTAATAGGGTAACAAAATACACACAAAGTGAACAGAGAAGCCCAGAGGCTAAGGAACTGGGTATCTCCCTTGTATTAGAACTGCACAGATGGAAAAAGCAAGATGTTGTGTTTTAATACGTAGAGAACCCGAAATGCTGTTGCTAAGGGCAACAGCAAAACCCTAAAGGGTTACCAACGGGTGTGGCAGTAAACTCCTTGGTCAGAGATGGAATGATAGACACAAGGAGAGTCTCCACAATCCTATTTCTCACTTGCAGTGCACAGGTTTTAGCTTACTGCCACTAAACTGACCCCTGACACCTAGCACAGTGAGACAGGATTAGACAGGCAAGTCTTAGAATACAGCCGCAAACTTGCTAAGTTCACAGAGTAGTAACAGAACCCCAGCAAGCTAAACGACTGACTCCAGTCTTACTGCTAGGTCTGGATTGGCAGAGTGTAATACCAAATCCCCAGGCCTATTTGCAGTAAGCAACAAACAAATACAAAGCTACACAGTACTGGCTAACTTTCATGAACTGACTAACCAACAAAGATTCAGCAGCATCTGCTTACCCTGAAAAGAGGCCTTATAAAGCAGGTGCTGTCCACGCCCCACTCAGACCTCACAGACTGTGAGCACAAAAACCAGCACCGGATCCCCTGCCGTGCACAGAGCCTATAACCACTGCACAGCAAAAGACCCGAACCGGAGTATCAGCTGCGCTCAGGTTACTCCACTAGCACTTGTCTCCCGGTTGCCATGACGACGTGGCAGCACAGGGCAGGAGACCCTAACAGACGCTTCGCTGACTCTAAATATGCCAGATTCTTATGGTCAGTGAGAATTGAGACCACAAACTTAGCCCCCTCAAGCCAGTGTCTCCACTCCTCGAGTGCATCCTTAATAGCTAACAATTCCCGGTTACCCACGTCATAATTCATCTCGGCAGGCGAAAATTTACGGGAAAAGTAAGCACAGGGATGAAGGCGATTATCAGACACTCCCATCTGAGAAAGCAATGCCCCAATACCCATCTCAGAGGCATCCACCTCCACCACAAAAGGACGCTCTGGATCTGGGTGTCGCAGCACCTTGGCCGAAACAAATGCCCTTTTGAGACGGGCAAAAGCCGCTTTAGCCTCACAAGACCAGTGAGCAACATCCGCCCCTTTCTTAGTGAGTGCCACCAAGGGCGCCACTATAGACGAAAATCCAGCGATAAATCGTCTATAAAAATTCGCAAAGCCCAGGAAACGCTGAAGCGCCTTCAAACTAGTGGGCTGCACCCAATCCAGGACTGCCTGTACCTTGGAACCCTCCATTTGGAAACCTTCTGGGGAGATAATATATCCTAGAAATGCGATTTGCTGAACTTCAAATTCGCACTTCTCCAGCTTCGCCCCAAGCCGGTGGTCTCTGAGTTTCTGGAGGACTAAGCGTACATGCTTCCGATGTTCCTCCAGGAAATGGGAGAAGATTAGGATGTCATCTAAGTATACAACTAAGAATCTATCCAAATATTCCCTGAGCACATCATTCATGAAATCCTGGAAGACTGCCGGGGCATTACAGAGCCCAAAAGGCATCACCAAATATTCATAATGCCCTGAGTGGGTATTAAAGGCAGTCTTCCATTCATCCCCCTCTCTTATTCGGATTAGATTGTACGCACCTCGTAGGTCAATCTTAGAAAAAATGGTGGCAGTACGAAGCTGGTCAAACAAGACCGAAATGAGAGGCAGTGGGTATGAGTTTTTAATCGTGATACGGTTCAATTCCCTGAAGTCGATGCAGGGTCGCAACGAACCGTCCTTTTTACCCACGAAGAAGAACCCCGACCCAACTGGAGACTGTGAAGGTCTGATAAATCCCTTAGCCAAGTTCTCCTGAATGTACTCTGCCATAGCCTGAGTCTCAGGACGTGACAGGGAGTACAACCTGCTCTTGGGAAGCTTAGCATTTGGCAACAAATCAATGGCACAGTCATAGGGGCGATGGGGAGGTAGTACCTCTGCAACTTTTTTGGAGAACACATCCGCAAAATCTGCATAACACCCTGGCAATCCTGGCAAACTTAGCTGCGAGAGCCTGACTGGAAGGCTCAAGCAACTCCTGAAACAATCAGTACCCCAACTAAGAATCTCCCCAGAGACCCAGTCAAATTGAGGATTGTGGGCCCTTAACCAGGGTAACCCCAACACCAATGGGGCAAAAGTACAGACAGTCACATAAAAGGACAATTTTTCAGAGTGTGTGGCTCCAATAAACAAAGAAATCTGGCTAGTGCAAGAGGTAATTTTACAATGGGATAATGGTTCCCCGTTTAACCCACAAATCTCAATTTCCGATGCCAAGGGTACTAAGGGAACAGAGTGTTTCAGGGCGAATTGGCGGTCCATAAAAACCCCGTCGGCCCCACTGTCCACAAAGGCCTCAGTCTTGACAGTTTGACCGAGGATCTTCAAGGTCACCGGAATGATAAAAGTCTTCTTGGGAAATTCTGACTTCTGGCCTGACAGGATATTTCCCATCACCCTCAGGCCCTGAAGTTTTCCGGCTTTTCTGGGCATGATACTACCACATGACCTTTATTCCCACAGTACAAACACAACCCCTGCTGTCTCCTCCGCGTCTTCTCACGCGAGGAGAGGCGGGTAGCCCCAATCTGCATAGGCTCCTCGGAAAATTCCTCAGAGTCTGAGGTTCCCTTGGGAAGGAAGGAAATCTCAGTCTCCCTTTCAAGCCTACGCTCTCTCAGCCGTCTATCCACCCGGATGGATAACTGCATGAGCTGATCCAAGCTATCAGGCAAGGGATATTGTACCAGTTGGTCCTTTATCTGGTTAGAAAGACCTCTTCGGTACTGGTGTCTCAGGGCTGGGTCATTCCACTGGGTATCATGGGCCAACCTCCGAAACTCCGTACAGTAAACCTCAACTGGCCTTCGCCCTTGCTTAAGGATCGAAATCTGAGCCTCGGCTGAGGCCGTCTTGTCAGGGTCATCATACAACATGCCCAGTGCCGTAAAAAAAGCATCAACACTTTTAAGCGACGGACAGTCAGGCTGCAACCCATATGCCCAGACCTGTGGGTCTCCTTGTAGCAAGGAAATCACTATGCCCACCCGCTGAATCTCCGATCCAGAAGACTGAGGCCTAAGCCGGAAGTATAGCTTGCAGCTCTCCTTGAAACAAAAGAACTGCGAGCGATCTCCAGAAAAACGATCCGGGAGATTTACTTTCGGCTCCTTAACCCCTGCAGGTGCTGCTGCTGCGGGAGCTCCGCCAGCAGCCTGGGAGGTGTGCATTTTAATGGGCAAATCATTAAATTGTTGAGTCAGGACCTGCACCTAATCGACCACCTGTTGCAACGTATTTTGAGGGGTATGCTCCATATTCCCACAAAATTTCAACAGGAGTATTAGGCTGCTGAATATGTTATGCACACCAGTGCCTGCAGGAATGTACTGGTGTTTGAACTGTTATGCAAAACAAATGGACTCACAGACAGACTGGGGAATATGACATAACGTACACAGAAGGTGATAGGGTAACAAAATACACACAAAGTGAACAGAGAAGCCCAGAGGCTAAGGAACTGGGTGTCTCCCTTGTATTGGTAATGCTCAGATGAGAAAAGCAAGATGTTGTGTTTTAATACGTAGAGAACCCGAAATGCTGTTGCTAAGGGCAACAGCAAAACCCTAAAGGGTTACCAACGGGTGTGGCAGTAAACTCCTTGGTCAGAGATGGAATGATAGACACAAGGAGAGTCTCCACAATCCTAATTCTCACTTGCAGTGCACAGGTTCAGCTTACTGCCACTAAACTGACCCCTGACACCTAGCACAGTGAGACAGGATTAGACAGGCAAGTCTTAGAATACAGCCGCAAACTTGCTAAGTTCACAGAGTAGTAACAGAACCCCAGCAAGCTAAACGACTGACTCCAGTCTTACTGCTAGGTCTGGATTGGCAGAGTGTAATACCAAATCCCCAGGCCTATTTGCAGTAAGCAACAAACAAATACAAAGCTACACAGTACTGGCTAACTTTCAGGAACTGACTAACCAACAAAGATTCAGCAGCATCTGCTTACCCTAAGAAGAGGCCTTATAAAGCAGGTGCTGTCCACGCCCCACTCAGACCTCACAGACTGTGAGCACAAAAACCAGCACCGGATCCCCTACCGTGCACAGAGCCTGTAACCACTGCACAGCAAAAGACCCGAACCGGAGTATCAGCTGCGCTCAGGTTACTCTGCTAGCGCTTGTCTCCCGGTTGCCATGACGACGTGGCAGCACAGGGCAGGAGACCCTAACAAAATGATATAAATAGAATGCTGTGCCATATAAATAGAATGCTGTGCCATGCACAGTGCACAATACAGCAAATGGACACAAACCAAGCCCACACCGTAGAGCAAAATAAGTAAATCTCAATGGACACCATGTACAGTTGAATGAGCTGAAAGTATAGCTCAGCGCCCATAATACATATCCCATTTCTATCTTCACAGCCTGACAATGATAGTTCCAACATCATATACATTAATATGACAGGTATAAAGCGTAATAAAATGTAACATGTTAAGAAAAACAAAAGCATCTATACAGTAATAGTGGATCAGAGAGGGTGCATCTAAAACAGCAGAGGCGTTTTGGCTCAGTAGTTTAGGGTAAACCCAAATGAAGACGTCCTTAGGTTAATTTGCATTGTGCAAACCTGCTAGATAGGGAAGGAGCGTGAACCTTTCACTTCAGCTTGAATTCATGGAAGCAACTACTGTAAGCTCTGATCAGTGCTGTGTTGTCCTAGCTGGAGACATCACGATGGCTGACTCAAGGCCCCCATACACTAGAACGATATGTCTGAGGCTGAAGTCGGAGGCGAGTTCCCTTGAACTCTCCCGGGAGCTTCCCGGGAGTGGTTCCATACGATTCCATATGATTTGGTACATTGTGCATGCGATATATCGTATACAATCCCAGCCATGCCTGCGGGAACCAACATATCACGAGTGCAGCACTAACGATCTAGGGGAGCCGATCCGACCCTCACGGGAACGCGCATCGGATCGGAAACACATCCAAAATGCCCGATTTCACCCGATATATCAGCTCGAATGCCCGAAATTGGATGAAATCGGGCATTATCGTTCTAATGTATGGGGCCCTTTAGAGTTGCACACAATTAGGCTGCATCTGGGTCTGCATTGCATGCTTGGAAATAGCTGAAGATCTCCACCGGTTTTCAGAGCTGATGCCCCATCACTAGTAGTGTGTATTTGCTCCAGCCAGAGACGGACTGGGGCCAGAATTCTTCCCTGGCATTCTCGTGTGTGTACGTGCACACTCGGCACAGGGGGCGAGCGTACAGTGGAGGTGCGCACAGGCATGGCGCACGTGGGCATGCCGTGAGTCAGGGGGCGTGGACTCGCGGCATGCCCCATTTTCGTTGAAATCAACACTATAGGCAGGGACGCACAGACATGGCGCCGTTTTTGTTAGAGCAGGTACTTCAGGTGGCGGGTGGCACAAACAGAGTGCCATATGGGCAGTCCGGCCCTGGCTCCAGCCTTATAATACCCCTCGGTGATCTGAAATCAGCCAGATCTCTGTTTATGCTTACCTCTGAATATCCCGCTATTACGTTTCCACGCCTATGGCCTGCTTGCGAACACCCATGGTTGCCCATTTACAACCACTAAGCTGCAAGTGGAGATACAGCTGACGTGTATGACTCCGAACTCTGAATTGCCAAATTTTCATATGTAGTCTGCATGTACAGGGCCATAACTAGAGGTGTGCATGTGGTGCCGTCACACAAAGTGCAGAGCCCTGGTGTGTACACCATCACTGTCCCATGTCCTTACTTCTGGCTGCCTGGAAACGGCACCCTGCGGCCAGTATCGCTGCTGCAGTGCCGCCCGGATTGTCTTTGGAATGGTCCAGGCGTGCACCCTGCTATCTGAGTGTGCTGGCAGCCCTGCCCCCTCTGTGCGATATCATGACATCATGTACATAGAGGGCAGGGAGACTGACAGAAAGAGGGCGTTTCTGGGTGTCAACTGACCGTTTTCAGGGAGTGGTAGGGAAAACGCAGGCGTGACCAGGCATTTGCAGGGGGGGTATCTGACGTCAATTCCGGGTCCTTCGTCGCTAGAATCCTCGCACAGGATAAGTATCTACAGGACTGGTCTTGTTTTACACAAAATGTTTTTGTAGCCGCTCGGCTGCACATTAGATCGCACTTCTGCAAAGCAAAAATACACTCCCCCGTGGGCGGCGACAGTGCGTTTGCACGGCTGCTAAAAGTAGCTAGTGAGCGATCAACTCAGAATGAGCGCCAATATTACAATAAGTATATAGCACTTGCCTGTCCTGTAGACTCTGCATTCTGTATAGTTTAATATATCTGGCTTATAGCAAAACAAGATTACTTATATCTCATTAGTTTTTACCTTACAGTAGCTACAAAGTAATTAATTTTAAAATACAACAGCTGTGTGTTATTGTTAATATTTAACATGTTATTTCTCTGAGGGTACGTGGTGTTATTTGGGATAATTATAGCCTGCTTATGTTACGTTTTTGTTTCTGTTCTTGGCAAATTAATGTAGTTAACTAAGTCTGGGCACAAAAATCTAATAAGATTTTTTTTTTTAAAGTTAAGCAATAACAAACTAGTTTGAGAATTGAACTTTTACCAAATTCAAATACAATAGATGCGTGTATCTCGCACCCATGTGATGAGTAACTTAGCTTGGCATACAGCAATAGAACCTACTGCAGAAAATGTTGGACCTATTCATTTAATCTGGCAAGTGTTCATAATGCTACAAAGATTCGTTTGTGCCTGTTAATTACAGATGCCCGTTGTTTATGAAAACACTTCTTTAATGAACAGGGATTTTAAGCCAAAGCGTAAGAACGTTTCCCTGGGAAGTCCTATAACTTCAGAACACACAGCTGCAGTTGTGCTGCTGCCAGCTGCAACACTCATAGTGTGTTTGCAATTGCAATAACCTATAATAATATAATAAATACAAATCCTAAAATTAATAAAATATATATACTGTATTTATAATCCCTGGCTACATCCTGGACCAAAGATCATATACAATTTTCTTTAAAAAAATAAGGAAAATATTAATGTGTATAATAGTCCCAATGCTGACTTAGAGTACTCGCACTTCACGCTTATGACCCCTTGCAATAAGGCAGGGGTGTAAGTGCATCCTAATCTCCCGGAGGCATGTTTGGTGCCCTACCCCCGCTAAAAAAGTTAAAACAAACATGGGGTCTAATTCAGTTCAATGATGTCGCAACTGAGCGATTATCGGCAGACTCTGCATGCGTCATGGCCACAATGCGTCAAGGTACCTTTGTGAATCACTTGCAGTGAGGAATCACTTGCAGAGTAGGAAGAGACAGGAATCGCAAATTCAATAATGAATTCAAAAGTAGAGTATTGCGCTCTTTAATTTTAAAGTACTGCTATATGAACAAAAGTGCAATAACATTTGGTTTGCAAACACTTGAAACAAATAAAATGCTTTTTAACAGCAGTATTCCCTTTACACAGTATCAGTTTAAAACTTTATCAAGAAATTTATTACATTAATGTTTAAGTTGTGATTTACAAGACAAGTAGAAATTTTTTCTTAGTGGTATTGACAGTAAAAATGGGTGTGGTCACATGAAACTAGGGGAGTGGATGCATGACAATAGGAGCATGGCCACATTATGCCACACACCGTAATGCCCCTTACACATTATGCCAAACATTGTAATGCCTATTACACATTATGCCACACACCGTAATGCCTCTTACACATTATGCCAAACATCGTAATGCCTATTGCACATTATGCCACACAGCGTAATGCCCCTTACACATTATGCCAAACATCGTAATGCCTATTGCACATTATGCCAGACACCGACCCACCCATTACACATTATGCCACACACCGTAATGCCCATTACACATTATGCCACACACCATAATGCCTATTACATATTATGACACACACAGTTATGCCACTGACACCATTTTACAAAAATGCCCCTTATAAATTATGCCCCAGTGGTGGGTTGGTGGTACTGAATACCACCACCATATTTCTTAATGGTACTCGGTACCAACCCGTACCACCCTACTTTCAGCACTGTCAATAATGTAATCAAATCAAATATAAAACCAAAGCTATTTGCAACTGCCAAGGCATTCACGTTTTATCTAGTTTGTTATAGAAAAACAAGTTACCCTCAGAGTACAGAGCTACCATCATAATATTATAACAAGCACCTTCCAAACAACTGCAAGCTAACATTTATAAATGTTTTCTTTTTTTTTCTCTTTTCTGAGCAGGTACCAGCAGAAAAAAAAATATTTTATCAGAGAGCAGCATAAGCAATCTATGGACCTGATTCAGGTTGGTTAGCAAACCAAAACAGTGCTCCATTGGGCAAAACAATGTTGCACTGTAGGTGCGGCAGATGTAACATGTGCAGAGAGATTAGATGGGGGGGGATGGTTCAAACTGAAATCTAAACTGCAGTTGAAAAATAAAGCTGTCAGTATTTACCCTGTACAGAAACAATATAACCCATCCAAATCTAACTCTGTCTGCACATGTTACTTTTGCCCCACCTGCAGTGCAACAAGGTTTGGTCCAATAGAGTACTTTTTTGGTTTTCTAGCTAACCAAAATCAGGCCCTTTGTTCAGTAGCAAGTGTCCCTGTTAGTGTGAGGTGAAGTGGTCCAGCAAAAAAAAAAAGTGCACAGATGGGATTTACTGTACTGGGGACTTGTTAGTCCGACTTTACATTTTCTTACTTCTCTGCACCAAGCCAGTTGAAATTCTCTTCGTCTGTACAATATGACCAGCAAAACAACCTTTCACTGGGTACAGATATTGCAGGTGTGGCCAAGTACTTCTGTGCAATGGAGGCCAGCCAGCTGTGTGAGCCTGCATGCTTGGACCACCACTCTAACTGACAGGACTCTGGGGGTCATTCCGACCCAATCTTACGCTGCAGTTATCCGCGATCGGGTCAAAACCATGCATGCACCGGTGCTGCAGTGCGCCGGCGCATGCCAGACGGCCGACTTTGCCTAGTGATCGCTTATGCCTGATTGACAGGCAGAGGCGGTCGCAGGGCGGGAGGGGGCGGCATGGCAGCGTTTGGCCGCCGGTTTTGGGGCACGGTCCGGCCAACGCAGGCGTGACTGGACCGTGCGAGGGGGGGGGGGCAGGCCGCAGCGGCTGCATGATGTCACATGCACGCGCTGCGACCCTGGCAGTGACAAGTAACTCCCGGCCAGCCACAGGAGCTGTGCTGGCTGGGAGTTACTCTACAAGTACAAAAGCATCACCGCTGGGTGATGCTTTTGTACTTGTGCGGTGGGGCCGGGCCAGACATGCGGGGCGGACTAGCCCTTTGCTGGGCATCCCCCCACATGTCTGTGTCAGTGATCGGAGCTGTGCTAAATTTAGCACAGCTACGATCAGGTCGTAATGACCCCCTCTGTACTGATGGTGGGCTCCGCTCTGTATCGACGCACACTGTTCTCAACTGAGTCTTGCTCCTGTTCAGAATCAGACTCTGATGAAGCAGCCAATAGGGCTAACTTTTTCTTTGGTGGCTTTGATGTTGTTGCTTCCACAGGTTTCTTTGCAACCACCCTCTGTTCCTTGAGTAAGTTGGTGACTGAGGCTCACACCTCACCCCTATCAGGTCTGGGTACACACTTGAGGTCCTTGAATCTCGGGTCCAATGTGGTAGCAATCTTCAGATACGCAATGTTAGCATTTTTCTTGCGTGTCTCCAGGTCTGTTCTAAATGCAGACTTGAATTTGACCATGTAGGCAGGGTCATCATCTGAGCTCTCCATCACCCGAGAGAGATGGCAAAAAGCAGGCAGAACCACAGAGCATGAAACATACTTTTCTCCTCCCAGAAGTTCAGTCACATACCTGCAGCAGAAAAAAAAAACATTTCAGTCATATTGCAATCACTAACACACAAAAAATGTCCTCTACGTACAGTATTCATGCTATATTTAGTAAAAACTGCCTGTCTGAGTGTGTGTGAGAGAGAAATAGAGTGTCTGTACGTGTGTGTAAATTATTTACACACATACAGACACTCTATTTCTCTCTCCTATATACTCAGATAGAACAGTGAGAAATACCCGGAGGAAACCCACGCACGTATGGTGAGAATATACAAACTCCACACAGTTAAGGCCATGGTGGCAGTCAAACCCATGACCTCAGTGCTGTGAGGCAGTAATGCTAACCATTATACAATCTGTACTGCCCTTTACACTGTATGATGTAAACTAGTTTACTATGATGTAAACTATACCTGCAGGGCTCCAGTAGCATTTCCAATCTCTGCAGTTTGTCCATTTCAGCTGTTGTTGGCATGGCAATCTCGGTGTTGTGTGTGGTGAGGGCATTCCTCAGTGGCTGCTCGTTTCTGTGGACACTTTTTACCATGTCGAATTCCATCTGGTTGGAATGTCTTGTATAAGTGACTTCTTCTTTTATCCATATTCAATTTGTTGTTGTTCTGATTCTGCAGCACTTGCTGGACTGTGTTTAAAGTAGAGATGTGCAGCGGGCATTTTTCGGCTTTTGTGTTTTGGTTCCGCGGTCGTGTTTTGGATACGGATGTGTTTTGGCAAAACCTCCCTTAAGAATTTTTTTTACTTATTCTTACTTGTTCTTATTTTTTTCCTCTCTTCAAAAAAATATATATTTACACTCTTTACTAATTTCCTATATAGGTGCACTCTCATTGGCGAAGAGATCACATATCTCCTCTACTATCATACCACGCTGCTAATGCCCGATCTCGTCCAATCTTGGAAGCCAAACAGCGTTGGGCTGGGTTAGTACCTGCTAGTGATGAGCGGGTTCGGTTCCTCGGAATCCGAACCCGCCCGAACTTCACCTTTTTTTTACACGGGTCCGAGCGACTCGGATCCTCCCGCCTTGCTCGGTTAACCCGAGCGCACCCGAACGTCATCATCCCGCTGTCGGATTCTCGTGAGACTCGGATTCTATATAAGGAGCCGCGCGTCACCGCCATTTTTCACACGTGCATTGAGATTGATAGGGAGAGGACGTGGCTGGCGTCCTCTCCGTTGTATTAGAAAAAAAAAAAACTGAGTGACTTAGTTTTAATTGTGGGGAGGATTGGGGACGGGGAGCAGCTGTTAGGGAGTACAGTGCAGGGTTTTGAGTTTAATCCGTTGTTTCTCTGCCTGAAAAAAAACGCTCCACCATATCTGTGCTCACTCAGTGTGCTGCATTGCTGCATGATATATCTGTGCTGAGTGCACTGCTCACACTGCCTAATTGTGGGGACTGGGGAGCAGTTATAGCAGGAGTACAGTGCACAGTTTTGCTGACAGTGACCACCAGTCCAGTATACGTTTGTCTGCCTGAAAAACACTGTGGTGTTTTTTTTTTCTTTCTTCATGCTAGTTTGTTTAGCAGTCTGCTGACAGTGTCCACCAGGTCCGTTATACAGTATATTATATATATAATTAAGCACTAAGCAGCAGTACGGTAGGCCACGGCTGTACCTACCTCTGTGTCGTCAGTGCACTCGTCGTCCATAAGTATAAGTAATACTATACTATCCATCCATCTACATTGTATACCTGTGGTGTTTTTTTTTTTTCTTTCTTCATAGTCATACTAGTTTGTTTAGCAGTCTGCTGACAGTGTCCACCAGGTCCGTTATACAGTATATCATATATATAAGCACTAAGCAGCAGTACGGTAGGTCACGGCTGTACCTACCTCTGTGTCGTCACTCGTCATCCATAAGTATAAGTAATACTATACTATCCATCCATCTACATTGTATACCTGTGGTGTTTTTTTTTTCTTTCTTCATACTAGTTTAGCAGTCTGCTGACACTGTCCACCAGGTCCGTTATACAGTATATCATATATATAAGCACTAAGCAGCAGTACGGTAGGCCACGGCTGTACCTACCTCTGTGTCGTCACTCGTCGTCCATAAGTATAAGTAATACTATACTATCCATCCATCTACATTGTATACCTGTGGTGTTTTTTTTTTTCTTTCTTCATACTAGTTTAGCAGTCTGCTGACACTGTCCACCAGGTCCGTTATACAGTATAATATCATATATATAAGCACTAAGCAGCAGTACGGTAGGCCATGGCTGTACCTACCTCTGTGTTGTCACTCGTCGTCAATAAGTATAAGTAATACTATACTATCCATCCATCTACATTGTATTCCGGTGGTGTTTTTTTTTTCTTTCTTCATACTAGTTTAGCAGTCTGCTGACACTGTCCACCAGGTCCGTTATACAGTATAATATCATATATATAAGCACTAAGCAGCAGTATGGTAGGCCACGGCTGTACCTACCTCTGTGTCGTCACTCGTCGTCCATAAGTATAAGTAATACTATACTATCCATCCATCTACATTGTATACCTGTGGTGTTTTTTTTTTTTTCTTCATACTAGTTTATTTAGCAGTCTGCTGACAGTGTCCACCAGGTCCGTTATACAGTATATCATATATATAAGCACTAAGCAGCAGTACGGTAGGCCACGGCTGTACCTACCTCTGTGTCGTCAGTGCACTCGTCGTCCATAAGTATAAGTAATACTATACTATCCATCCATCTACATTGTATACCTGTGGTGTTTTTTTTTTCTTTCTTCATACTAGTTTAGCAGTCTGCTGACACTGTCCACCAGGTCCGTTATACAGTATAATATCATATATATAAGCACTAAGCAGCAGTACGGTAGGCCACGGCTGTACCTACCTCTGTGTCGTCACTCGTCGTCCATAAGTATAAGTAATACTATACTATCCATCCATCTACATTGTATACCTGTGGTGTTTTTTTTTCTTTCTTCATATTAGTTTAGCAGTCTGCTGACACTGTCCACCAGGTCCGTTATACAGTATAATATCATATATATAAGCACTAAGCAGCAGTACAGTAGGCCACGGCTGTACCTACCTCTGTGTCGTCACTCGTCGTCCATAAGTATAAGTAATACTATACTATCCATCCATCTACATTGTATACCTGTGGTGTTTTTTTTTTCTTTCTTCATACTAGTCTAGCAGTCTGCTGACACTGTCCACCAGGTCCGTTATACAGTATAATATCATATATATAAGCACTAAGCAGCAGTACGGTAGGCCACGGCTGTACCTACCTCTGTGTCGTCACTTGTCGTCCATAAGTATAAGTAATACTATACTATCCATCCATCTACATTGTATACCTGTGGTGGCTTTTAGTTGTGCGCAAAATATGGAGAACAAAAATGTGGAGGTTAAAAAAATAGGGAAAGATCAAGATCCACTTCCACCTCGTGCTGAAGCTGCTGCCACTAGTCATGGCCGAGATGATGAAATGCCATCAACGTCGTCTGCCAAGGCCGATGCCCAATGTCATAGTACAGAGCATGTAAAATCCAAAACACAAAAGATCAGTAAAAAAATGACCCAAAAATCAAAATTAAAAGCGTCTGAGGAGAAGCGTAAACTTGCCAATATGCCATTTACGACACGGAGTGGCAAGGAACGGCTGAGGCCCTGGCCTATGTTCATGGCTAGTGGTTCAGCTTCACATGAGGATGGAAGCACTCATCCTCTCGCTAGAAAAAAGAGAAGACTTGCGGCAAAAGCACAGCAAAGAACTGTGCGTTCTTCGAAATCCCAAATCCCAAAGGAGAGTCCAATTGTGTCGGTTGCGATGCCTGACCTTCCCAACACTGGACGGGAAGAGCTTGCGCCTTCCACCATTTGCACGCCCCCTGCAAGTGTTGAAAGGAGCACCCGCAGTCCAGTTCCTGATAGTGAAATTGAAGATGTCAGTGTTGAAGTACACCAGGATGAGGATATGGGTGTTGCTTGGGCTGGGGAGGAAATTGACAAGGAGGATTCTGATGGTGAGGTGGTTTGTTTAAGTCAGGCACCCGGGGAGACACCTGTTGTCCGTGGGAGGAATATGGCCATTGACATGCCTGGTGAAAATACCAAAAAAATCAGCTCTTCAGTGTGGAAGTATTTCAACAGAAATGCGGACAACAGGTGTCAAGCCGTGTGTTGCCTTTGTCAAGCTGTAATAAGTAGGGGTAAGGACGTTAACCACCTCGGAACATCCTCCCTTATACGTCACCTGCAGCGCATTCATAATAAGTCAGTGACAAGTTCAAAAACTTTGGGCGACAGCGGAAGCAGTCCACTGACCAGTAAATCCCTTCCTCTTGTAACCAAGCTCGCGCAAACCACACCACCAACTCCCTCAGTGTCAATTTCCTCCTTACCCAGGAAAGCCAATAGTCCTGCAGGCCATGTCACTGGCAAGTCTGACGAGTCCTCTCCTGCCTGGGATTCCTCCGATGCATCCTTGAGTGTAATGCCTACTGCTGCTGGCGCTGCTGTTGTTGCTGCTGGGAGTCGATCGTCATCCCAGAGGGGAAGTCGGAAGACCACTTGTACTACTTCCAGTAAGCAATTGACTGTCCAACAGTCCTTTGCGAGGAAGATGAAATATCACAGCAGTCATCCTGCTGCAAAGCGGATAACTGAGGCCTTGACAACTATGTTGGTGTTAGACGTGCGTCCTGTATCCGCCGTTAGTTCACAGGGAACTAGACAATTTATTGAGGCAGTGTGCCCCCGTTACCAAATACCATCTAGGTTCCACTTCTCTAGGCAGGCGATACAGAGAATGTACACGGACGTCAGAAAAAGACTCACCAGTGTCCTAAAAAATGCAGTTGTACCCAATGTCCACTCAACCACGGACATGTGGACAAGTGGAGCAGGGCAGACTCAGGACTACATGACTGTGACAGCCCACTGGGTAGATGTATTGCCTCCCGCTGCAAGAACAGCAGCGGCGGCACCAGTAGCAGGATCTCGCAAACGCCAACTCGTTCCTAGGCAGGCTACGCTTTGTATCACCGCTTTCCAGAATACGCACACAGCTGAAAACCTCTTACGGCAACTGAGGAAGATCATCGCAGAATGGCTTACCCCAATTGGACTCTCCTGGGGATTTGTGACATCGGACAACGCCAGCAATATTGTGCGCGCATTACATCTGGGCAAATTCCAGCATGTCCCATGTTTTGCACATACCTTGAATTTGGTGGTGCAGAATTATTTAAAAAACGACAGGGGCGTGCAAGAGATGCTGTCGGTGGCCAGAAGAATTGCGGGCCACTTTCGGCGTGCAGGCACCGCGTACAGAAGACTGGAGCACCACCAAAAAAACCTGAACCTGCCCTGCCATCATCTGAAGCAAGAGGTGGTAACGAGGTGGAATTCAACCCTCTATATGCTTCAGAGGATGGAGGAGCAGCAAAAGGCCATTCAAGCCTATACATCTGGCCACGATATAGGCAAAGGAGGTGGAATGCACCTGTCTCAAGCGCAGTGGAGAATGATTTCAACGTTGTGCAAGGTTCTGCTGCCCTTTGAACTTGCCACACGTGAAGTCAGTTCAGACACTGCCAGCCTGAGTCAGGTCATTCCCCTCATCAGGCTTTTGCAGAAGAAGCAGGAGGCATTGAAGGAGGAGCTAAAAGGGAGCGATTCCGCTAGGCATGTGGGACTTGTGGATGGAGCCCTTCATTCGCTTAAACAGGATTCACGTGTGGTCAATCTGTTGAAATCAGAGCACTACATTTTGGCCACCGTGCTCGATCCTAGATTTAAAACCTACGTTGGATCTCTCTTTCACAAGTCTGCAGGGGTTCAAAGAACTGCTGGTGAGAAAATTGTCAAGTCAAGCGGAACGCGACCTGTCAACATCTCCTCCTTCACATTCTCCCGCAACTGGGGGTGCGAGGAAAAGGCTACAAATTCCGAGCCCACCCGCTGGCGGTGATGCAGGGCAGTCTGGAGCGACTGCTGATGCTGACATCTGGTCCGGACTGAAGGACCTGCCAACGATTACTGACATGTCGTCTACTGTAACTGCATATGATTCTCTCACCATTGAAAGAATGGTGGAGGATTATATGAGTGACCGTATCCAAGTAGGCACGTCAGACAGTCCGTACGTATACTGGCAGGGAAAAGAGGCAATTTGGAGGCCCTTGCACAAACTGGCTTTATTCTACCTAAGTTGCCCTCCCTCCAGTGTGTACTCCGAAAGAGTGTTTAGTGCCGCCGTTCACCTTGTCAGCAATCGGCGTACGAGGTTACTTCCAGAAAATGTGGAGAAGATAATGTTCATTAAAATTAATTATAATCAATTACTCCATGGAGACATTCACCAGCAGCAATTGCCTCCAGAAAGTACACGGGGATCTGAGATGGTGGATTCCAGTGGGGACGAATTAATAATCTGTGAGGAGGGGGATGTACACAGTGAAAGGGGCGAGGAATCGGACGATGATGATGAGGTGGACATCTTGCCTCTGTAGAGCCAGTTTGTGCAAGAAGAGATTGATTGCTTCTTTTTTGGTGGGGGCCCAAACCAACCAGTCATTTCAGTCACAGTCGTGTGGCAGACCCTGTCGCTGAAATGATGGGTTGGTTAAAGTGTGCATGTCCTGTTTATACAACATAAGGGTGGGTGGGAGGGCCCAAGGACAATTCCATCTTGCACCTCTTTTTTCTTTCATTTTTCTTTGCGTCATGTGCTGTTTGGGGAGTATTTTTTAGAAGGGCCATCCTGCCTGACCCTGCAGTGCCACTCCTAGATGGGCCAGGTGTTTGTGTCGGCCACTTGGGTCGCTTATCTTACTCACACAGCTACCTCATTGCGCCTCTTTTTTTTCTTCTTTGCGTCATGTGCTGTTTGGGGAGTAGTTTTTGGAAGGGCCATCCTGCCTGACACTGCAGTGCCACTCCTAGATGGGCCAGGTGTTTGTGTCGGCCACTTGGGTCGCTTATCTTACTCACACAGCTACCTCATTGCGCCTCTTTTTTTTCTTCTTTGCGTCATGTGCTGTTTGGGGAGTAGTTTTTGGAAGGGCCATCCTGCCTGACACTGCAGTGCCACTCCTAGATGGGCCAGGTGTTTGTGTCGGCCACTTGGGTCGCTTTTTTTTTTCTTCTTTGCGTCATGTGCTGTTTGGGGAGTATTTTTTGGAAGGGCCATCCTGCCTGACACTGCAGTGCCACTCCTAGATGGGCCAGGTGTTTGTGTCGGCCACTTGGGTCGCTTAGATTACTCACACAGCTACCTCATTGTGCCTCTTTTTTTTCTTCTTTGCGTCATGTGCTGTTTGGGGAGTATTTTTTGGAAGGGCCATCCTGCCTGACACTGCAGTGCCACTCCTAGATGGGCCAGGTGTTTGTGTCGGCCACTTGGGTCGCTTAGCTTACTCACACAACTACCTCATTGCGCCTCTTTTTTTCTTTGCGTCATGTGCTGTTTGGGGAGTATTTTTTGGAAGTGCCATCCTGCCTGACACTGCAGTGCCACTCCTAGATGGGCCAGGTGTTTGTGTCGGCCACTTGTGTCGCTTAGCTTAGCCACCCAGCGACCTCGGTGCAAATTTTAGGACTAAAAATAATATTGTGAGGTGTGAGGTGTTCAGAATAGACTGAAAATGAGTGGAAATTATGGTTATTGAGGTTAATAATACTATGGGATCAAAATGACCCCCAAATTCTATGATTTAAGCTGTTTTTTAGGGTTTTTTGTAAAAAACACCCGAATCCAAAACACACTCGAATCCGACAAAAAATTTTTGGTGAGGTTTTGCCAAAACGCGTTCGAATCCATAACACGGCCACGGAACCGAACCCAAAACCAAAACACAAAACCCGAAAAATTTCAGGTGCACATCCCTAGTACCTGCAGAGGATACTTCCTGTGAATACCTGGTGTTGTAGAGTAGGAATTAATTTCCTCTTTATGTGAGATGTTACGCCAACCACTGATTTTTCTTCCTTCATCCACCAACTTTCCTATACCACAGTTCAACGTCCAGTCCATATCAACATATTTGTTATTAGTCATCATTTAAGTGTTTATCTTTATTACTGGTGACCAATAAATTCTATAGTATTGACCTAATTTGAGTGGTCCTATTTGGACATACTTATCATTGGTGGTCATTCCGAGTTGTTCGCTCGCTGGCTGCTTTTAGCAGCATTGCAAACGCTAGGCCGCCGCCCTCTGGGAGTGTATCTTAGTTTAGCAGAATAGCGAACGAAAGATTAGCAGAACTGCTACTAAATAATTCCTTGCAGTTTCTGAGTAGCTGCAGACCTACTCCTAGATTGCGATCACCTCAGTCCGTTTAGTTCCTGGTTTGACGTCATAAACACGCCCTGCGTTCGGCCAGCCACTCCCCCGTTTCTCCAGCCACTCCTGCGTTTTTACCTGGAACGCCTGCGTTTTTTAGCACACTCCCTGAAAATGGCCAGTTTCCGCCCAAAAACACCCACTTCCTGTCAATCACACTACGATCACTCGAGCGATGAAAAAACGTCGCTCGAGCTTGGGCAAATCTCCAAAGTTTTGTGTTAAATTACTGAACGCATGCACGCTGCGTACCATGCGCATGAGCATTTTCCACCTAATCGCTCCGTTGCGAAAAACGGCAACGAGCGAACAACTCAGAATGACCACCATTATCTTTTTGACCACTCCTTGGTTCCATCAACACAGATTTTCTGTACTGGTCAGGGGAAATGGGTGTAAAACAACCAAGTGTCTACAACCTTTCTAATCACTTCTTGTGAAAAAAAGACCAGAACATTTTAACATTTTTCTTTATGACCTTTGGATCACATATGTGGGTAATTGTGTTTTAAACTTTACTAATAAAAATCATGTTTTAAATACTTTTCTTTACATATTATAGGAATTTTCCTTCATTGTATAAGAGTGCGCCTTCTCTCTGTCCCTCCAATAGTGCCCTGCATCACTGCCAGCGGGTGGTTTTGGAAATGTTATCCTTTTCCTGGCAGCTCCAGTGGCGGTAGAAAATGAAGGAGGAGCTGTTGGCGGGTCACCTTTCGCTTGACTTGACAAGTGTCTCACCAGCAGGTCTTTGAACATGTGCAGACTTGTGTCTGCCGGAAAGAGAGATACAACGTAGGCTTTAAACCTAGGATCGAGCACGGTCGCCAAAATGTAGTGCTCTGATTTCAACAGATTGACCATCCGTGAATCCTAGTTAAGCGAATGAAGGGCTCCATCCACAAGTCCCAGATGCCTAGCAGAATCGGTCCATTTTAGCTCCTCCTTCAATCTCTCCAGCTGCTTCTGCAAAAGCCTGATGAGGAGAATTACCTGACTTAGGCTGTCAGTGTCTGAACTGACTTCACGTGTGGCAAGTTCAAAGGGTTGGAGAACCTTGCACAATGTTGAAATCATTCTCCACTGCGCTTGAGTCAGGTGCATTCCCCCTCCTTTGCCTATATCGCAGGCAGATGTATAGGCTTGAATGGCCTTTTGCTGCTCCTCCATCCTCTGAAGCATATAGAGGGTTGAATTCCACCTCGTTACCACCTCTTGCTTCAGCTGATGGCAGGACATGTTCAGGAGTGTTTGCTGGTGCTCCAGTCTTCGGCACATGGTGGCTGAATGCCGAAAGTGGCCCGCAATTCTTCGTGCCACCGACAGCATCTCCTGCATGCCCCTGTCGTTTTAAAAAAAATTCTGCTCCACCAAATTCATTGTATGTGCCCACATGTAATGCACGCACAATATTGGTGGCGTTGTCCGATGTCACAAATCCCCAGAAGAGTCCAATTGGGGTAAACCAATCTGCAATGATGTTCCTCAGTTTCCGTAAGAGGTTGTCAACTGTGTGCCTCTTCTGTAAAGCGGTGATACAAAGCGTAGCCTGCCTAGGAATGAGTTGGCATTATGCAAGATGCTGCTACTGTTGCCGCTGCTGCTGTTGTTGCTGCGGGAGGCAATACATCTACCCAGTGGGCTGTCACAGTCATATAGTCCTTAGTCTGCCCTGCTCCACTTGTCCACATGTCTGTGGTTAAGTGGACAGTGGGTATAACTGCATTTGTTAGGACACTGGTGACTCTTTTTCTGACGTCTGTGTACATTCTCGGTATCGCCTGCCTAGAGAAGTGGAACCTAGATGGTATTTGGTACCGGGGACACACTACCTCAAGCAATTCTCTAAGTCCCTGTGAACTAACTGCGGATACCGGACGCACGTCTAACACCAACATAGTTGTCAAGGCCTGAGTTATCCGCTTTGCAACAGGATGACTGCTGTGATATTTCATCTTCCTCGCAAAGGACTGTTGGACAGTCAATTGCTTACTGGAAGTAGTACAAGTGGTCTTGCGACTACCCCTCTGGGATGACGATCGACTCCCAGCAGCAACAACAGCAGTGCCAGCAGCAACAGCAGCAGTAGGCGTTCCACTCAAGGATCCATCGGAGCAATCCCAGTTAGGAGAGGACTCGTCAGACTTGCCAGTGACATGGCCTGCAGGACTATTGGCATTCCTGTCTAAGGAGGAAATTGACATTGAGGGAGTTGGTGGGGTGGTTTGCAGGAGCTTGAGTACAAGAGGAAGAAGGGATTTAGTTGTCAGTGGACTGCTTTCGCTGTCACCCAAAGTTTTTGAACTTGTCAATGACTTCTGATGAATGTGCTCCAGGTGACGTATAAGGGAGGATGTTCCTAGGTGGTTAACGTCCTTACCCCTACTTAATACAGCTTGACAAAGGCAACAAACAACACCTGTTGTCCGCATTTCTATTAAAATAATTCCACACCGATGAGGTGATTTTTTTTGGTATTTTGACCAGGCATGTCAATGGCCTTATTCATCCCACGGACAACAGGTGTCTCCCCGGGTGCCTGACTTAAACAAACCACCTCACCATCATAATCCTCCTTGTCAATTTCGTCCTCAGCGTCAGCAACACCCATATCCTCATCCTGGTGTACTTCAACAGTGACATCTTCAATTTGAATATCAGGAAGTGGACTGTGGGTGCTCCTTCCAGCACTTGAAGGGGGGGTGCAAATGGTGGACGGAGCCACCTCTTCCCGTACAGTGTTGGGAAGGTCAGGCATTGCAACCGACACAATTTGGACTCTCCTTGGGGATTTGTGATTTAGAAGAACGCACAGTTCATTGCTGTGCTTTTGCCAGCTTAACTCCTTTCATTTTGTGAAGCTGAACCACTAGCCATGAACATAGGCCAGGGCCTCAGCCGTTCCTTGCCACTCCGTATCGTAAATGGCATATTGGCAACCTTACTCTTCTCCTCAGACGATTTTAATTTAGATTTTTGGGTCATTTTACTGAACTTTTGTTTTTTGGATTTTACTTGCTCTCTACTATGACATCGGACATCGGCCTTGGCAGACGACGTTGATGGCATTTCATCGTCTCTGTCATGACTAGTGGCAGAAGCTTCAGCACTAGGTGTAAGTGGATCAAGTGGATCTTGATCTTTCCCTATTTTACCCTCCAAATCTTTGTTCTCCATTTTTTAATGTGTGGAATTATATGACAGTAATATATCTGGAATTAGACGGCAGTAATGTCTGGAATTAGATACCACTAGATAGATACCAGATACCACTGTGACTGGAATGATGATGACCTATGCACAGTGACAGGACACTACCATAGCAGCAAGATGCAGCACAAGACACTGGACTTTTAGTTATGTACTGTAGTATACTGGTCACCACAATGCAGCACAAGACAATGAGTAGTGATACTGAGCACTGATGAGGATACTAGAACTGACACTGAGCAGCGAGATGCAGCACTGGACTATTGTACTGTAGTATACTGGTCACCACAATGCAGCACAAGACAATGAGTAGTGATACTGAGCACTGATGAGGATACTAGAACTGACAGTGGGCAGAGAGATGCAGCACTGGACTATTGTATGGTAGTATACTGGTCACCACAATGCAGCACAAGACAATGAGTAGTGATACTGAGCACTGATGAGGACACTAGAACTGACACTGGGCAGCGAGATGCAGCACTGGACTATTGTACTGCAGTATACTGGTCACCACAATGCAGCACAAGAGAATGAGCACTGATCCTGAGCACTGATGAGGACACTAGAACTGACACTGGGCAGCGAGATGCAGCACTGGACTATTGTACTGTAGTATACTGGTCACCACAATGCAGCACAAGACAATGAGCAGTGATCCTGAGCACTGATGAGGATACTAGAACTGACACTGAGCAGCGAGATGCAGCACTGGACTATTGTACTGTAGTATACTGGTCACCACAATGCAGCACAGATACTGAGCACTGATATTGAGCTGATATTGATCTTTCCACTGATAGAACGTAGTCACGTCCTCTCGCTCTCTCGACAATGCACGAGTGAAAATGGCGCCGCGTATCTCTTTATATGCAATCCGAATCTCGCGAGAATCCGACAGCGGGATGATGACGTTTTGCCTCGTTCGGGTTTTCCGAGTCAGGCGGGAAGAACCGAGGCTGCCTCGGACCCGTGTAAACCACGTGGAGCTCGGGGGGGTTCGGTTCTCGGAGAACCGAACCCGCTCATCTCTAGTTTAAAGTGGCCTACAACTTTTCTGCATTTGGGCAGGACATTGTCAAGCACACTGTTCTGCAGGGATACTGTGACAGAATGCTGGGGGTCATTCCAAGTTCATCGCTCGCTAGCTGTTTTTAGCAGCCGTGCAAACGCTATGTTGCCTCCCACTGGGAGTGTATATTAGCTTAGCAGAAGTGCGAACGAAAGGATCGCAGAGCGGCAACAAAGTTTTTTTGTGCAGTTTTAGAGTAGCTCAAAACCTACTCAGCGCTTGCGATCACTTCAGACTATTCTGTTCCGGATTTGGCGTCACAAAACAGGCCCTGCGTTCATCCAGCCACGCCTGCGTTTTTCCTGGCACGCCTGCATTTTTCTGAACACTCCCTGAAAATGGTCAGTTGATACCCAGAAACGCCCACTTCCTGTCAATCACTCTGCGGCCAGCAGTGCAACTGAAAAGCATCGCTAGACCTTGTGTGAAACTACATCGGCCGTTGTGAAAGTACGTGCGCATTGCGGCACATACGCATGCGCAGAAGTGACATTTTTTTCATCATCGCTGCACAGCGAACATTTTCAGCTAGCGATAAACTCGGAATGACCCCCTGTGTGCGACGCATGGGACGTGTTCAAAAGGCAGATGTCTTGCAGCAGCGATCATATTTCTTGCATTATCTGTGCTAAGTGTGCCGACTTTGGACCTAATTCAGACCTGATCGTACATGTGCTAAATTTAGCACATTTAAGATCAGCTTCCCTGACATGCGGGGGGAAGCCCAGCACAGGGCAAGTCCGCCCCGCATGTCAGGCCCTACCCTCTCCCCGCACAAGTACAAAAGCATTGCATAGCGGCAATGCTTTTGTACTTGAACAGTAGCTCCCCACCAGCGCAGCTCCTGCTCGCTGGCAGAGAGCTACCTATCGCTGTGAGGGTCGCAGCGGCTGCATGTGACATCATACAGCCACCGCGGCCCGCCACCGCACGCCTGCTTTGCCCGGACCGCGCCCCTAAAACGGGGGACAAACGCGGCCGGCTCGCCCCCGTCCCGCCCAGCGACCGCAGGGTTGAGACAGCTGCCGGCTGCCTGTCATGCGCTGGCGCACTGTGACACTGGCGCATGCGCAGTTCAGACCTGATCGCTGCTGTGCGAAAACACACAGCACCGATCAGGACTGCATTAGACCCTTTATCTGAAATTTTCCACTGTTGTGCAACATGAATAAAATGTTCCGCACACGTTTCAGCAAAATGTCTCCCTTCTGTTTTCATTACAGTCAGAGCATGCAACTCCCACTGTTCATCAATATAACGCACTGTAACTCCGAGGTAATTATGGTGACCCAGCGATGTCCAGTAGTCTCCAGTGAGAGAAACACTTGGTGCACATTTAACGCCATCGCTTTTGTAGTTCTCTCCTTTTCATACAACTCGTGTATTTTTCTTGTGATGGTGCGTCTTGAGGGAGGCTCATATTTGCCATCATTCGTTACGATCCTAAGAACGTTCCTCAGTCAGAGTCTACTAGCTGCCGCGAAGGAGGGGACCCGTGGCGGAGGCTACACGCGGGTCCCCTCCTCTCTTTAAATGCCCCTGGGTACATTTGTCGTTGGAAGAATCAGTTATAGCTTTACAGTTACAGTATGATAATAGAATATGAAGGGCGGGATGTACTACGCTTGTCAGGGGTGCTAAATGCCCTCTTACTGCTCCGGGCACTTCTCCACGCCTACCTCCCTCCCCGGCCACACGGCACTGCTTTTCTCTTCCGATGTTTTCTCTGCGAAACACCGGTATGAATTAACAGTAGCCCCGCCGCTCCTCCCTTCCGGTTGTATCTGCTCTCCATGCCACATAGTACCAATGTTCGGTACTTTGCGCATGTGCGGACAGGTCCTGCGATGTAGGAAGCAGACCAACATCAGATTGTCAGTAAATGACAGTGTGATGCCGCTTAGGGTGGCAGCGGCCCCGTTTGTGAAAATGGAGGCATGTCGTTACCGTTTAGGGGGAGGGAAGAGGCCAGGATCACTGTCATTGGACATAAATTTCCTGGTCTCTTAAAAGTATATGTGGCCAGATGAGGGACCTATGGGTGCCGCAAGCCACCCGGTGTTGCCGCAGTGATCCGATACTGGATCCTAGGACACAACTCGGATTACATACAGGGCTACTGCTGCTGCTTCCAACCACATCTGAATTAAGCCCAGTATCTACACTCGCCTGACATATGTAATACATACTGTAAATGAGGTTCCAAATGAGCAGTCATTTTATATAAAATGGAAATGTAATAAATGAATGGGACTTCAAAGTACTCAACAGCTGAAAATCCCCACAATGCATTGTGTTTGCACTTAAAGGGTGTTGTCAAAGGTTATGTCGATTGAAATAAAAGTTATAGATGCTGCAGTGCTCTTGAGGCATGACACTGTGACAAAGAAAGCTAATTAGTCTGGAAAGTTTGTAACTTAAATCTCTTTCGTTAGCCAATAAAGGGTATTGTCGCTCATTGTGTAGGGGACAGAATCTTTCAAATGAGGAAAGAGAAAGTCAGTAGTTACTGTATGTTTCTCTGTTGCCTGGTGTTCTGTGCTAAGTCTTCTGGTATAATTGAATCATCCTTTTTCCTATTGTGTTCTAAGTGAATGTGCTCATTTGTCATACTGTATGTTACTTTTTCTTAAGTGTAATAATGTAATTATGTCAGTCTCTGGTACAGTGATAGCTCTGTTCGGAGAGGGTTCCGCAATTGTGTGAATACCAGCTGGCACTTTTGTGGAACCTGCAGGTGCTGTGATCCACTTAATTGTGGGACTAGCGGCACACTCCCTTGTGATGACTATTCTATGTTTTGGCTATGGCGTGGTATGGCACCAGCGGCCAGAAGAGCCCATCAATTCACAGGTGCTTAACACCTGATTAAATATTGGAATGGACACGTGAACACACGGGTCTAGTACAAGGTTATATAAATGTGACATCAGCAGTGGACCTAGACAGCCAGATTGAGCATCCTTAGGGTGCTCCGGGCATTTACTATAGGTTCATCCTGGTCCAGCAGTCCTGTCCCTCATCCTGACATGTTGGAGTGGTGGTGTATCAGCGTACTGTGGCCCTGGTTATGGTCGCAATCTGGAGATGTTCGTGTAGGTGAGTGATAAATTCAGAAAACGCCTACGGTGCATGTCTTACTCAGAATGTTCGCACAAAGGGCCTTATTCAGGTTGGATTGCAAAATTCGAGAATCGCAGATTATCGAACAACTGTGCATGCGCAGCATTTGCATTGCACACACGCGAGAGGAAATAGTGACAGAAATTGCGTACAGATCATAATCGCAATGCAGCTGTTGTTTGACTGACAGGAATCTGGCTTTTCTGTGCGGAAACCTGACGTTTTCTGGGTGTGTCTGAAAAAAACGCAGGTGTGCCCACTGCCCAGGCGTTTTTAAGGATGTCAGCAATGACCACTTCCAGTCTCTTGTATCGCCAAAATTGTGGATGACCTTGCCTGGAGCAGATGGGAAAAAATTTCATCGCAACAACTGCTTTTTAACAGAAACTGCAATCCTTACTGAATGAGGTCCAATGGTGCTTACAATTAATTAAGGGGGATATGTACTAAGCAGTGAAAACAGGAGAAGTGAGCCAGTGGAGAAGTTGCCCATGGCAACCAATTAGCATTGAAGTAACATTTATAATTTGCATAATGTCAAATTATACAGAGCAGCTGATTGGTTGCCATGGGCAACTTCTCCACTGGCTCACTTCACTACTCTTTTCACTGTTTAGTACATCTCCCCCTTAGTCAGAATCAGAAAGCTGGCAGAAGAAACTGTGCCTTGTGCAAGTTTCAATGGTGCGACCGATGGTCAAATCAATTAGTATTATCGCATGCAATGGTGCTAAAAGTGGGCAATTCAGCTGCACGGATGTATACATGGAAAAAAGTTTGTAAGCTACTGTATTTGCATAAAGTCGCAGATGGGCGACTGTCAATAGATGTTGCTGTGTGTGCTATTGTGTGCGACTCAGAATCAGGCCCTGTGTGTATATCTTAGTGCTCAATCAACACACCAGATCAGAGCAACCAGAGAGTAGCTACCAGCAAGAAGAGACAGCTGTCTTACCATGAGGTGGCAGAACGTGTGCTGAGAAACCTAGGGGGTGAATCAGACCTGACCGTAGATGTGTTAAATTTAGCACATCTACGACCAGCTTCCCTGGCATGTGGGGGGATGCCCAGCACAAGGCTAGTCTGCCCCGCATGTCAGCCCCCCGCACAAGTACAATAGCATCGCAAAGCGGCGATGCTTTTGTACTGGAAGAGTAGCTCCCAGCCAGAGCAGCTCCTGCGTGATGTCACGCAGCCACCGTGGCCTGCCCCCCCAACAGTCCGGGCAAGCCTGTGTTGCCAGGACTACGCCCCCTCCTAACCAGTGACCACCTCTGCCTTTCAATCAGGCAGAGGCGAACGCTAGCCGAAGGCAGCCTTCGGCAGTCTGGCATGTGCCGGCGCACTGTGGCGTCGGCGCATACACAGTTCAGACCCGATTGCTGCTGTGCGAAAACGCACAGCAGCGATCGGGTCTGAATAACCCCCCTAGTTCTGTCTCCTACTATTTATGTGACATAGGGAGCAGGGAACTTGTACTGTAAAAATCCACTTGTGGAAGAAAAAAAACCACTCAGCTCAGATGGGCTGGCCATACTGCCGCATCTAATAGTTTAAAGTGATTGTTGGCCCGTTATATGTTTGAAGCAGGGGAAGTGGGCTGGAACAGGGCGGAATTGTGTTCTATGAGAGGTTCCGCATCTGCCCTTTCACCTTCCCCTGCCATAGCAACAGTAATGATCATAGGAAGACTCAACTTCTCTATGGCTGCCCCGCCTGCCCATAGCACCTAACATCTAACTACTGGTAGGCAGCTTGCATGATCTGGAAGCATGTGCGGTGGGATCCCAGCGCTTATCTATTCGAACGCTGTGGCCTGTCTGCTCGGTGGGCCGGCAGTTGCTGGTGTCAGGCAGTGAGGGCAGGGGATCCATGCACAGTCTGTTATGTCATCTCTGGTGCTTTGTGGAGATTATCTGCCACCGGGTTCGGGTGCCGGGTGCCACCATTTTGATTTTCCCCAAGTGATTATTCCCCAGCCAGTCATTCAGCTGACTGCTAGCAACCATTCCCTGCTTCCTAGCAGGTATAAAGGGTCCAGTCCAGGAACAATCAAGTTGCAGTGTAATGTTGTTCTTAGCCTAGCTGCATGACTTGTGTGAGCTCCTGTGGATCGTAATCCTATTCAAAGACTCTGGTGCAGTTCCCCAGCTCGCTGCTCTATCTGGCTCTATTGTCAGCTCAGCCCAACACCCTGATATATCAGTTCTAATCTGAAATCAAGCATTATCGATTCCAGCCTGAAATTCTGTAATATCAGTTCCTGTCTGATATCCTGTATCATTGGTCCCAGTCCAATACCTCGCATCGTCAGTTCTGGTCCGATATCCAGTATCTTCAGTTCCAATCCTGTATCCCGTATCATCAGTGTAGGTCCGAGATCCTGTATCATCAGTTCCAGTCCAATATTCAGCATCTTAAGTCAACCCACTATCCTGGTTTCTGCTATTTCACTCTTCTGCAATATTCTGGCACTAGCACTGGGAGACCCAGTCAGAGTGCTGCAACCTGCAGTGAAGTCCAAACTTTCTTACGGGAGTCCCTGGAGAAAACCTCTAGCGTGTTAGAGTCCGCACCTCAGTACTATCCAGTGTCCTCACATCTCATGAGCAGAAACTATATCAGGAAAGCCAATTTCCTGACACAGATGCCAGAATCCAATCCAGTCAGAGACCCTAACCCAGAATCCACAAAAACCCAACAGCGTGACATAGGGCTCATCACACTCAACTTTGCCCACCTCCTATCCTGGCCACGATATACTTGCTGCAGCAGGTAGCTGCTGCTGCCAGATAATGAAGGCCTCCCTCTCTCTAAGTCTGAGTCCTTTTATCCGGAAGCTACTGTAGGTGGCCGCCCACAGCAGCCTGTGCTTTGTGAGCACGCTTAGGCGGCTTCCCTATGGCTAGGCTATACAGTACTGTCTGGCTTCCCTGTTGTGCTCAAACATTGTGCTACAGAGCACAATGATTGATTTGGCCACCCGTCCCACCTCCTCCAGTGCCTCTTCTCTTGCAGCGGTGGGAATGAGCGCTATGACTGATTGTATTAAGAGGAGCCACCCTGAGAGTAGAGGACCCATGCAGATGCAGATAGGAGACCATGGCAGTTACACAGGAGGCAAGTGGTGGGAGGGGAACGTGTACTGTGTGAGGGATGCACTGTGTCAGGGAAGAGCTCCGTGAGAGATAAGAAGAGACAGGGGAGATCTGTGTGAGATGTAAACTGTGTAAGGGGATAGAGCTGTGTATAAGTGACACTACTGTGGCATTATGTGTAAGCGCCACTTCTACTGTGGCATTATGTATATAAGCAGCACTTCTACTGTGGGCATTATGTGTAAGCGGCACTACTACGGTTTGCATTATGTGTAAGCGGCACTTTTACTGTGGCATTATGTGTCTAAGTGGCACTACTGTGAGTATTATGTGGAAGCAACACTTCTACTGTGCGTTATTTGTATAAGCGGCACTACTACTGTGGGCATAATGTGTAAGCGGTACTACTACTAAGGCATTATTTGTATAAATGGCACTACTGTGGCATTATGTGTAAGGGACCCTTCTACTGTGGCCAGTGCATATAAGGGACCCTACTGTGTGGCATAATGTGTATAAGGTATACTACTGTGCAGTGTAACATGAATAAGGGGCACTACTGTGTGATGTAACATGAATATGGGGCACTACTGTGTGATGTAACGTGAAAATGGGGCACCACTTGTGTCATAACATGAGTAAGGAGCACTACTATGTGGTGTAATATGACTTAGGGGCACAAAGTGTGGTGTCGTGAGAATAAGACTGTGCTACTGTGTGACATAATTTGAATTTGGGGGTCATCGCAGATCCATCAACATCGGCAGATTGCGTGAAAATCGATTTATTGTCCACATCTGAATCAGCTACATCGTTTTTTTTCCGCATTAATTATGTCCCCTTCATGCGCTGGCCACACACGCTCTAAAATCAAACCTTTAGAAGCCCCCCTCTTGAAATCCTGCATTTGTCTCTTCATCCAAAGACAAAATGTGAAAAAGACAGCATCTTAGCCTTCGCTTTCCTGGACACAACACATATAAAGAAAGACAAACGTAGAGTTTACTTTAATGCTTGCATAACAATAGTGCATTCATGGTTTACGTTACCTCTTCTGCATTTACACCCCCTCTAGAAATATTTGACATTAAGCTTCCACAAAGTTAAAACTTGATGCTCTCAAGTGGGGAATATTAGACATGCATATTTCATAAGTCACAAGTAGTTTGCAATTTAAAAATATTGAACATTTACATCATTCTCCATTAGCACATGCAACAGACAGAAAAACAATATTTGTGGGAATATCATGTGAACGATTCATGTTTCGCAATCTACTGATGCATTTTCATAAGACAACTGGAAGAAATAGGGAAAGCTTATATTAAATGCATCTAGGCTAGGTATATGGTCATAGCTTTATATTTTATTTCTATATGGCTCAATTGACAGCATAACCGTTCTAAACACAATTGTGAAAAAAAAACCGTAAGAACTGTACATACTGTACCTCATTGAATTGCACTGGCGCACGAAGAGGCAGTGCCAAGGGCATGTTATTTTATAGCTAGAAAACAAGTGCTGACTGTATAGAGTTGCTCAGCTGGTTTGTGTTATACAATATCTTTTCTGATCCCAATGTAGCATTGTGACCTCATCTTGGCTATGTCATGAATGTCTTTATTGCTCAATGTTACTTTACCAGCAGTAATAAAGGTAAGAAACTCATTATAAAGTATGCTATTCGCAGTCTTATACCAAGTTTAAGGCAATGGGGCCTTATTACACAGACTCTAAGATTAAAGGATTAAACCTTACCATAGGAATCCTGGGTACAGACACAAAAATTCCCCTATCACTAAAACCTTTGATCCATATTTTGCACTAATTAGATCTAACAAGACAAAAAGAGGCTGTCTCTATGAACAAAAGGCAGCAGTACTACAGTAGATCCACATGTCAATTCCAACATTTAAAATGGCCAAAGTGTGACACAAAATCCTCAGATTAAGGAGATTGCTTCACTAGTGTCGGCGCACCTAGACTTCAGCTAAAGGCATGGACTGAGGAACAAGATATCAGTATTTGTAGATTTACAGCAGATTCTAAGAACTGATGCGAAGAGTTGGATATGTAGGGAGAGCAACACTTTCTGCTGTCCTCTATGCTGCATGCAGGGGCATAGCAAGAACTTTGTGGGCCCCACAGCAACATATTGAATGGGCCCTGTCTTGATGCTTCTAGAGAGACACCTCTTCATAGCAGTTGTTCATTTTATGCCTCATAATATTGCCCTAGTTTATTTTCGGAACCACTGTAGTGCCCTCAGTGGCGTAACTACTACCCCTGCAGCCACTGCGGAGGCTTGGAGGCTCAGGGCTGCGGGAGGGCCACCACTGATTCACTGCAGATTGACATGTGGACTAGCCATCCTCATGTCATTCTGCTAAATGTTTTTGGGGGTTAACGTGAGCCGGAACGGGGCGGAACTGCGTTCTGCCTCTGCCGGCCAACCTAACCAGACCACAGCACTGTGTGCAGGATGTACTGTGGCTAGGTGATTGAAGGAGTCACACAGTGAGCTGCCCGCCACCACGCCTCCCACATCAATAGATGTGGCGAGTGGGCAGTGTTAAAACAGCGAGTGCCTCCCCCGCTCAGCCTTCTCCAGTCCCCCTCTGGCCGTTGGCGGCATCGACTCGTTGCCATGGGCATGAAACCCCTTGGCAATGAGCATTACACACCCCTGGCAACAAGCATGATACCCAGCGCATGAAACCCCTGGCAACAAGCATGACACCCAGCGCATGAAACCCCTGGCAACGAGCAGGGAACCAAGAGCATGAAACCCCTGGCAACGAGCAGGTAATTTAAAAGTAATTAGTAGCCTTACTATAGGGCATAATGTTTTACTGACATTGCGGTGTGTGGCATGATGTATAATGGGCATTGTGGTGTGTGTCATAATGTGTCACAGGCATTACGGTGTGTAGCATACTGTATCATGTGCATTGCAGTGTATGGTACTGTGTGTCAGGGGCATTGTGGTGTGTAGGAAAATGCATCACAGGCATCGTGGTGTCTGGCATAATATTTCACTGGCATTACGGTGTGTGGCATATTGTGTAATGGGCATTACGGTGTGTGGTATAATGTGTCAGGGGCATTACAGTGTGTGGTATAATGTGTAATGGGCATTACGGTGTGTGGTATAATGTGTAATGGGCATTGTGGTGTGTGGCATAATGTGTAAGGGACATTACTATAAGGAGGAAAAATGGCAAATACTGTAATGGGCATGAATCAGGATTTATTTTTCCTGTGGTGGCCAATGTCTGGGCATACAGGTTGCAAAACTGGGGTATAGGGTAGTCTTTTCCTGCAATGCCATGACCCTTGCTCTGAGGCCACATCCCCTTTTCTGGAGCATGTGCGCCTGCGATGCGCACTGAATCTTTACTTTTCAAATGGCCATGGGGGGGTGGCGCCGGACACTTTTTTGGCTTGGGGGAGCAAAATTTCTAGTTACGCCACTGAGTGCCCTAGTTCAAATTATGCCACATAGTACCCTCAAATCACAGTATGACAGTGTCCCCAATTCATATTGTGCTGCATTATAATGCACTTGAGTTCATATCACACCTCATTACAATGAGCAGGTGCAGGGGCATAACTAGATATATTGTAGACCCCAAAGAAAAAGTTTGCAAGGGCCAGTATGTACCATCTAATGGTGAAAGTTGTATATAACACATGTAACTGTGACAGGGAAGGTGGGCCCGTCTCAGCTCTGGGCCCCATTGCAGCTGCACTCCCTGCACCTTTGGTAGCTACGACCTTGGCTGCATGCACTTCAGGCACTAGGACCTCAGCATGCTGCACTACATCACTATACTACATCCCCCCTACACCTCGCATTACATCACTACACTACATCCCCCCTACATGTCGCACTACATCACTACATAACATCCCCCCTACATGCTGCACTACATCACTACATAACATCCCCCCTACATGCTGCACTACATAACTACATAACATCACCCCTACAAGCTTCACTAAGGGGTATATTCAATTAGGGTCGGATCCATTCCGACATGCATTTGTCGGAATGGATCCGACAACTCCTATTCAATCTCATCTCAATTCTACTTTTCAAGTCGAATTGAGATGAGGGACCCAGAGGAGGAGGAAGGGGGGAGCCACGGGGAGACCAGCGGTGACAGCCGCGGGCAGACAGAGGAGAGTAGCGTTACAGTAACGCTGCAGGAGGATGTCACACAGCCGCCCGACCTCACGGCAGTATTCACCCGGCTCCAGCAAGCGTGACCTCAATTGCTGGAGCCGGGTGGACGCTGCCATGAGCAGCGCGGCTGTGAGACATCCTGCTGCAGCGCTGTGCTGTAGCGCTTCTCTCCCCTGTATGCCCGCGGCTGCCCCCCGTCTCCTCCCGGCTCCCCCCTCCTCTCCTCCTCTGGGTCCCACATCTCAGTCCGTCGGACTGAGATGGCCGGAAACAGGGCCAAATCCTGTCGAATTTGGCCCCGTTTCACTCAAAAGTACGTGAATCGGCAGCTATACCGTCGATTCACGTACTATTCGACAAGTCGAATTCCACGACTTGTCGAATAAAAACTGATGGGACTGAATAGGTCGAATCACTATTCCACCTTAAAAAGTCTCAAACTGCCTTTTTTTTGACAGACGGCAGTTTTCAACCCTAATTGAATATACCCCTATATCACTATACTACATCTCCCCTACAGCCCACACTAAATCACTACACTACATCCCCCCTATATGCCACACTACATAACATCCCCCCTACATGCCGCACTACATCACTACATAACATCCCCCCTACATGCTGCACTACATCACTACATAACTTCCCCCCTACAAGCTGCACTATATCACTACACTACAACCCCACATATGACACACTATATCAGTTGACTGCATCCCCCCTACACGCTGCATTTCATCACTACACTACATCTCCCCTACACCCCGCACTACATCCTCCCTATACACTGCACTACATTTAGCTGTCATTTAACGTAAGGAATTATTTTACCACTTTTTAGCAGTAATTGAGAATATATATATTTTATAATAAAGTAACTTGTTTTTGAAATATATATTTTTGTGATTAATGATTTCTGCCGGTGTGAGCGCTAAGATCCTGGTATTTTTAACTACACTACAGCCCTCCTACACGATGCACTACATCACAACCCCCTATATGCTGCAGAACATAACTACACTGTACCCCCTATATGATACACTACATAACTACACTACATTCTCCCTGCACACCGCACTAAGTCACAATGCTATAACCCCCCCTACACACCACACTACATCACTATGCTACAACTCCCCCATACAGTATGCCGCACTACATAAATATACTATACAACCCCTATACAACACATTACATAAAAACACTATACCCCGATACACTACATAACTACATTACATCCCCCTACACACCACACTACATCATTACACTTCATTCCCCCTACACGCCGCACAACATCACTATGATACAACCCTCCTTATATGCTCTACTACATACCTGCACTATAACCCCCCCTCACCATGAGTCCTCTCCCCAGTGAAGCACTAGACTGGAGTACAATGAGGGCAGCAGCATAGAGAGGAAGGAGGAGGTGGGCTTGGTCAACTGGTTTGGAAAGAGCAAAGTAGAGTGGAAGAAGGGGCGGACAAAGGGAGTGAAGGAGGTAGGCCTAGTCCAATAGATAGGATTGAGCATGATAGAGGAGTAGAAGGGGGTGGGCTAAGGGAGTGAAGGAGGCTCGCAAGGGCCGATGAGTGGGAGTGAGCATGATAGAGGTGTAGAAGGGGGCAGGCTAAGGGTAAGAAGGGGGTGTGCCTGGCCGTATGGATGGGAGGAAGCAGGGAAATAACAGGGCCGTGCTTGGCACTGCAATATCTCTCCTAGGGCCCCCTGTGTCTCCCTTCTACTCCATCCGAACTACCTCCTCCGTGGTTACAGGCCTGCAGCGACTGGTCAGTGTACTATAATAAGCCTTATTCTGTGCCCATCCAAATATATACAACATTGTCAATGAAATGCTTCCGGGATGCCATACCTGCCCCCAGCTGATCATTTTGCACATACACCTTGGTCCTCCCAAAAGGCCTTAAATAAGTTTGCATAGCTGGTGGCAAACAACAGACAGAGAGGAGGGGGGTGCAAATCCCCACCCCTAAATTCTCTTCCACACACTGAAAATTACCTGTAACCATCCCTGAACCTATCTGGTAATAAAATTCAGAGAATTAGTCACAAATGTTTGCAAACACATGTTTAGCTGCTGGCCACGTCACGGCTTCTCCGATACAGCAGTCCTAACCTACATAATAGCAGTGCCCACATAGGGCCATGTAATTTGTCACAGTAGGCCTCATGATAAAGGCTATTACTAAAACACTTCCAGACAGAGAGCTAACTTACCCAGGAGCCACCCCCAGGATCTCCCATTGGCACTACAAGGAACAGCATGCCTTCCAAATGCTGCTCCCATTCAATGCCTCTTGCACACAAGCAGACAAACAATTTGGCAGTTGCTCAATCATACCTGGAGATAATTATATATCAGGTGCTGGAAGGGGGAGGGGTCACAGACAAACAACAGACAGAGAGGAGGGGGGTGCAAATCCCCACCCCTAAATTCCCTTCCGCACACTGAAAATTACCTGTAACCATCCCTGAACCTATCTGGTAATAAAATTCAGAGAATTAGTCACAAATGTTTGCAAACACATGTTTAGCTGCTGGCCACGTCACGGCTTCTCCGATACAGCAGACCTAACCTGCATAATAGCAGTGCCCACATAGGGCCATGTAATTTGTCACAGTAGGCCTCATGATAAAGGCTATTACTAAAACACTTCCAGACAGAGAGCTAACTTACCCAGGAGCCACCCCAGGATCTCCCATTGGCACTACAAGGAACAGCATGCCTTCCAAATGCTGCTCCCATTCAATGCCTCTTGCACACAAGCAGACAAACAATTTGGCAGTTGCTCAATCATACCTGGAGATAATTCTATATCAGGTGCTGGAAGGGGGAGGGGTCACAGACAAACAACAGACAGAGAGGAGGGGGGTGCAAATCCCCACCCCTAAATTCCCTTCCGCACACTGAAAATTACCTGTAACCATCCCTGAACCTATCTGGTAATAAAATTCAGAGAATTAGTCACAAATGTTTGCAAACACATGTTTAGCTGCTGGCCACGTCACGGCTTCTCCGATACAGCAGTCCTAACCTACATAATAGCAGTGCCCACATAGGGCCATGTAATTTGTCACAGTAGGCCTCATGATAAAGGCTATTACTAAAACACTTCCAGACAGAGAGCTAACTTACCCAGGAGCCACCCCCAGGATCTCCCATTGGCACTACAAGGAACAGCATGCCTTCCAAATGCTGCTCCCATTCAATGCCTCTTGCACACAAGCAGACAATCAATTTGGCAGTTGCTCAATCATACCTGGAGATAATTATATATCAGGTGCTGGAAGGGGGAGGGGTCACAGACAAACAACAGACAGAGAGGAGGGGGGTGCAAATCCCCACCCCTAAATTCCCTTCCGCACACTGAAAATTACCTGTAACCATCCCTGAACCTATCTGGTAATAAAATTCAGAGAATTAGTCACAAATGTTTGCAAACACATGTTTAGCTGCTGGCCACATCATGGCTTCTCCGATACAGCAGTCCTAACCTACATAATAGCAGTGCCCACATAGGGCCATGTAATTTGTCACAGTAGGCCTCATGATAAAGGCTATTACTAAAACACTTCCAGACAGAGAGCTAACTTACCCAGGAGCCACCCCCAGGATCTCCCATTGGCACTACAAGGAACAGCATGCCTTCCAAATGCTGCTCCCATTCAATGCCTCTTGCACACAAGCAGACAAACAATTTGGCAGTTGCTCAATCATACCTGGAGATAATTATATATCAGGTGCTGGAAGGGGGAGGGGTCACAGACAAACAACAGACAGAGAGGAGGGGGGTGCAAATCCCCACCTCTAAATTCCCTTCCACACACTGAAAATTACCTGTAACCATCCCTGAACCTATCTGGTAATAAAATTCAGAGAATTAGTCACAAATGTTTGCAAACACATGTTTAGCTGCTGGCCACGTCACGGCTTCTCCGATACAGCAGTCCTAACCTACATAATAGCAGTGCCCACATAGGGCCATGTAATTTGTCACAGTAGGCCTCATGATAAAGGCTATTACTAAAACACTTCCAGACAGAGAGCTAACTTACCCAGGAGCCACCCCCAGGATCTCCCATTGGCACTACAAGGAACAGCATGCCTTCCAAATGCTGCTCCCATTCAATGCCTCTTGCACACAAGCAGACAAACAATTTGGCAGTTGCTCAATCATACCTGGAGATAATTATATATCAGGTGCTGGAAGGGGGAGGGGTTACAGACAAACAACAGACAGAGAGGAGGGGGGTGCAAATCTGGAACCCATCGCAGTCCCAACATGCTGGAGGTAATAAGCCCCATTAAAATGAAAATAATTATTTGTGAGGATAAATTTTATGCTTTCAAGGATAACTTCCTTTACATCTTTCACTAAATGACTAATTCAAAATGTAAGATACAGCTCTATGACGTTTATCCTGCTCTGATTGTGTATAAGGAGGATACATCTGCACTAACCAAAATGCAGTCATTATTCCATCTTATTTCAACAATTACTGTATTTTAAAATACATCTCTCGTATCTTTAAGAACTGCCTTAAATTGTTTAACTATGGGTTGTAGGTAAAAGTCCAAAAATCACATAAGTGTTAAACTGTTTTTGCGAGATATTATTGACCTGATTGGAGGGTGGAGGTCAATACCACGCAATTGGCCTTCCATAGCACCCGTTGTAAGCAATCCATTGCTACCATCTGAGCCAGGTAATGTGTGCATTCTGGGAGGACCCCACTGTGTGGTGAATATTATATATGCTTGTTTACAATTCTTAAATGTGAGTGCAATGTATTAATAAAGTGTTATATTATTAAGAGGATATTGGACCATTGTGTCAATTTCTTTGTTTCCTTTTAAGAATCCTATCCATTGTCAATGGCTGCAATTTGCATGGGCCGGTAATAAAGAATCTACTCATCATTGCATTATAATCAAAAAAGGAGAGAGGAAAAGAGCCACTTTGGGAAGAGTGAGAATTTATGGAACGTCTAAATTGTGGCGGTTTGTACTTTGGACTTGGACACATTTCTGGAGTGTTAATATGCAATCCACACTAGCGCCACTGTGATACAACTTCTTATATGTATAAGAGGAGATGACGCTCATCCTGCAGCAAGTGAGAAGCAACCAAGATGTGTATGATTTCCTCATAAGTACTGTAAGATGTGCATGCCGCATGCATTGAGAGAGCTCAGCAGCAAAATACCTTTTCCTTAAACATTTTTTAATTATGTCTTGCATTTAACAAATATTTGAATGAATGAATGAATCAATCAATCAATCAATCAATCAATCTGCCCATTTGGTTCCCCTTTAAGGGACTCTTATTTGATGCTGTTTTTCAGTAGGCACGTGGTAGGAATTCTGATTATACAGTACTGTATGTTCTTCTAGTGGCTGGTAACTATCAGGACCCTTTATGTGTTCCTCTTGCTCACTCTCAGCAGAATTACTCTGTTCATATGAAATCTGAGAACCTCTTGACTAATCATTCAATTTCCTACACAATGGAGACTAAACAGGATGATGGAATGAAGGTACAATAGGAAGTATTAAAATTCATTAAAATCTTTCCAAAAAACTCAGTGGTTTTTGTCATTGCCTACCTTGGATAAACAGCCCCATCGTAAGTGTATTAATATATTACCCAATTTGTGCGTCAAAGTCAGCTTTACAAATAACTTCTCATATTCATTAAAAGCAAAGCTAATGCCCTGTTACTATTACTATGCAATTACTGTACATCTTGGTTGTAAATGGATTGTGATTTCCTTGACCAAAATAAATCCATACAACATGATTGTGCCCAGATAAATGATTAAGCGGATATTTCACGCAGGGCGTAGAAGCACAGGCATCATAGTGCTTGTAATGTACAGGCTCTTAAGTAATCTTATGGGATAATTGTGCAAGGTGTTATTATATCATCTTCAAATTAATGATTCTAAGCTTTCACATTATTTTGATCTATTGTGTGTCTGCTTTGTAATGACTGAAATTCGTTTGGTGCTGTGGGGAGAATTTATGGAGCTCAAATGGAAAGTTGTTTTGTTTCTTATAGATGTAATGCTGCTTAGAAGACTGGAATATTTTTAATAGGTGGTGAATAGAATATTCCAGTTCCCTTCATCACAGGCAGGGCCGGCTAAGGGGGCATATGCCCCGGGTGCAGGATTTGAGGCGGCGCCGAGGAGTTACAGAGGAGCAGGGGGTTTTATTGTTTGTTTTTTTACAGACAGTGCTGTGCTGCTCCAGTGAGACAGCAGACGGCTCCCAGGGCACTATCTCTGACTCACCTGTCTGCCTGCAGCTGGCTCCGATGCTGTGCGGGTGAGATCCAGTACCTGGGATCTCTCCTATGCCGGCCACTGTCTTAAACTCTCTTTGCCATGCAGTGCTGCGACTAGCATGTGGTGCACTGTGCAACCTTTAGAAGCGAGTTGTTGGTGCTGTGTTTTTCAGCAGGCTATGATCCCAGTTGCCTGCCCAGCACCAAACGATAACAAGCTGCCAGCTACACACCAGTGAGAGGACATGCTGCCCCATGCTTTTGCTTGTTAACAGGTGCAGTCACTGATGTTACGGAAATAAAAGGCTCACTTTGCTAGCTATTCACTTGACAGTGGAAACTAAGGGTCTGGACAACCTCCAACTCTCAACGAGTATCATTACAGCAGCTTTGTGGTGAGTTTAAAGACAGACTTTATTATCGGCACTGTGCTCCCAGTTGGCAGTGTCAACCTATGCTTTTATGCTTTGCTTTCCAGATGGGGGAGTTGGTGTAGCATATAAGGGGATGTAGTGTAGTGATGTAGTGCAGTGGCGTCACAAGGGGGGTGCGGGGGGTGCGGCCTGCTCCCGGGTGTCACCCGCCGAGGGGTGACACCAAAATGCCGGCTCCTGCAGAGTGACAGAAGCCGAGTGCTGCACTGTTATATTATGTGCAGCACTCGGCTCCTGTCACTGTGTAGGAGCCAGCACTGCAGGGACAACACCTCCCGGGAGTCAGCCCTCACCTCCCACACCCCCCAGTGAAAAAAAAAACGGGTGTCGGGACGCGAAGCCCCGCCCCTCCGTAAAACCCCGCCCCCTTTGCGTGCCCGCAATGGTCTAAAAACGGGTTCCGCCCGCGAAGCCCCGCCCCTCTATTTAAGCCACGCCCATTCCCGTGAAGCCCCCATCCCCTTTATCCTCGCTGCCGCACCGGGTGTCACAGAGGTGAGTGACGCCTCTGATGTAGTGTATCATATAGGGTATGTAGTGTAGTAATGTATTGCAGTATATAGGGGAATGTAGTGCACTAATGTGATGTAGCATATAAGGGGATGTAGTGTAGTGATGTAGTGTAGCATATAGGGTATGTAGTGCAGAGCATAGGGGCATGTAGTGCAGTGATGTAGTTCAGCGTGTAGGGGATGTAGTATAGTGATGTAGTGCAGTGGATAGGTTAATGTAGTGCAGTGATGAAGTGTTATGATATAGGGGGTCATTCCGAGTTGTTCGCTCGGTAAATTTCTTCGCATCGCAGCGATTTTCCGCTTAGTGCGCATGCGCAATGTCCGCACTGCAACTGCGCCAAGTAAATTTGCTATGCAGTTAGGAATTTTACTCACGGTTTTTTCTTCGTTCTGGTGATCGTAATATGATTGACAGGAAGTGGGTGTTTCTGGGCGGAAACTGGCCGTTTTATGGGTGTGTGTGAAAAAACGCTACCGTTTCTGGGAAAAACGCGGGAGTGGCTGGAGAAACGGAGGAGTGTCTGGGCGAACGCTGGGTGTGTTTGTGACGTCAAACCAGGAACGACAAGCACTGAACTGATCGCAGATGCCGAGTAAGTCTCGAGTTACTCAGAAACTGCACAGAGATGTCTTATCGTAATATTGCGATTCTTTCGTTCGCAATTTTAAGAAGCTAAGATTCACTCCCAGTAGGCGGCGGCTTAGCGTGTGCAAAGCTGCTAAAAGCAGCTTGCGAGCGAACAACTCGGAATGACCCCCATAGTGCAATGTATGCCATCACACAGGGGGACATGTAGTTGAACATGCTGGTGGGGGGTTCATGTGAAGATTAGGGCAATTGGGGCACAAAGGGGAATATTGTCCAAAAGTATCCCCTTTTTTTCAAAATTTTTGATAATCTGATAATTTTAGCCTGACACAGGGCCGGTTCTAGACCTTGTGGTGCCCAGGGCGAAAGTTTCCTTTCTTTTAGTGTCGTGGCTTGATGGGGAAGGGGCGTGGTCACAGTTATATCCCCCTGTATCTGTGCCCCCTGTAGTTTTGCCCCCTGTTGAGTTGTGCCACCAGGGCCGAAACTAGGAGTTTTGGCACCCGGGGCGAGCCATTAACTTAGCGCCCCCCCCTCCCCTTCGCATTAAAGAGTGTGTATAGATATATATATATATATATATATATATATATATATATATATATATAAAGGTGCGGCACTGAAGCTGATTCTCCATAATCAAGAGACACACACGGTCCTGCATTTGAAACGCAGGACCGTGTGTGTCTCTTAATTACGGAGAATCAGCTTCAGTGTTGCACCTTTTGCTTCTGTATCTACTTACACCTGTGAGGACACCAGCAAAGTAATTCATACTGCACTGGGAGTGCCGGACCTTGGATGCACAATCCCGCCCCCTCACAATCCCGACGGTCGGCATGCCAACCAACAAGGACCACTCCCACCCCAGCGTGCCGAGCGCAGCGAGCCTGCAAAGGGGCTTGCAGCGCTCGCCACCACCTCCCCCCCCGACAGCATTCCGCTTCCGGGATACCGGCGTCGGTATGCCCGGTCACGTATACCACACCCATACAGATATATAGTCACACACCTATTCACATACAATCACAACATGCGCACATTCATACACACATATAGCAGTCACACACATAGAGTGCCCATCCCTGAGTTATACTCACTGTTTAGGCTGTGCTGCTCCTCTCCTCCCTCTCATGCTGTTGCTGGCTGGCATGGTGGCACTGTGTGTACAGTGCCGTTTAGCCCCGCCCCCTTTTCGGACCTCGGAATTTCTTGTGCATTGCAGCAGTGGCTGCAATGATTAAAGTCAGTTGCAGTGGGCTGAGCGGGGGGGTGGGGGGGGGGTTAGTAATTTTTACCCTCTGCCCCCTCTTGATGCTGCTCTGCTGTGCTGATCACAGCACGCTGCAGAGATGAAACTGAAAGTAAAGTACACCTCCCGGCAGCAAGGGCTGCTGGGAGATGTAGTTTATTTTCAGTTTCATCTCAGGATGCAGTGTATCTGGCTCGGCAGCAGCTAGCAGAGTCTGGTGCACGGGTCACATGCCCCCCCTCCCAGCCCCCCCCCCAGTTTCGGCTCTGGTGCCACCTGTAGTTGTGACCCCAGTAGCTGTGCCTTTAGTAGTTTTGCCCCCTGTAGCTGTGCCCTCAGTAGATGTGCCCCCAGCAGTTGTGCCTCCAGTAGTTTTGCCCCCAGTACTGTGCCCTCAGTAGTTGTGCCCCCATTAGTTTTGCCCCCAGTACTGTGCCCCCTGTAGCTGTGCCTCCAGTAGTTTTGCCCCCAGTACTGTGCCCTCAGTAGTTGTGCCCCCATTAGTTTTATCCCCAGTAGTTGTGCCCCCAGTACTGTGCCCCCTGTATACTGTGCCCCTAGTAGCGCCGCTTACCAAAAATAAATAAATAAATACATAAATAAAAAAATACTCACCAGCCCCACTCCTGCTTCCCGACCGCTGCTGTCCTCTGTCTCCGGCCACCGGCGCCGCTCCTCGGATCTATGGGAGAGATGTCATGATGTCTCTCCTATAGCTCCGCACAGACACTAGAGGTCAATTATGACCTCTGGCGTCTACAGCCGCTTCCACAATGCCATGCGGTGCGCCTGACGTCATTGCGCACCGCACGGCACCAGTAGCGGATCTTGCCACGGCTGCGGTGGCGCCCTCGGGACAGTGGAACCCCGGGCAAAAAGCCTGCTTGCCCGTGGCAAGATCCGCTATTGGTCTGACAGGGTTTGTATGCTTGCTTTTTTTTTTTTTGGCGGGGGGGCACGGCAAATTACTACCTTGCCCCGGGTGCCGAAAATCCTAGTTTTGGTCCACTGGTAACCTGAAGCACAATATACATACATTGGTAGACAACTAGACATGTAAAAGCCACACCTGCACTTCTACTTTATATTACACGTGACCAGACTTCAAGACTTGTCTGTTCGAGTATTTAAAATTTTCAAGGTGCTCTTTCATTTCATAGTTCTTGTAGCAAATTTGTTTCTAGCTCTGCAAATATGCAGATCTGCCTGATAATGCACTTTTACTATTAGAAAAAAAGGGGAATCCAAAGACGGATGTGGGCGCTGATTAATTCAAAGGTTGGCAAAATATAATAATATTGTTTTTATATTTTATATAATTTAAAAAAAAATACTAGTCACCCTTCTGGCTGCCCACAATGGTAGACCTGGGTATCCACCGTACTATACAGAAAAAGAAAAGAAGTGATGTGGGCGCTCGGAGGGGATAATAGTACAACGGCTGCTGGTTTTGTAAATATATAAATTTGTTTATTGGTAAAATAATATTTCTAAAAAATAGACACTGAATGACTGAATGCCTTTACATTACATATACACAGTTAAATGAAAGATAAAACATATGAATAAAAATAAAGGACTGTGTCCTAAGCCTCAGAACTTGCTAGTAATTGAACACAAAGCCTATTGTGTGTTAGTTTTCTTGCATGCATAAGCCAGCTGTTAATGGCTACAAAGGCTTAATGCATATTGAGCTCAAATTGCAAATTGAAAAGAAAAAGGCTGGTTAGTGCTTGATGGAGCCTGTTAATACTTCACCAGTATAAAGCTGATGTACGGAGTGTTCAGTGATATGGCTAGATATCATGTAAGCCGGATCCACGTCTGTCTCATGTCCATAAAGCTTGCTTGGTCCACTGGCTGGCTTAGTGGCCGACCGCTCAGCGGCGGTTCCCTTTGGCAGGACCTGCTGTTGGTGGTGCAGTGTGCTGTCAGCTGACACTGGGCCAGGGTAGGGACGGAGACAGAGAGTCCAACGTGCAAGTCCTGGGTAGCAGGGGACGCTGTGATGCCGCGTTCCGCGGCTTCCGGCATCACAGCGTCCCCTGCTACCCAGGACTTGCACGTTGGACTCTCTGTCTCCGTCCCTACCCTGGCCCAGTGTCAGCTGACAGCACACTGCACCACCAACAGCAGGTCCTGCCAAAGGGAACCGCCGCTGAGCGGTCGGCCACTAAGCCAGCCAGTGGACCAAGCAAGCTTTATGGACATGAGACAGACGTGGATCCGGCTTACATGATATCTAGCCATATCACTGAACACTCCGTACATCAGCTTTATACTGGTGAAGTATTAACAGGCTCCATCAAGCACTAACCAGCCTTTTTCTTTTCAATTTGCAATTTGAGCTCAATATGCATTAAGCCTTTGTAGCCATTAACAGCTGGCTTATGCATGCAAGAAAACTAACACACAATAGGCTTTGTGTTCAATTACTAGCAAGTTCTGAGGCTTAGGACACAGTCCTTTATTTTTATTCATATGTTTTATCTTTCATTTAACTGTGTATATGTAATGTAAAGGCATTCAGTCATTCAGTGTCTATTTTTTAGAAATATTATTTTACCAATAAACAAATTTATATATTTACAAAACCAGCAGCCGTTGTACTATAATCCCCTCCGAGCGCCCACATCACTTTTATTATTATTATCATTTAACTTTAAGGCACCAAAAAGTGTCTGCAGCTGTGTACAAGCCAGTGGTGTAACTGAGGTCAGTGTCAACCAGTGCACCAAGTAGTCCCCACGTGCATGGCCAAGAAGGGGCATGAGATCGCAGCACCCCCCCCCCCCCCAATTTGGAGATTCTAGGTTCCACCCACGGACTCTCTTTGCACTGGCAGCTCCTCATCAGGCGCTGCATAATAACTCCCACGTTATTGAGGGGGAGCTGGCATTATGGTGTCACCGACTTGGATGATGACACCCAGTGCAGTCCACGCCACCTGCACCCCACACCACCGGTACAAGTAATAAACCTAGTAACAGTGTAACTTGATATATCATTAGTACAATATAGTGAAAATGTAATACAGTATAATAGAAGGCACACACAGCAATAAAGTAACACACAAGTGGAGAGCTGGGAACTCACTGTAATTAGAAGGGCAATTTGTGGTTGGTCATAGGGAGTAGAAGGCATTTTAGCATTTAATGAGGCTGTACACAAGGTAAGAGTGAGTGTACAGTATCACAGTTAATCAATGGAACGTGGAAACAAAAGACAAGGAGCATTAGTGGCATGGATAGTGCTAAGGGTGGAACTAGAGTAAGGATGGCCTTGATACTGAGATGAGTCAACAGTTGGAAGGTGCGCTGGGAAGCAGAGGTCAAAGAAGGACAGGTAAGTGGAGATTTAGGAGGACGGATGACAGGCTGCAATGATAAGGTGTGTTTTGTGTGTACGTTGAAGCTGGCGACAATGGTAGAAACACTGACTTGAAGAGGGATTGAGTACCAGAGCAGGAATGGTGGAGCAGGAGAAATCATGGAAGTATGCATGAGAGGAGGTAACCAGGATGGAGGTTAGCTGGCGATCAGAGGAAGGGCACAGGGAGATTTCATCACCTACTGATGCACATGATCGTCACCTGATTCCGCACATAATCAGTGGTTTGTAATTCTGAATCCCAAAGCGTAAGTCCAGTTGGTTGGCTATGCTGCATTCTTTCCCTTTGATGTTGTGGTCCTATCATAAGGACCTCTGTTTTATCCGGATTCACTGCCAATACCAAACCAAAACCAAAACATAGGGTTCTGTGCACAGCTCTAGTTTTAGTAATCTGTGCAGAAATGAGAAGAGCAGCTTTGCCACCTCTGGCAACAGAATGGATGGGCAGACCTCTACATTTGAAGATGCATGGGCACACCTCTACATTTGAAGATGCATCTCTTATTTGTGGCAAGAATATTTTTATCATATATAAGTACCTTTGCTGCTCCCAAATCATTCATTGGGCCATTTCTTGGTGAGAGAAGAATCTTCTTTTCTCCTGAAAACAATTCATAAGGGCCCTCGGCAGGAGAGAAAGCAGTTTGAAAGCTGGTACAATTTTATTTACACCAGAAGGTACCATATAAAATAGCAGTTTACTTTGTGTGAGGTGATCTGGTTTTAGCGTTTGACATTGCCACACAAATGTCATTGGCTTTCTTCAGGGATAAATAAGAGGAGAAAAATGGATGGAAAATGTGACAGTGCAGTTCAATTATGTTTGCCTAAGCTCTGCTTTTGGGCAATAGATAATAGAATATAAAACAGCAACCCGCCAGACTGTGGCTCCTGCTGGAGGAAAGTTAAAGCACAATGGCTTCAATCAATGCTTTAGTACCTCCTCAAGCTGAATTCAGAGTGAAGATTCAGATTGAAACCTGAAGTGGAAAGGTATAAAGATAGTTCAAATCTTTACTGACAGATTTAAGGTTATTTTCTTTGAACAGTTTGTTTTCTTTTACAGTTTCTGTATTAGACAGAGCAAAAATGTAATGGTGCCACAATGTTCTGGATGGTTTTCCAATTCCTATTATTCGAATTCTATTCCTGTATCATCTGAAATTGAATGGTTTATGAAGATTCTGAAAAGGACTTTCCAGTTTTAGAAAATGTCCTTTTTGAAATGCATCTTTCCTCCTACAGTATGTCTGTATTATGGAGGTAACCCCTGAATCTTCTGGGGATCCTTGAAGATATAAGGCCTACACAAGGAAGGAAACCATGAACAAAGCCAGACCATTCTGTTCGGACCACCACTACTATGTGTCATGCCACCTCTTATTTTCTGTAGATAATGAGGTTTAAATGCCCCAGTAACCAGCCATGTGCTGATAAACACATTAGGTGGGATCTGGTCATGTGACTGGCGCACAGGATCCCTGCGGTCACCATGCCGACGCTGGGATCCCAAGCGATCAAAAGCCCTACAGTCGGCATGCCGACCAATAGGGACTATTTCCACTTGTGGGTGTCCATGGGGCTTCGTTGCACTCACCTTTCCCCCCCCCCCACCCACTGGCATTCTGCGTCCAGGATCCCGTGGTCGGTGTGCTGACTGCTGAGATCCCCACCGCCGGTCACCCAGCCCCAACCCCATTAGGTCAAACTGTACAACCTGCAGTTTAGATTACTGTAGGTAAAAAGGGATATAGTCCAATGTGATGGATGACCAAGGAGAGTATTAGGGTTAAGGTTAGGGTTAGTTTTAGGGTTAGGCACTAAGGGGAGGGATAGGTTGCAGGATGGGATGGTTAGGGTTAGGCTGCGGCAGCGGGAGGTTAAGGTTAGGCACTAGGGACAGGGTTAGGCTGTGGGAGGAGACTGTCAAGCTGCAGAAGGAGACCGTTAGGCATGTGGAGGGGACAGTTAGGGTTGGGCTGCGGGAGGGGTGGGTTACGTGTAGGGTTAAAATACTCACTGGGACCTATCGGCACAGCAGTATTTCTATACCATCACAGTGAAAGTAATAACCCCATAAGCAGTGGTGAATTTCCCATCAGGCATGTGATCCAGGTTCCGAGGGGTGTATCACATGGACGCTTGTTTTATGAATGTTAGTCTGAAATTTCCCAGTAATTATAAAATATGTCCACTGTACCGTACCATATTTTGTCTTGAGTGGACCATGGATGGGAAGGACATGTACAGACTTCCTCTATCCTACTTAGTAAATGTGCAAAATTAAAAATAAAATGAAATGTCATGGCTCATGGCTTGTAATTCTATTATATTTTACTGGGAAGCAGTCAGAATCCCGGCTGTCAGTATACCGGCAGCCAGAATCCCAACGCTGGAATCACGACCATTCTGAATGCTGACAGCGGCATCCAGAATGTGTGCACCATCCTGGTGCCGGAATCCCGACAGCTGGGAAGCCGAACGCAGAGACACTGCTGCACTGGAGAGGTAAGCTGTGAGCCGGGGGAGGTTAGGTTTAGGCTGTGTTCCAGGGGGTTAGAGTTAGGCTGCGTCCCAGGAAGTTAGGCTGCGGGGAGGGGTGGTTAGCGTTAGACACCCCCCTGGGAGAGTTAGGGTTAGGTTACGTGGGGAGGGTTAGGCTACGGGGGGAGGGAGGGTTTGGTTTAGGCAGCGGGAACTGGGGTTTGGTTTAGTCACCTCCGGGGGGTGGTTAGGTTTAGGCGCTAAGGGGGGAGCTTAGGGTTAGGCTGCGGATAGGGAGGGTTAGGGGGTGGGATCCCGGCATTGGTATTTTGAACGCCGGGATGCCGTGCGCCGGGATCTCATACTGATCCCATTTTACTAAATTGTCAAAGAGGGGCTTACAATGAAAATAATAAAATTGGGTGGTGAGGGGTTGCCGATACTGTTGTGTATAGAGGTGTCCTGATCCCTGAATCTGCTCCTACCCAATAGCATAAAGTAATGCAATTAACAGGGTTGCAGCCTAGTGGGGTTTACTTACGTACAATAAAGTAATACACACATATTCTAATTTCCCCCTATAAGCCTCTTCATGTCAAGATCAGCAAGAAGAGCATGGGAATTCTAACAATCAAGGTAAAGGTAAAGTGCATGAGATTATTTGTAACTAAGAATATTTGAAGACTGGTATGTTTTATTAAAGTTTTACATTTCTGTGGTAGACAGTGGTCATTATATAATGGAGCAGGTCCTACAGACCACTTATTCATTATCCACAGAATTACGTGTGTCCTTACTATTATAAATAACAACAAAGGTTGCTTTGATGGCATATACTAATACAAATTATTATTAAGCCAGATAATCAGTTAAAAGACACATTTATTAAGTAAAATAAAACTGAAATTGCTAAATATATAAATCTGAAAGTGCTTTCACAGTTGGTTATCTGTACACTCCAGTTTAACTGGTAGCAAATGGAAATAAATGAAAATAACATTGTCTTTTAGCAGTGTAAGAATCTATGTGACCACACAGGTCAATTGGTGGTTATCGGTCAGCTGCTATAAAGTTGCAGAATTTAGATAGCACATAGCAGCCAGAGAAAGTGTCAGTCTCTGACACCCCATTACTGCTGCCGCAATAACCTGGGTTATTGCTGGGTTAACCTGGGTCGTGGCTCAGTGTAAAAGAGTTCTTGAAAAATAACCTGGGTCAGAAATCCGACCCCGGTAGCTACCAAGGTCAGACCCGGAGCAGGGTGCTGTGTAATTATCTGACCCAGGTTATGCGTAATGACTGCTGATTGGCTATGCATGCAGAGGTCCACCTCAAGAGAGTGTCTGCGAGTGACAGGCAAGGTAGACACAGGTTCAGTGTGAATGGGGCCTGGGAAGATCCTGGGTACAAGGGGCAGTTTTAACGGGGTTTGACCTGGGTTGGAACCGTGTCCAGAAACCCTGATCGGACCTGGGTTTTTGGTGGAAAAGTGGTATTAGTACAGATGGAGCCCTGCTCATCTATCCCTTTAATAGGATTAATTGAGCCAGGGCAGTAGGACTTAATACGCTGCTGTAATGACTTAATTCCCTGCTGTATTGTTCTCTCTGTATTGTATTGCAGCTGAGAACAATAGATGGAAGGCTTATGCTAATAAACCTTGGTGCACCTAGGCGCAGCAGAGAAGGCTAGATGAGCGAGGCTCCATCTGTAGCATAGCATGTAATCAAAACGGGGTAGATTCATTTGTATACGGTACCATTTTAGGTTTGATGGACAATGCACTCTGGGGGATACATTTTCAATTTCGATCGATTTTTACCCTTAGTAGATCTCCGATTTGCAAAATTGACCAAAAATAGGTGGAAACCACAAAATCGGTCAAAATCAACCTTTGGTAAATATACGAACACTCAGCACAAATCGATTTTTATTTGTTAGAAAAAAAATTGCTTTCTGATTGATTGTTACTTTTAGTAAATCTCTGATTTGCAAAATTGACCAAAAATTGGTGGAATTCACAAAAATGGGTCAAAATCAACATTTATTAAATACCCCCCTCCCCCCCATTTTTTCAACTAAAGAAGTTTATCGACCAAAAAATATCAGTGGAAACAACAAAGATGGTCAAAATTGACCTGTAGAAAAATGTACCCTTACCCCCAAATCCTCTGTAGATTACACTGTCCCTGGCTGCTATTTGTTATCTAAATTCTGCAACTTTATAACAGCTGACAAATGACCAGCAATTGACCTGTGCGGTCACATAGATTGTTTGTGCACCGATATGCTAATAACCAACTGTGAAGCAGTTTTTATATTTATATATTTATCAATTTCAGATTTATTTTACTTACTAAATGTGTTTTTAACTGATTATCAGGCTGAGTAATGATTTTTAATAGCATACACCAGCGCAGCAAACTTTGTTGATATTTTTGGATTGGTGAGGTTGGTGATACCTCTGTTTCTGTTTGCTACAGGTGTGTAATACAGGTTGAGTACCCTTATCCAAAATTCAAAATCACACATTTTTGGTTCCCCTACTGAGATAATGACACATATATATGTATATTATATTATATATCTATAGAATATATCTATATATACACATAATATAATATATATATTTCATTATCTCAGTAGGGGACCCAAAAATGTGGGATTTGGAATTTCGGATAAGTGATACTCAACCTGCATTATCCCTTCTGTTTTGGGTGTTTTTCTCTTGTCCTACCATTACCATGGCATAATTGGTAACCAATATTTACTATCATTCAGTGAGATAAATAAGAAAGATGATCTGGTTATTAACTGTTTGCGTACGCCGACTAGTGATTGTTTTTTGTGAAAGTGAGTTGTTCGTGCTTTATTAGAGAGGATTACGAACGGTAGTTTAATTTATGCCTAATAGCAATGTGTTTTTTGCATATAAAATAAATAGTTTACAACATGGGCTCAGGTTTGACTTACTGTAAGTTGGTGACATCTGTATTGCGTAAACCACACATGTATGTTGCTGTTGTAGACTGGAACCAGGGGCGCTGAGAGGTGGGGAAGCTGGTACAAATTTCTCGGGTCTGGGCTTGTTAGAGGGGCCAGGGTCCACGTTCCCCTCCAATGCAGTAGCACATCGAGGAACAGTCACTCTCCCCAGACCAGAACACACTGTTGTTGCATTGATGCCAACTTGGATCAGAGAGGAACCCATCTAAGGACTTGGTGGGTGTGTATTGAAGTATAGTTATTAGATAGATTGATTGATTGATAGATAGATAGATAGATAGATAGATAGATAGATAGATAGATAGATAGATAGATAGATAGATAGATAGATAGTACATCAACACTAGATGGCTGAAAGGCAATAGGTCGACAGGGTAAAAAGGTCGTAACTTAAGTGGACAACATGAACTTGGGTCAACAGGGTAAAAAGGTCAACAAATTATTTTTGTTATTTTAACCCTGATCATAACTCTAGCCCTAACCCTAAAAATCATGAAAAACATCATGTAGATCTACAGATGTAGCCACACTCATTGTGGCCATGACTAGGTTGCTGCAATGTGTGCGCATGACATACGCATTGCATTGACAGGTCGTGGAAGCGAATAGGCGCAGCCAGGCGCAACTCTTCGTTGTCAACAATGAGCCTGGCTACATCTATAAGTCCATGTCAACCATTTAGCTGTCAACATGTTGACCCTGTTGACCTTTTGTCCCAGTTGACCTACAGGACTGCCTGTCACTCATTTGGTGTCGACCTATAGGCTGTCTATATACACTGCTCAAAAAAATAAAGGGAACACTAAAATAACACATCCTAGATCTGAATGAATTAAATATTCTTATAAAATACTTTGTTCTTTACATAGTTGAATGTGCTGACAACAAAATCACACAAAAATTGTCAATGAAAATCAAATTTATTAACCCATGGAGGTCTGGATTTGGAGTGACACTCAAAATTAAAGTGGAAAAACACACTACAGGCTGATCCAACTTTGATGTAATGTCTTTAAAACAAGTAAAAATGAGGCTCAGTAGTGTGTTTGGCCTCCACGTGCCTGTATGACCTCCCTACAACCCATACAAGTGGCTCAGGTAGTGCAGTTCATCCAGGATGGCACATCAATGCGAGCTGTGGCAAGAAGGTTTGCTGTGTCTGTCAGCGTAGTGTCCAGAGCATGGAGGCGCTACCAGGAGACAGGCCAGTACATCAGGAGACGTGAATGAGGCCGTAGGAGGGCAACAACCCAGCAGCAGGACCGCTACCTCCACCTTTGTGCAAGGAGGAACAGGAGGAGCACTGCCAGAGCCATGCAAAATGACCTCCAGCAAGCCACAAATGTGCATGTGTCTACTCAAACAATCAGAAAAAGACTCCATGAGGGTGGTATGAGGGCCCGACGTCCACAGGTGGGGGTTGTGCTTACAGCCCAACACCGTGCAGGATGTTTGGCATTTGCCAGAGAACACCAAGATTGGCAAATTCGCCACTGGCGCCCTGTGCTCTTCACAGATGAAAGCAGGTTCTTACTGAGCACGTGACAGACGTGACAGAGTCTGGAGACGCCAAGGAGAACGTTCTGCTGCCTGCAACATCCTCCAGCATGACCGGTTTGGCAGTGGGTCAGTAATGGTGTGGGGTGGCATTTCTTTGGGGTGCCGCACAGCCCTCCATGTGCTCACCAGAGGTAGCCTGACTGCCATTAGGTACCGAGATGAGATCCTCAGACCCCTTGTGAGACCATATGCTGGTGTGGTTGGCCCTGGGTTCCTCCTAATGCAAGACAATGCTAGACCTTATGTGGCTGGAGTGTGTCAGCAGTTCCTGCAAGACGAAGGCATTGATGCTATGGACTGGCCCGCCCATTTTCCAGACCTGAATCCAATTGACCACATCTGGGACATCATGTCTCGCTCCATCCACCAACGCCACGTTGCACCACAGACTGTCCAGGAGTTGGCAGGTGCTTTAGTCCAGGTCTGGGAGGAGATCCCTAAGGAGCGGCGCCATTTTCCTGGAGACCTATGTATTCACAATGCCAGAGCCTACAGTGCTGCTGCTGCTGACAGAGAAGAGGGGGCCCGTAATGTGCCTTCATATGGGCCCCCTCCTCTCTTATTCCACCACTGGCGAGTACTGTGGTTACTTTAATATCTTCTTTTCTTGGACTACAGGTGCCATTGGGCTCTTGATGTCTGGGCATGTTGGTGCAGGCTTGTTGGTACTTGTAGTCCACCTGTAACATACAGTCTTATTTATTATTTTTCCATTGACCTTGTACCAACCACCGCAGTGCTGGTGGTTCCTCTGATAGGGGTGGGGAGCTAATTTATTTTGGGGTCCTGACTTTTCAAGGAATTCCAGCAATGGGCTGACCATTTTGGGACTGGTTGCCATTATCAGAATACCGGCGATTACATGACTGACACTGGCATCCCGGCATTGAAGAGCACGACATCGGAGGGGGTATATTTTTTAAATCTGCCCCCCCTCCCCTGGGCCTTAACAGTTACTCTGATATTTATCTTCCTGATAACGGCTGTCGTGGTTCCAACGCCGGTCTCCTGAGTGCTGTCGGGATTCCGATATCGGTCACATAACCGCTGGCATCCTGTCCATCGGGATGTTTAACGTATCCCACGCTGTGTGTCCTCCTGCTACAGCATCAGACCCCTATCTTGTTCAGCATGGTGCTGATTACATGAAATAAGGGGAACCCCTCACTGTTTTGGGTTGGGTACGGAATCCCGGCGGTTAGAATCCCGACGGTCAAAATACCGACGCCGGAATCCCGACCGTCAGAATGCCGGCAGGGGTGGCCAGCGGAACAAGGCCCCTTGCGGGCTCGCTACGCTCACCACGCTGTGGGCATGGTGGCTCGCTTCGCTCGCCACGGGTTCTGTTCCCGCTCCATGGGTGTCATGGACACCAAGGAGTGGGAATAGCTGTGGCGACGCTGACGGTATTCTGGCGGTCAGGATTTTGGCTAGAGATGTGCACTTGAAATTTTTCGGGTTTTGTGTTTTGGTTTTGGGTTCGGTTCCGCGGACGTGTTTTGGGTTCGACCGCGTTTTGGCAAAACCTCACCGAATTTTTTTTGTCGGATTCGGGTGTGTTTTGGATTCGGGTGTTTTTTTTTTAAAAACACTAAAAAACAGCTTAAATCATAGAATTTGGGGGTCATTTTGATCCCAAAGTATTATTAACCTCAAAAACCATAATTTCCACTCATTTTCAGTCTATTCTGAATACCTCACACCTCACAATATTATTTTTAGTCCTAAAATTTGCACCTAGGTCGCTGGATGACTAAGCTAAGCGACCCTAGTGGCCGACACAAACACCGTGCCCATCTAGGAGTGGCACTGCAGTGTCACGCAGGATGGCCCTTCCAAAAAACACTTCCCAAACAGCACATGACGCAAAGAAAAAAAGAGGCGCAATGAGGTAGCTGTGTGAGTAAGATAAGTGACCCTAGTGGCCGACACAAACACCGGGCCCATCTAGGAGTGGCACTGCAGTGTCACGCAGGATGGCCCTTCCAAAAACCCTCCCCAAACAGCACATGACGCAAAGAAAAAAAGAGGCGCAATGAGGTAGCTGTGTGAGTAAGATAAGCGACCCTAGTGGCCGACACAAACACCGGGCCCATCTAGGAGTGGCACTGCAGTGTCACGCAGGATGGCCCTTCCAAAAAACACTCCCCAAACAGCACATGACGCAAAGAAAAAAAGAGGCGCAATGAGGTAGCTGTGTGAGTAAGATAAGCGACCCTAGTGGCCGACACAAACACCGTGCCCATCTAGGAGTGGCACTGCAGTGTCACGCAGGATGGCCCTTCCAAAAAACCCTCCCCAAACAGCACATGACGCAAAGAAAAAAAGAGGCGCAATGAGGTAGCTGTGTGAGTAAGATAAGCGACCCTAGTGGCCGACACAAACACCGTGCCCATCTAGGAGTGGCACTGCAGTGTCACGCAGGATGGCCCTTCCAAAAAACCCTCCCCAAACAGCACATGACGCAAAGAAAAAAAGAGGCGCAATGAGGTAGCTGTGTGAGTAAGATAAGCGACCCTAGTGGCCGACACAAACACCGTGCCCATCTAGGAGTGGCACTGCAGTGTCACGCAGGATGGCCCTTCCAAAAAACCCTCCCCAAACAGCACATGACGCAAAGAAAAAAAGAGGCGCAATGAGGTAGCTGTGTGAGTAAGATAAGCGACCCTAGTGGCCGACACAAACACCGGGCCCATCTAGGAGTGGCACTGCAGTGTCACGCAGGATGGCCCTTCCAAAAAACATTCCACAAACAGCACATGACGCAAAGAAAAATTAAAGAAAAAAGAGGTGCAAGATGGAATTGTCCTTGGGCCCTCCCACCCACCCTTATGTTGTATAAACAGGACATGCACACTTTAACCAACCCATCATTTCAGTGACAGGGTCTGCCACACGACTGTGACTGAAATGACGGGTTGGTTTGGACCCCCACCAAAAAAGAAGCAATTAATCTCTCCTTGCACAAACTGGCTCTACAGAGGCAAGATGTCCACCTCATCATCATCCTCCGATATATCACCGCGTACATCCCCCTCCTCACAGATTATCAATTCGTCCCCACTGGAATCCACCATCTCAGCTCCCTGTGTACTTTGTGGAGGCAATTGCTGCTGGTCAATGTCTCCACGGAGGAATTGATTATAATTCATTTTAATGAACATCATCTTCTCCACATTTTCTGGATGTAACCTCGTACGCCGATTGCTGACAAGGTGAGCGGCGGCACTAAACACTCTTTCGGAGTACACACTTGTGGGAGGGCAACTTAGGTAGAATAAAGCCAGTTTGTACAAGGGCCTCCAAATTGCCTCTTTTTCCTGCCAGTATAAGTACGGACTGTGTGACGTGCCTACTTGGATGCGGTCACTCATATAATCCTCCACCATTCTTTCAATGGTGAGAGAATCATATGCAGTGACAGTAGACGACATGTCCGTAATCGTTGTCAGGTCCTTCAGTCCGGACCAGATGTCAGCATCAGCAGTCGCTCCAGACTGCCCTGCATCACCGCCAGCGGGTGGGCTCGGAATTCTGAGCCTTTTCCTCGCACCCCCAGTTGCGGGAGAATGTGAAGGAGGAGATGTTGACAGGTCGCGTTCCGCTTGACTTGACAATTTTGTCACCAGCAGGTCTTTGAACCCCAGCAGACTTGTGTCTGCCGGAAAGAGAGATCCAAGGTAGGCTTTAAATCTAGGATCGAGCACGGTGGCCAAAATGTAGTGCTCTGATTTCAACAGATTGACCACCCGTGAATCCTTGTTAAGCGAATTAAGGGCTCCATCCACAAGTCCCACATGCCTAGCGGAATCGCTCCGTGTTAGCTCCTCCTTCAATGTCTCCAGCTTCTTCTGCAAAAGCCTGATGAGGGGAATGACCTGACTCAGGCTGGCAGTGTCTGAACTGACTTCACGTGTGGCAAGTTCAAAGGGCATCAGAACCTTGCACAACGTTGAAATCATTCTCCACTGCGCTTGAGACAGGTGCATTCCACCTCCTATATCGTGCTCAATTGTATAGGCTTGAATGGCCTTTTGCTGCTCCTCCAACCTCTGAAGCATATAGAGGGTTGAATTCCACCTCGTTACCACTTCTTGCTTCAGATGATGGCAGGGCAGGTTCAGTAGTTTTTGGTGGTGCTCCAGTCTTCTGTACGTGGTGCCTGTACGCCGAAAGTGTCCCGCAATTCTTCTGGCCACCGACAGCATCTCTTGCACGCCCCTGTCGTTTTTTAAAAAATTCTGCACCACCAAATTCAAGGTATGTGCAAAACATGGGACGTGCTGGAATTTGCCCATATTTAATGCACACACAATATTGCTGGCGTTGTCCGATGCCACAAATCCACAGGAGAGTCCAATTGGTAAGCCATTCCGCGATGATCTTCCTCAGTTGCCGTAAGAGGTTTTCAGCTGTGTGCGTATTCTGGAAAGCGGTGATACAAAGCGTAGCCTGCCTAGGAAAGAGTTGGCGTTTGCGAGATGCTGCTACTGGTGCCGCCGCTGCTGTTCTTGCGGCGGGAGTCCATACATCTACCCAGTGGGCTGTCACAGTCATATAGTCCTGACCCTGCCCTGCTCCACTTGTCCACATGTCCGTGGTTAAGTGGACATTGGGTACAACTGCATTTTTTAGGACACTGGTGAGTCTTTTTCTGACGTCCGTGTACATTCGCGGTATCGCCTGCCTAGAGAAGTGGAACCTAGATGGTATTTGGTAATGGGGGCACACTGCCTCAATAAATTGTCTAGTTCCCTGTGAACTAACGGCGGATACCGGACGCACGTCTAACACCAACATAGTTGTCAAGGCCTCAGTTATCCGCTTTGCAGCAGGATGACTGCTGTGATATTTCATCTTCCTCGCAAAGGACTGTTGGACAGTCAATTGCTTACTGGAAGTAGTACAAGTGGGCTTACGACTTCCCCTCTGGGATGACGATCGACTCCCAGCAGCAACAACAGCAGCGCCAGCAGCAGTAGGCATTACACTCAAGGATGCATCGGAGGAATCCCAGGCAGGAGAGGACTCGTCAGAATTGCCAGTGACATGGCCTGCAGGACTATTGGCATTCCTGGGTAAGGAGGAAATTGACACTGAGGGAGTTGGTGGGGTGGTTTGCGTGAGCTTGGTTACAAGAGGAAGGGATTTACTGGTCAGTGGACTGCTTCCGCTGTCACCCAAAGTTTTTGAACTTGTCACTGACTTATTATGAATGCGCTGCAGGTGACGTATAAGGGAGGATGTTCCGAGGTGGTTAACGTCCTTACCCCTACTTATTACAGCTTGACAAAGGCAACACACAGCTTGACAAATGTTGTCCGCATTTCTGGTGAAATACTTCCACACCGAAGAGCTGATTTTTTTTGTATTTTGACCAGGCATGTCAATGGCCCTATTCCTCCCACGGACAACAGGTGTCTCCCCGGGTGCCTGACTTAAACAAACCACCTCACCATCAGAATCCTCCTGGTCAATTTCCTCCCCAGCGCCAGCAACACCCATATCCTCCTCATCCTGGTGTACTTCAACACTGACATCTTCAATCTGACTATCAGGAACTGGACTGCGGGTGCTCCTTCCAGCACTTGCAGGGGGCGTGCAAATGGTGGAAGGCGCATGCTCTTCACGTCCAGTGTTGGGAAGGTCAGGCATCGCAACCGACACAATTGGACTCTCCTTGTGGATTTGGGATTTCGAAGAACGCACAGTTCTTTGCGGTGCTTTTGCCAGCTTGAGTCTTTTCAGTTTTCTAGCGAGAGGCTGAGTGCTTCCATCCTCATGTGAAGCTGAACCACTAGCCATGAACATAGGCCAGGGCCTCAGCCGTTCCTTGCCACTCCGTGTGGTAAATGGCATATTGGCAAGTTTACGCTTCTCCTCCGACAATTTTATTTTAGGTTTTGCAGTCCTTTTTTTACTGATATTTGGTGTTTTGGATTTGACATGCTCTGTACTATGACATTGGGCATCGGCCTTGGCAGACGACGTTGCTGGCATTTCATCGTCTCGGCCATGACTAGTGGCAGCAGCTTCAGCACGAGGTGGAAGTGGATCTTGATCTTTCCCTAATTTTGGAACCTCAACATTTTTGTTCTCCATATTTTAATAGGCACAACTAAAAGGCACCTCAGGTAAACAATGGAGATGGATGGATACTAGTATACTTATGGATGGACTGCCGAGTGCCGACACAGAGGTAGCTACAGCCGTGGACTACCGTACTGTGTCTGCTGCTAATATAGACTGGATGATAATGAGATGAAATCAATATATATATATATGTATGTATATATAATATCACTAGTACTGCAGCCGGACGGGTAGATAATATATTTATTAGGTAATGATGACTGATGACGGACCTGCTGGACACTGTCAGCTCAGCAGCACCGCAGACTGCTACAGTAAGCTACTATACTATAGTAGTATGTACAAAGAAGAAAGAAAAAAAAAAACCACGGGTAGGTGGTATACAATTATGGATGGACTGCTGAGTGCCGACACAGAGGTAGCTACAGCCGTGGACTACCGTACTGTGTCTGCTGCTAATATAGACTGGATGATAATGAGATGAAATCAATATATATATATGTATGTATATATAATATCACTAGTACTGCAGCCGGACAGGTAGATAATATATTTATTAGGTAATGATGACTGATGACGGACCTGCTGGACACTGTCAGCTCAGCAGCACCGCAGACTGCTACAGTAAGCTACTATACTATAGTAGTATGTACAAAGAAGAAAAAAAAAAACCACGGGTAGGTGGTATACAATTATGGATGGACTGCCGAGTGCCGACACAGAGGTAGCTACAGCCGTGGACTTACGTACTGTGTCTGCTGCTAATATAGACTGGATGATTGATAATGAGATGAAATCAATATATATATATGTCTGTATATATAATATCACTAGTACTGCAGCCGGACAGGTAGATAATATATTTATTAGGTAATGATGACTGATGACGGACCTGCTGGACACTGTCAGCTCAGCAGCACCGCAGACTGCTAAAGTAAGCTACTATACTATAGTAGTATGTACAAAGAAGAAAGAAAAAAAAAACCACGGGTAGGTGGTATACAATTATGGATGGACTGCCGAGTGCCGACACAGAGGTAGCTACAGCCGTGGACTAACGTACTGTGTCTGCTGCTAATATAGACTGGATGATTGATAATGAGATGAAATCAATATATATATGTATGTATATATATATAATATCACTAGTACTGCAGCCGGACAGGTAGATAATATATTTATTAGGTAATGATGACTGATGACGGACCTGCTGGACACTGTCAGCTCAGCAGCACCGCAGACTGCTACAGTAAGCTACTATACTCTATAGTAGTATGTACAAAGAAGAAAGAAAAAAAAAACACGGGTAGGTGGTATACAATTATGGATGGACTGCCGAGTGCCGACACAGAGGTAGCTACAGCCGTGGACTAACGTACTGTGTCTGCTGCTAATATAGAGTCTAGACTGGATGATAAATTATTGATAATGAGATGAAATCAATATAATATCACTAGTACTGCAGCCGGACAGGTACTATATATATTTATTATGTAATGACTGATGACGGACCTGCTGGACACTGTCAGGTCAGCACAGCACCGCAGACTGCTACAGTAAGCTACTATAGTAGTATGTATAAAGAAGAATGAAAAAAAAAAAAAACCACGGGTAGGTGGTATACAATATTATATATATATATATATATATATTATATACAATTATATATATATATATATATATATATTAAACTGGTGGTGATTGATTATTAAACTGGTGGTCACTTCAGGTCACGTTGCAACTTGCAACTAGTACTCCGAGGCCTAAGCAGACAATCACAAAATATATTATTATACTGGTGGTCAGTGTGGTCACAACAATGGCAGTGTGGCACTGACTCTGGCAGCAAAAGTGTGCACTGTACGTTATATGTACTCCTGAGTCCTGCTCTCAGACTCTAACTGCTCCCCACTGTCAGTGTCTCCCCCACAAGTCAGATAATACACTTACAGTCACACTATCTATTATCTAATCTAGTATAAATATCACTTCAGCAAGTAGTATAGTAGTATACAGTATAGTAGTACTCCTCCTAATAATGCTCCCCAAAATACTGTGTCTCTCTCTTCTCTAAACGGAGAGGACGCCAGCCACTTCCTCTCCCTATGACTCTCAATGCACGTGTGAAAATGGCGGCGACACGCGGCTCCTTATATAGAATCCGAGTCTCGCGATAGAATCCGAGCCTCGCGAGAATCCGACAGCGTGATGATGACGTTCGGGCGCGCTCGGGTTAGCCGAGCAAGGCGGGAAGATCCGAGCCTGCTCGGACCCGTGTAAAAAACCTGAAGTTCGGGCGGGTTCGGATTCAGAGGAACCGAACCCGCTCATCTCTAATTTTGGCATCTGTATTTTGACCATCGGGATTCCGACTGCCAGGATTCCAACTACATTCCACTGTTTTTTACCCCTATTTTCTTATACCAGCTCAGGCTGAGTGGTCCGGGGTTGGTTATTGATTTGGGAAAGACCCCACAGGTTTTATTCTTTTATTTGAACTAAGCCGATAAACCTAATGAAGTCTGCACAGGTCATAGTGATCTGTACAGTGCTTGTCCCAACCTTGCCTGCCACAGGAAGGTCTAATGTTTGGGGGGTCCCACTCATTTTCAAAATCAGTTGTTTTTTGCAGATCTAAAGTCCATTTGATTTGATCTTTCAAATCCGACAAACTTTAGAGCTGTAAAAAACAATTGACATCAATGTCATTATTCAGTTGAAGCTGAAACCCGACGAATGGTAAATAGTAATATTTTTAAACAGCAACACGTCATCTTCATTCGTTGATAACTGTCAGTTTTGTTTAGAACCAAAATCGACAGTTAGTAAATTTGCCCCTTAGAACCTATCAGGGTTGATTGACAGGAGTTATTGTTATTTTGTAGTTGGGCCAATCATGGATTGTAAGTGGTGTGCTTTAGGTTAGGCTATATTCCCTTCACACGGGAGTTTATAAATATTGGTTGCCCTGTGCATTTTGCTATTTTTATTACACTTTCAGTGTTTCATTTTATTCCTTTAATCCTTTGCTGGCATTCTTCCTTTTCTCTCCATTTCCTCCTCCCTTCTTCCTAATTCAGTGCTTCTGATTTGCTTATTCTGCTGAGAGTCCACGAAAGTTGTGCATTTGCTGGCTAAGCAGATTAAGGGAAAAGGAAAAAAAGTTAATTAATCTGCTATACTGTATGAGTGCCAGCTGTGTCTAGGGTGGACCCTGGAGCAGTGCTAAGAAGAGTTTCGATGACTGAAACATCCCTGGGCATGGGCGAAGACTCTGTTTGCTCATATAACATCAGATTTTCGGGCATGCTCATTTTTGCCGCATGTTACCTGGAATCCAATGTTCAAAGGATGAGAACGTGACCAAATATACTGTATGCACTTGATTTATGCAACATATGTTAGCTTGAAAAGCAATGTATGGCATGAATATGACAAGGATTTTTGGCACAAACATGTTAGTCTGCCTTCTATTAATTTTTGGGTGAAGGATGTTGAGGTATATCTAGATGGTAGCTAAGCATCGACAACCTATTTTCAATGCACCTCAGCCCAAGTAGGGCCAAATTGGTGCTATAGCAGCCATTGTTTCACAGTATCAGAGCAAATGCCATGCCTTCAATAAAACACAGTATTCACATGGTTCCGGTATGAATGGTCGACAACGTTAAGGTCGACAGTTATTAGTTCAACCACTATTGGTCGACATTGACATGGTCGACATGGACAAATGGTCGACGCGTGAAAGGTCTACACATGAAAAGGTCGACGTGGATTTTGGAACTGTTTTTGGTGTCATTTTTTCCGTAACATGACCAGGAACCCCAAATAGTGTACCGCGTCCCCTTGCATGGGCAAGGTGCCTTGCTCCGCTACCGCTGTGCTCGGCACAGGTTACTATTCCCAATAGTAAACCACGTGGATGGTAAAGTATGAAAAATTAAAAAATCTATATATTTTTTTTAAAAAGCCATGTCGACATTTCCATATGTCGACCAATTGTCAATGTCGACCAATAGTGGTCGACCTAATAATCGTCGACCTTAACATTGTCGACCATCTGAATGGATACCTATTCACATGGGGTCTACTGCTAACATCAGCATCTGTGCACTATCGGTGGTGGGGGGCATCCTGCTTAAGAATGCCCTCGAAGTTTAGCCCAGTGTTTTTTTACGTCAGGTACAGTAATTGCCTAAATATTATGATGATCAGGATACATAACCAGAGGTTTTTATAAATATACTTTGTTCTCCTTGCTGTGGTATAATACGTTTATTGCATACCTTTACCTGTATCCGAGGGTTACAGTCGGTAGGTCGACACAACTTAGGTCGACACTCATTAGGTCGACCACTGAAGGTCTCATCTCTACTTAAACTCACACACACACTGTACCTAAAAGGTGCATGTGTAACATACAAACGGTATATTTTTTTAGACACTACTAATCACCTTTTGCCTAAGAACTGTTGATATATTTTATAATGCACTATTAAAAGTTAAGTTTTACTGATTTTATAAGAGTGTCCTTTCAAAGGAGACTTTATTTTCCCTCTTTGAATATAACTTTTTAGAATAAATAAGAAAGACTGAAATTTGCAGTTTCTCTGTGTGATACTTTCACGTTGATAGTGGAGATGAGCGGGTTCGGTTTCTCTGAATCCGAACCCGCCCGAACTTCATGGTTTTTTTCACGGGTCCGAGCAGACTCGGATCTTCCCGCCTTGCTCGGTTAACCCGAGCGCGCCCGAACGTCATCATGACGCTGTCGGATTCTCGCGAGGCTCGGATTCTATCGCGAGACTCGGATTCTATATAAGGAGCCGCGCGTCGCCGCCATTTTCACACGTGCATTGAGATTGATAGTGAGAGGACGTGGCTGGCGTCCTCTCCATTTAGATTATAAGAGAGAGAGATTTACTGGAGCTTAGGACTAGGAGGAGTACTGTAGAAGTGTAGAGAGTGCAGAGAGTTTACTAGTGAGTGACCACCAGACAGTGCAGTTTATTTAATATATCCGTTCTCTGCCTGAAAAAAGCGATACACACAGTGACTCAGTCACATACCATATCTGTATGCACTGCTCAGGCTCAGCCCAGTGTGCTGCATCATCTATATATATTATATATCTGTCTGACTGCTCAGCTCACACAGCTTATAATTGTGGGGGAGACTGGGGAGCACTGCAGTGCCAGTTATAGGTTATAGCAGGAGCCAGGAGTACATAATATTATATAGTGAGTGACCACCAGACAGTGCAGTTTATTTAATATATCCGTTCTCTGCCTGAAAAAAGCGATACACACAGTGACTCAGTCACATACCATATCTGTGTGCACTGCTCAGGCTCAGCCCAGTGTGCTGCATCATCTATATATATTATATATCTGTCTGACTGCTCAGCTCACACAGCTTATAATTGTGGGGGAGACTGGGGAGCACTGCAGTGCCAGTTATAGGTTATAGCAGGAGCCAGGAGTACATAATATTATATTAAAATTAAACAGTGCACACTTTTGCTGCAGGAGTGCCACTGCCAGTGTGACTGACCAGTGACCTGACCACACTGACCACCAGTATAGTTAGTAGTATACTTATATTGTGATTGCCTGAAAAAGATAAACACTCGTCGTGTGACTTCACTTGTGTGTTGTTGTTTTTTTTATTCTATAAAAATAAAACTCATTCTGCTGACAGACAGTGTCCAGCAGGTCCGTCATTATATAATATATAATATATACCTGTCCGGCTGCAGTAGTGATATGTATATATTTTTTATATCATTTATCATCCAGTCGCAGCAGACACAGTACGGTAGTTCACGGCTGTGGCTACCTCTGTGTCTGCACTCGGCAGGCAGTCCGTCCATAATTGTATACCACCTAACCGTGGTTTTTTTTTCTTCTTTATACATACATACTACTACGACATCTCTTTATCAACCAGTCTATATTAGCAGCAGACACAGTACAGTACGGTAGTTCACGGCTGTGGATACCTCTGTGTCTGCACTCGGCAGGCAGTCCGTCCATAATTGTATACCACCTAACCGTGTTTTTTTTTTCTTTCTTCTTTATACATACATAGTTACATAGACATCTCTTTATCAACCAGTCTATATTAGCAGCAGACACAGTACAGTACGGTAGTTCACGGCTGTGGCTACCTCTGTGTCTGCACTCGGCAGGCAGTCCGTCCATAATTGTATACCACCTAACCGTGGTTTTTTTTTCTTTCTTCTTTATACATACATAGTTACATAGACATCTCTTTATCAACCAGTCTATATTAGCAGCAGACACAGTACAGTACGGTAGTTCACGGCTGTGGCTACCTCTGTGTCTGCACTCGGCAGGCAGTCCGTCCATAATTGTATACCACCTAACCGTGGTTTTTTTTTCTTTCTTCTTTATACATACATAGTTACATAGACATCTCTTTATCAACCAGTCTATATTAGCAGCAGACACAGTACAGTACGGTAGTTCACGGCTGTGGCTACCTCTGTGTCTGCACTCGGCAGGCAGTCCGTCCATAATTGTATACCACCTAACCGTGGTTTTTTTTTCTTTCTTCTTTATACATACATAGTTACATAGACATCTCTTTATCAACCAGTCTATATTAGCAGCAGACACAGTACAGTACGGTAGTTCACGGCTGTGGCTACCTCTGTGTCTGCACTCGGCAGGCAGTCCATAATTGTATACTAGTATCCATCTCCATTGTTTACCTGAGGTGCCTTTTAGTTGTGCCTATTAAAATATGGAGAACAAAAATGTTGAGGTTCCAAAATTAGGGAAAGATCAAGATCCACTTCCACCTCGTGCTGAAGCTGCTGCCACTAGTCATGGCCGAGACGATGAAATGCCAGCAACGTCGTCTGCCAAGGCCGATGCCCAATGTCATAGTACAGAGCATGTCAAATCCAAAACACCAAATATCAGAAAAAAAAGGACTCCAAAACCTAAAATAAAATTGTCGGAGGAGAAGCGTAAACTTGCCAATATGCCATTTACGACACGGAGTGGCAAGGAACGGCTGAGGCCCTGGCCTATGTTCATGGCTAGTGGTTCAGCTTCACATGAGGATGGAAGCACTCAGCCTCTCGCTAGAAAAATGAAAAGACTCAAGCTGGCAAAAGCAGCACAGCAAAGAACTGTGCATTCTTCGAAATCCCAAATCCACAAGGAGAGTCCAATTGTGTCGGTTGCGATGCCTGACCTTCCCAACACTGGACGTGAAGAGCATGCGCCTTCCACCATTTGCACGCCCCCTGCAAGTGCTGGAAGGAGCACCCGCAGTCCAGTTCCTGATAGTCAGATTGAAGATGTCAGTGTTGAAGTACACCAGGATGAGGAGGATATGGGTGTTGCTGGCGCTGGGGAGGAAATTGACCAGGAGGATTCTGATGGTGAGGTGGTTTGTTTAAGTCAGGCACCCGGGGAGACACCTGTTGTCCGTGGGAGGAATATGGCCGTTGACATGCCAGGTGAAAATACCAAAAAAATCAGCTCTTCGGTGTGGAGGTATTTCACCAGAAATGCGGACAACAGGTGTCAAGCCGTGTGTTCCCTTTGTCAAGCTGTAATAAGTAGGGGTAAGGACGTTAACCACCTCGGAACATCCTCCCTTATACGTCACCTGCAGCGCATTCATAATAAGTCAGTGACAAGTTCAAAAACTTTGGGTGACAGCGGAAGCAGTCCACTGACCAGTAAATCCCTTCCTCTTGTAACCAAGCTCACGCAAACCACCCCACCAACTCCCTCAGTGTCAATTTCCTCCTTCCCCAGGAATGCCAATAGTCCTGCAGGCCATGTCACTGGCAATTCTGACGATTCCTCTCCTGCCTGGGATTCCTCCGATGCATCCTTGCGTGTAACGCCTACTGCTGCTGGCGCTGCTGTTGTTGCTGCTGGGAGTCGATGGTCATCCCAGAGGGGAAGTCGTAAGCCCACTTGTACTACTTCCAGTAAGCAATTGACTGTTCAACAGTCCTTTGCGAGGAAGATGAAATATCACAGCAGTCATCCTGCTGCAAAGCGGATAACTGAGGCCTTGACAACTATGTTGGTGTTAGACGTGCGTCCGGTATCCGCCGTTAGTTCACAGGGAACTAGACAATTTATTGAGGCAGTGTGCCCCCGTTACCAAATACCATCTAGGTTCCACTTCTCTAGGCAGGCGATACCGAGAATGTACACGGACGTCAGAAAAAGACTCACCAGTGTCCTAAAAAATGCAGTTGTACCCAATGTCCACTTAACCACGGACATGTGGACAAGTGGAGCAGGGCAGGGTCAGGACTATATGACTGTGACAGCCCACTGGGTAGATGTATGGACTCCCGCCGCAAGAACAGCAGCGGCGGCACCAGTAGCAGCATCTCGCAAACGCCAACTCTTTCCTAGGCAGGCTACGCTTTGTATCACCGCTTTCCAGAATACGCACACAGCTGAAAACCTCTTACGGCAACTGAGGAAGATCATCGCGGAATGGCTTACCCCAATTGGACTCTCCTGTGGATTTGTGGCATCGGACAACGCCAGCAATATTGTGTGTGCATTAAATATGGGCAAATTCCAGCACGTCCCATGTTTTGCACATACCTTGAATTTGGTGGTGCAGAATTTTTTTAAAAACGACAGGGGCGTGCAAGAGATGCTGTCGGTGGCCAGAAGAATTGCGGGACACTTTCGGCGTACAGGCACCACGTACAGAAGACTGGAGCACCACCAAAAACTACTGAACCTGCCCTGCCATCATCTGAAGCAAGAAGTGGTAACGAGGTGGAATTCAACCCTCTATATGCTTCAGAGGTTGGAGGAGCAGCAAAAGGCCATTCAAGCCTATACAATTGAGCACGATATAGTAGGTGGAATGCACCTGTCTCAAGCGCAGTGGAGAATGATTTCAACGTTGTGCAAGGTTCTGATGCCCTTTGAACTTGCCACACGTGAAGTCAGTTCAGACACTGCCAGCCTGAGTCAGGTCATTCCCCTCATCAGGCTTTTGCAGAAGAAGCTGGAGACATTGAAGGAGGAGCTAACACGGAGCGATTCCGCTAGGCATGTGGGACTTGTGGATGGAGCCCTTAATTCGCTTAACAAGGATTTACGGGTGGTCAATCTGTTGAAATCAGAGCACTACATTTTGGCCACCGTGCTCGATCCTAGATTTAAAGCCTACCTTGGATCTCTCTTTCCGGCAGACACAAGTCTGCTGGGGTTGAAAGACCTGCTGGTGACAAAATTGTCAAGTCAAGCGGAACGCGACCTGTCAACATCTCCTCCTTCACATTCTCCCGCAACTGGGGGTGCGAGGAAAAGGCTCAGAATTCCGAGCCCACCCGCTGGGCAGTCTGGAGCGACTGCTGATGCTGACATCTGGTCCGGACTGAAGGACCTGACAACGATTACGGACATGTCGTCTACTGTCACTGCATATGATTCTCTCAACATTGATAGAATGGTGGAGGATTATATGAGTGACCGCATCCAAGTTGGCACGTCACACAGTCCGTACTTATACTGGCAGGAAAAAGAGGCAATTTGGAGGCCCTTGCACAAACTGGCTTTATTCTACCTAAGTTGCCCTCCCACAAGTGTGTACTCCGAAAGAGTGTTTAGTGCCGCCGCTCACCTTGTCAGCAATCGGCGTACGAGGTTACATCCAGAAAATGTGGAGAAGATGATGTTCATTAAAATGAATTATAATCAATTCCTCCGCGGAGACATTGACCAGCAGCAATTGCCTCCACAAAGTACACAGGGAGCTGAGATGGTGGATTCCAGTGGGGACGAATTGATAATCTGTGAGGAGGGGGATGTACACGGTGATATATCGGAGGGTGATGGTGAGGTGGACATCTTGCCTCTGTAGAGCCAGTTTGTGCAAGGAGAGATTAATTGCTTCTTTTTTGGGGGGGGTCCAAACCAACCCTTCATATCAGTCACAGTCGTGTGGCAGACCCTGTCACTGAAATGATGGGTTGGTTAAAGTGTGCATGTCCTGTTTTGTTTATACAACATAAGGGTGGGTGGGAGGGCCCAAGGACAATTCCATCTTGCACCTCTTTTTTCTTTTCTTTTTCTTTGCATCATGTGCTGATTGGGGAGGGTTTTTTGGAAGGGACATCCTGCGTGACACTGCAGTGCCACTCCTAGATGGGCCCGGTGTTTGTGTCGGCCACTAGGGTCGCTAATCTTACTCACACAGCTACCTCATTGCGCCTCTTTTTTTCTTTGCGTCATGTGCTGTTTGGGGAGGGTTTTTTGGAAGGGACATCCTGTGTGACACTGCAGTGCCACTCCTAGATGGGCCCGGTGTTTGTGTCGGCCACTAGGGTCGCTAATCTTACTCACACAGCTACCTCATTGCGCCTCTTTTTTTCTTTGCGTCATGTGCTGTTTGGGGAGGGTTTTTTGGAAGGGCCATCCTGCGTGACACTGCAGTGCCACTCCTAGATGGGCCCGGTGTTTGTGTCGGCCACTAGGGTCGCTAATCTTACTCACACAGCTACCTCATTGCGCCTCTTTTTTTCTTTGCGTCATGTGCTGTTTGGGGAGGGTTTTTTGGAAGGGACATCCTGCGTGACACTGCAGTGCCACTCCTAGATGGGCCCGGTGTTTGTGTCGGCCACTAGGGTCGCTTATCTTACTCACACAGCGACCTCGGTGCAAATTTTAGGACTAAAAATAATATTGTGAGGTGTGAGGTATTCAGAATAGACTGAAAATGAGTGTAAATTATGGTTTTTGAGGTTAATAATACTTTGGGATCAAAATGACCCCCAAATTCTATGATTTAAGCTGTTTATTAGTGTTTTTTGAAAAAAACACCCGAATCCAAAACACACCCGAATCCGACAAAAAAAATTCGGTGAGGTTTTTCCAAAACGCGTTCGAACCCAAAACACGGCCGCGGAACCGAACCCAAAACCAAAACACAAAACCCGAAAAATTTCAGGCGCTCATCTCTAGTTGATAGATAATCAATACAGTAATCAATTTAAGTTAAAATATCAAAACAAGAAACCAAACTTTAAATGTGATAGGAAATAAAACAGAGAAGATCTGTCAGAGATCAGTATTGCTGGAAAAGGGCAAACATTGTGTAAATTCCTGAACTGAGAGTACGTTAAGGGACTGGCATAACAAAGTATGGATTTTAAAGCCAGGGCATGAGTTTAGCTAGTGTAAAATGAAGAGTTCTCACCATTTAAGTATTGAGATAAGGTCAATTGATGATTCAGTATGCATGAAGGACAAGACTGTATTCAAGTCATCAAACATTTGTACGTGATTGGCTACCATTGTGTGGTGACAAAGCGATGACATTTTTTTAATGTGCTTTAAGCATCAGCAGTATCCTTGGGTCACAGAATCAGTCCTCTGATGTTCTTGGAAGACAAATAAATTTTTTGGATTAAATGTATTCTAAGATCTCGTATCAAATGCAAATGTAGCAAGCGTTAACTTGACGTGTGATGCATCATGATATTGTTGCATAATACATGCACAAGTTACCAGTTTGCATTGCATTACTGTAACGTAAATGCGGATGTTATTTTTTGCATGTAGTGCCAGTGCTGTCCACTTGGGGGACCCTTACCACACACTGGGGCATTTATTAATACAATTTAAATTCCTAGCTATAAATCAATAAAAGTGGAAAGTTCTGAGGTACCTGACAGTCTGAAAGGATCTGCGCTTTCAGCGTGGTGTGGCACTGCACCATAGAAGCTATCCTGGCTGAGTGGTCTTTGGAGAGGAGGACATGAACAGGCCAGAAGAGACAATGGCTGTTTATATCTCCTCTTAGGGGAGATGTATCAAAGCTTGGGTAGAGATAAAGGGGTCTATTCATGAAGTAGTGAAAAGTGTGGAGAAGTAAGCCGGTGGAGAAGTTGCCTGCGGCAACCAATCAGCATTGAAGTAACATTTATAACTTGCATACTATACAAATGTACGGAGCAGCTGATTGGTTGCCACGGGCAACTTCTACACAGGTTCACTTCTCCACTCTTTTCACTGCTTCATGAATAGACCCCAAAGTACTAGCCAAACAGCTTATTTAATTTTACAGCCTGTTTGTAAAATGACAGGAGCTGATTGGTTGGTACTTTATCTCTCTCCACTTTATCTCTCTCCACTTTATCTCTCTCCAAGCATTGATAGATATCCTCCTTAGTAAGCCGACGGTGATGAGAGAAGTTGCCAAATGAGAGCAAGAAGGGGAGGCTTTAGACCAGGCTTCCTTCCTTCTGGCCATAGCAGAGGCTGGATTTCAGGCTGATGATTGAAGCACTGACCCACCCCTAACCAACCTAGGATATCTGGATGCCACTGAAGAAGTTTATCTCCCAGAGGAGATCAAGACGTTTGTTTCCACAGGGCTACCTTCAGAGGTAGAATGCCCAGTCAGCTGTGCCATCATTGAGGTGAAGAGTGATAGAGCTGCGTAGTACCCCGACATTTGCTGGAGCAAGAGCAAAATAGATACACTCCATAAATAAGGTGCTCAGGTACTGCATTACTAAGAAAAATACTTTCACATATGTCCCTGAACTTCAGACAGAAGGAGAAAGTAATTATAGCCAACAATATACAGCTTAATAGACTCTTTGGGGTAAATGTAATAGCCTGGGACTTGCAGGCACTGGTGAGTTCCTGCTGAGTCTGCCCTATGTTTTAAAGGGGCAATTATTTAAAGGGCAAATCCAACCTGGATAGTACATTTACCCCTTCCCGTTTCCCTCTGCATTTATGTATATCACCTCCATTACAACGGATCCGTAGAGTACCTATTGATCAGCAGCTGATAGATGCCTGGAAGTGGTTTATTAGGGCTGTTGCAGCTTTAGAGAGTAACCCCTAGGTTAGACCATTAATTGCTGCCATAATCTTAGAGGTACTTATGCTGAGGAAACTGCTATGTACTGTCTATCTAACATAAAGGATTACTACAGTTGCTTTTTGAGTTCCATTGGCGTATCTCTAATGGGTGCAGGGTGTGCAGTGCACACATGTTCCTGGGTCCAGGGGGCCCAAACTGCACACCATGCACCCATATAATTATACTTACCCCTCCGAAGTACTGCCGTGGCTGGTGCTGGTGACATAAATCAAAGGAAAGTAGCACAGCGGTCATTTTCCCTGAAATTAGCACATGCACAGTAGATACAGTATGTCCCCAGGAATAAGGCGCGGGCACCATTTTCCTTGATTCCTGTGTACTCTCTCTGGCGAGTAATGTGGTTAATATTTTCTTCTCTTGGACAACAGGTGCCACCAAGCCCTTGGGCATGCTGGGGCAGGCTTGCTGGGACTTGTAGTGCATCTGTAACAAACTATGCTATCTATTATTTTGCCCCTAACCTTGCACCAACCAACGCAGTGTTGATGATCCTTTGAAAGGGGGGGGGGGGGGTAATTTAATTTTAGGGTCCTGACTTTCCAAAGAATTCCAGCTCTAGACTGTTCAATTTAAGGGCTGGTTGCCATTATGGCAGGGGGACCCCACGCTGTCCTCCTACTATATAGCATCAGCCTGGTTAGGTGGAACCCCACGCTTGTTTTTCTCGCTATATTCATATACCAGCTCAGTCTGAGAGGTCCGGTGTTGGATATTGATTTGGGGGAGACTCCACACTTTTTATTTTTGAATTTGAACTCTGTCTAAGCTGTTAAACCTAAGACTTCACATAGTGATCTGTACAGTGCTTCTCCCAGCCTTTCCTGCCACAGGAAGGTCTGATGTTTGCGGGGGTTCCAATCATTTATTTTTTTACTCCTGTTTGAAGTGAGTTTTGAATTGAACAATGACGTCAAAGTCAGTCATTTTTGCAGCTCTAATCTTTCAAATCCTATGAACTTTAGAGCTGTAAAAAAACAACTGACATCGATGTCATTGTTCAGGTGAAGCTGAAACCTGATGAATGGTAAATAGTCATCTTTTTATACAGCAACACACTGTCTTCATCTGTTGGTAACTCAGTTTTGTTTAGAACCAAAACCGACGGTTAGTAAATGTACCCCTTAGAACCAGGGCAGTCAAGAACCAGGATGGGCCCAAGTACTTTTCCAGGGGCGTGGCCTAATCACAGGAGGTGTGGTCATGTACCCTTAGAAAAATATACTGAAAAAAAATAGTATTTTAAGCACATCCATGGCCACACTGCAGCCCAGCACACAGCAGCATGTGCTGGGCTGAGGAAAAGAGCTGCAGCTGCTGCTGCTAGGTAAGGGGGAGGGGCCTGGGCCCCTAATGGACCCTCACTGGGCCCCTCCAACAGACCTGGGCCCAGGTAATTTGTACCCTCTCCCCCCCTCTCTCAACACCACTGCTTAGAACCTATAAGAGTTGATTGACTGGATTTATTGTTATTTTGTAGTTATGCCAATCATGGATTGTAAGCTTTAGAGAGTAACCACTACAGTAGGTTAAACCATTAATTGCTGTCATTATCTTAGTGGTACTTATGCTGAGCAAATGGTAAAGAAAACAATCTGTGTGCTCTCACAAATGGTAGTGGTTGCTGCCTTTTAAAAGGAGAGTGTTCCAGATCTCTCAAAGTGACTTTGGAATAGGGAAGGTACAATTTTGCCTCAGGTTCTACCAAAATAAAGAGTCAATACCACTTCTTATAAATGGCTTAAAATGTATTTAATTACATTTGGTGCAAACAACCCACAAGTGGTAGGGGAAAAAATGTCAGCATAAGGCATATGAAAGAAGAAGAGCATAAACTGGTTATGCGTTTCATGGGTACACTGTCTACTTCGTCAGACTTGTTTATGCCAATTTTTCCCAAATAACATCCTTTAATAGAACTCTTAGTGGGAATTCAATTGTTTTTATTATGGAATTAAATAATGGGCACCCACTGGAGCAATACAATTGTTGAACCGATGAGGCATGAATGCCGTAGGTGCCCATATTTCTGCTCACACACTCCTGAGCTGGTGAGCAGAAATTGTTGAAAAGGCCGTGGTTTTGGCACTCTAAAGAGGGCTTTAGATGTGTTTAGCAGCTTTATGCAGCTAACCTGATGCTTTTGGGTGCAACAAACATGATAACTAATGGGCGCCCTAAACAATTGAATTAATGTGTCGGGCATCCATTAGTTAAAGCAGCAATAAAAACGATTCCCCCTTAGTGTCTAAGGGGTCTATTTACTAAGCCTTAGATGGAGATAAGGTGGACAGAGATAAAGGGGCAGATGTATTAAGCTCGGTGAAGTGATAAAGTGGAAGGTGATAAAGGACCAGCCAATCAGCTCCTAACTGCCATGTCACAGGCTGGGTTTGAAAAATGACAGTTAGGAGCTGACTGGCTGGTGCGTTATCACCTTCCACTTTATCACTTCACCGAGCTTAATACATCTGCCCCAAAGTACCAGCCACCCAGCTCCTAACTGTCGTTTTTCAAATCCAGCCTGTGGCATGGCAGTTAGGAGCTGATTGGCTAGTACTTTATCTCCATCCATCTTATCTCTACCCAAGGCTTAGTAAATAGATCCCTAAATCACAAGCTACTGCTCTTATCTTTCAGTTCTCATTACCCACCTCTTCTTAAGCCTGGGAAGATGTTGGACTATGAAAGTGCACCAATAACTCCAACCAAAGTTCATACTTTATGATGGGTTAAAGTAAGCCACTTATTTTGTCACAGTAACACAGTATCCAATCCATACTCAAGATTAAGTGTTATATAAAATGTTCATCTATTATATTACACATAACAGTGGCACTTAAGGTGACCCAAGAGGAGGAGGTGAAATACTGTTAGACTGAAAGATTGCCTAAAGGCAGACACAAAAGGTGGGCACAGTGGCCCAGAAGCAGGGGGATGCCAAAAACTAGGATGAGCCCCAAAATGTAGAAAAAAAGTATTCTATAATATTTAATGTATGTCCAGGGCTGTTTCTAGCGAACACAAAAAACACAGTCATCCTCCCAATAGACATGGGGGGTGGGTGCGCACACCCCGGAAAAAGGGACATGCTCTTGCTGAAATGGGTGTAGTCTTGATGACATGGATGTGGTCTTTCAGGAAAATACTACCGTACACCATAATATACCGCTATTGCCATATTATGTCCCACACAGTACTGCCCCTAGCACAAAAGTATGCATCACACAGTAATGCCCCTTGTTATGCCCAAAACAGTAATGCCCCTTGCACCATATTAAGCCCCACACAGTAATGGGGCTAATTCAGACCTGATCATTGCTGTGCGTGTTCGCACAGCAGCGATCATGTCTGAACTGCACATGCGCCGGTGACGCAGTGCGCCGGCGCATGCCATACAGGCGAATGCTGTCTTAGCCCTGCGACTGCCTCTGCCTGATTGACAGGCAGAGGTGGCCACTGGGTGGGAGGGGGCGGGCCAGCAGTGTTTGGCTGCTGTTCAGGGGGTGCGGTCCGGGCAATGCAGGCGTGCCTGGACCATTGGGGGGGCGGGCCAGCTGCTCTGGTGGGTAGCTACTCTTCAAGTACAAACGCATCGCCGATGTGCAATGCTTTTGCACTTGTGCGAGGGGGTAGGGCCTGACATGTGGGGCGGACTAGCCCTGTGCTGGGCATCACCCACCCCTCCCTCCCGCATGTCAGGGAAGCTACAAAGCTACATTTAAATTTAGCACATCTACCATCAGGTCTGAATCACCCCCAATGTCTATCAATTGCTTTCTTAAAAGTAATGACCAAGTCCGCCATCACTACTCTCTCAGGCATGGAATTCCATATACTGTACGTATTGTCCTTACTGTGAAGAAACCTTTCCGTTTCTGTGTGCAAAATCTCCTCGCTCCAACCTAAGCGGGTGTCCACGTGTCCTTTTTAATGATCTTACCAAAAACAAATCCCCTGCTAACTCTGTGTATTGACCCCTTATATATTTGTAAATGTTAATCATATCCCCTCTTAATCTCCTTTTTTCCAGTGTTAACATGCCTAGCCTAGCAAGCCTTTCCTCGTCTCCATCCCCTTTATCAATTTGGTCACCCATCTCTGAACCTTTTCTAGTTTCAAGATATCCTTTTTGTAGTATGGTGACCATAATTGTGCACAGTATTCAAGATGTGACCTCACTAGTGATTTATATAGTGGGAGTATAATACTCCTTTCACATTGCACAAATAACCCGGTATCGACCCGGCATATTGCCGGATCGACACGGGTCAGTGTGTGGTGTGAAAGGGCCAAGTCTGAATTCCCGGGTCACCTGATCCAGTAATTAAACCCAGGTAATAAGAAGGGTTATTCCCTGGTTGAATACCGGGTGAGGTGCAGTGTGAATGAGTTGACAGGTCGATGCGACCCGATACCCATTCACAATTATCTATATACTAATAGCAGAAGGATGACTTTTAATAGTGACATATTTCTATGATGCTCTTGTCTGAGCAGGGCACATCTTATACCAAATTAAAGGTCTTGGTCCATGGATTTTGGCATTGTAATTGGCTGCTTTGTTTCGGAGTTATGTGGCAAAATATTCGCCTGACATTTACAAAGCATTACTATTGTGCTCTGAAAAATGTGACAGTTGGTGAGCTCTCCCTGTGCACCAGCTGGGTCACCTGGAACATGTGACCTACTGGGTGGTCTGGAAACTGACAGTTATTTGTAGCCACCTACTAAGCAGGGGGTGAAAAGGGGTACAATGTTTTGCCCAGCATACCTTTGCCGGTTGAAACCAGGCACATTATTATTATTATTTTTTTTAGATTTTATACTTTTCTACAAAATATGTAAAATATTTTTTTCTGTATTGAATTAATTTTTAAGAATAACCTAAGTCACCTAACATAGGCCCTCATTCCGAGTTGATCGCTCGCAAGGCGAATTTAGCAGAGTTGCTCAGGCTAAGCCTACGCCTACTGGGAGTGTATCTTAGCTTCTTAAAATTGCGACCGATGTATTCGCAATATTGCGATTACAAACTACTTAGCAGTTTCAGAGTAGCTTCAGACTTACTCGGCATCTGCGATCAGTTCAGTGCTTGTCGTTCCTGGTTTGACGTCATAAACACACCCAGCGTTCGCCCAGACACTCCCCCGTTTCTCCAGCCACTCCTGCGTTTTTTCCGGAAACGGTAGCGTTTTTATCCACACGCCCCTAAAACGCCGTGTTTCCGCCAAGTAACACCCATTTCCTGTCAATCACACTACGATCGCCGGAGCGAAGAAAAAGCCGTGAGTAAAAAAACTATCTTCATAGTAAAATTACTTGGCGCAGTCGCAGTGCAAATATTGCGCATGCGTACTAAGCGGAATTTCACTGCGATGCGATGAAAATTACCGAGCGAACGACTCGGAATGAGGGCCATAATACTGTACTACTATAATTCTCTGCTTCATTGTCAGCCACACGTTACAGACAAAAATGTGCTATACAGTACAACCATGGCCCACTTGTAAGGCATTTATTTACATTTTAATACAGTAGAAACCTGTAACAGTGTTTGTCAATACAAAATCTTTTTTCTGAGCAGTTGAGATAACAATCTATTTTAGCTACAGTTGTTTCTGAGCTAGCAGGGGGCATGTGAATAGTGAAATGATAGGCTATTTTACTTTCGGTACACTGCTAAAAGGCATGGTGGAAGAGTTCCAGCACTAACCTTACAACTAAGTAGAAGTTTCTAAGAAATAAAAGAAATTGTAGCATTTTTTATTTATTACCAGTTATTTATATAGCGCACACATATTCCGCAGCGCTTTACAGAGAATTTTTGGCCATTCACATCAGTAACATTGCATAACCCATGGATAGCAGTTGTCGTCGTAATTTGAAATTAGTATATAGAATAGTATATTATTCTTTGTCTTAAAATCTATACTAAATCTAAAGTAATAAAAAACACTAACTTTAATAAAAAAAGTTATGAGTTTCGGTTTACCAATTAAATTCCCACTGTGTTTTCTCTGTTTAGCACTTTAGAGCTTTGACTCAGGGCCATAGAATGGCAGAATCCCACCCTGTGCAGACCCTGCCCACCAAACACGTGATATCCTGGTGCCACAATAAGGGGAAAGGAGCACCAGCATCAGAAGAAGCTGAACGTCTGGAGCTGTTGCTATCTCTTTAGGTTGCCACTGTGACAGCATAGCCGATAGGAATCAGGTTGATTATAGTTGGCTGAGGCTGCCACAACCTCCATTCTGTCACTGCCAGCGGCAGTCAGAGAACCAGGCTAGGGGGTGGGGGCATGGGGGCAGGGCGGGCTAGGGGCAGCAGTGTGACTGATGCTGGGACCTTGGACCCATGAAGTTGGGTGGGCATGGGGGCAACTGCAGCCGCCCATCTGCACAGGGCTCTGGAGTCACTGAGGCTGCTGCTGTTGGACTGCAATGGCTGAGGGACTAAAAACTCCTTCCTCTGACAGTCAGGACAGTCTTTCTTGTGGGGCTGGGTCAATTTAATGTATGCTTGCAAAGGGGAGGTTTATTTTCCCTACTAATATTAATCTCATATTCCCATACCCTCCAACATTTTACTCATAAAAATTGGTACAAATTAGAAAAGGGGGCGTAGCGTGGCCACTGGTAAAGGGGACGTGGCCACGCCCCTATTTCTATACTTTCAATGGAAGTTTGGAGAGCCAAAAATCGGTACAGACCATAAAAAAAAGGTACTGTACCTATTAAAAAGGTACAGTTCGAGGGTATGTATTCCTAAAGTAAATGTAAAGCCACTGAGCCCAGCTCTCCCACTACAATCTCATCACTGCGCCGGGTGCCCCCACACACCTGCTACACACATACTCGAACAGTGCGGCACTCCTGGCGGCTGAATAACAGAACTCTACACAGCGTGCTGAAGAGACAACGTTTCAATGCCCTTTAATGCGGCATTGTCCTCAGGTCAATCAAAACAAACATGAAAGTGCTCACCTTATAACAAACACCCAAGTGCCCAAACGCCAATCCGGAAAGCGGATCACAAGCCCGTCTCCAGCGGCGCACTTTCAGTGACGTAACCAGACTGTCTGTCAGAGAAGTGTGTCCCCATCACCACAAGTTGCTGATTAAACAAAGTACTTCCTATGCACACTAAAAAACAAATATAGCTTATTAAGGCATATAACAACGTACATACAGGGTAATGCATTAATCACAAGTACCATAAAGCATAACAATTCAATAGTACCATGGTTAGCAAGCTATACAGCAATAGTGCCATAAGGCTAACAGTTTAAGCTATCATGATCTATACAGGTGAACTACAGCTAATCAAATATTGAAGCTATCAAGGTCTAGAAAAATACTAGACCCAAGCTATGTGCCCCCATTAGGAGATAGAAAATGAAGCTAGGCATTTACAAAAAATTACTCAAACCTAAATGATCATTCAGACCCTTTGGGTTTACTGTGTCCAGACGTTGAATCCATCTGGACTCCAGTTGCAGCAATTTGCTACCTCGATCTCCCCCTCGTAGTGATTCTGGTACATGGTCAATCATCCTGTACCTAAGTGATACCAACGAGTAGCGAGCTAGATGAAAATGCCTCGCCACTGGTTGGTCACTATTACCTTTAATAAGGGCCATCTTGATTGCTGACCTGTGAGCTGCCATACATTCTTTGAACATCCTCTCGGTCTTACCTATATATGACAGCCCACAGGGACAAATCAATTGGTAGACCACAAATGTGCTACTGCAAGTTAACGTTTGGTTAACAAAATAGGTATGTCCTATATGTGGGTGCTGGAATGTATTTCCTGATATTAAGAACTGACAGGTAGTGCAGGTACACCTAATACAGCCTAACTTCTTGCTTCTCAGTCTACCCAAATGCTTATCATGGTCTGTCACATCTGTTCTCACCAAAATATCTCGAAGGTTTCGCCTACGCGTATAACAGGGCATTAATTTGGTATTATGCAGATTTAGATCCTTGTCACTCTGAACTATATGCCAAAATTGTTTAGAAATAGAGTGAATCCCACCATTAGCTGGACTAAATTGTTCAACCCACGGCATTATGGGTTGTGTGGTACCTGGGAGGTCATTCCGAGTTGTTCGCTCGCTGCCGTTTTTAGCAGAATTGAGATCAGGCTAAAAACCGCAGTTCTGCGCATGTGTATGGGCCGCAGGGCGCATGCGCTAAGTACTTTCACACAAGACTATGCAATTTTACACAGGGCCAAGCGACGCTTTCAGTCGCTCTGCTGATCGGTGAGTGATTGACAGGAAGTGGGTGTTTCTGGGTGATAACTGAGCGTTTTCCGGGAGTGTGCTAAAAAATGCAAGCGTGCCAGCCAAGAAATACTGTAGGCTGAACCTTGGAAATACTATGTGATGTGTTGGCATACAGCACCATAGTAATTTATTTGAACGACAGTTTGATGCTCCTATGGTCAAATTAATGCTTGTTACATCTGCACAAGAATAGAACAAGAAATGTCATTTCAGGTTAGCACAAAGTTTAAGTCCTATCTGTAAGCAAACCTCAAGCTGTAAAATAAATAGATTCCTAACAGTACTCAGTTTTTTCAGTACTCAAATGACTAAATAGTGAGGCCGTTTGAATTTGGCATATTGCAGCACACATTAGGATACAGTAGATTGGTAAATTACCTCTTGTGCTCATTCAGGGTCGTTAATTCCTTAATACTGGCCTGTTTAGATGCCCTCAGCTCCAGTGAACCAAACCATTCATTAGCAATCAGAACAAAAATAAAAGCTTATTAAAAAATAGAAAAGTCACAAACTGATATGAAAAAAAATAGACTGAATTCTAAAAACAAATCAATGTTAGCGTTTTACGGTGTATGTAACAATTCTGAATTCTGTTCCCTGCCTGACACACATCACTATCTTCCTTTTAACAGTCCAATCATTTTCAAACTTTTTTTTTCATCCCACTGATTGCTTCATTATTGAGGAGATTATCTCAATGTGAAATCTCCTTCCAGCCATTGAGCATGCCACGGCGCAGAATTCAGACCACTTATTTGCAGCCATTATTTATTTACACTTGATCATTGGTAATAATACATTTGATTCTGTGCTGAGCACTTGGAGAGTATAATATCAAGCCTTGAATTTGTCCTTCCGCTCATGCTCTGCTTCTCTTCTGATGAGCCAGTCTGTAGGGGGAACATTGCCGCAGCTTAAAATTCAATTTTTGCAGTGCAGTAAAAGAAGATTAACTAATAAACAGAGTGAATATGATTCGTAAGTCATTGAGCAAGCATTGAGCCCAAAGGTCTCATCATTTAAAGTGCTTCTACACTTTGCAATAATTCCTGGAGAAGCTGCCTATAATAGTATTATAGCCATACGCTTTAGGGTTGTTAACAAAGGCTTCATCTGATTGAAATGTTTTGCAAATAGAAGACAAGTTGCTGATCCCAACATTTCTCAATTAAGCTACCATATTTTCTTTTTTGCAGCCTGACAAAGGAATTTTCAAGGGACACATTTTAGACGTCAGTAGTAATCTTCCAGAGGAACACATCTAGCACACTGTAGTTTTCTTTTATTTCTATACGACGAGCATTTTGCTGCAGACTGTCCCAATAACACGGAGTTAAATTCCCTCTAGCTAGAAAGAACATGAAAATGTAAAGACATTTAAGGCCCAAAAATATTTGAGATGCATCTTTCTAGCTAGTTTTACAGTAGGACATGTTACTTGGCTATGGAGAGTTTGATGTTTCCTCTGTAGGCAGCAATGTTCATTAAATTATCTACCTTTCATTGCCATCGTTACTGTAAAATAGCAAGGTAAAGTGGAAGAGAAGTATTTTATAGGTTCTTTTTATTAAAAAGTTGAAATCAATATACTGTATAAAAATATATATAGGATGCAGTTAATTTAATTTATCGGCTGATGGGACCCCTGTAGTCAGGAAACCCGAGCCAGAATCCCGGCAGCTGGAGAAATGCCGCCAGTTGGAAGCACGACCAAATATTACCCTCAGGTGGTGGTCCACGCCACCACCTGAGTGGGAATAATAGGGTGGCGAGCTAAGCGATTCCACAAGGGGACTCGCTGCGCTCACCACTGGGATTCTGGCATTGGACTCCTGACCGCCGGGATCCTGAACCCATATATACTGTATATAAAATTATACTGTTTGAGCTATGCCTTAATTTTAATGAATTCTGAAATCCGCAAATGTTTGATATTCTACAGGATATTTACAATTTATGCAGATAATTACTTTTCTGAATAGATAATATTATGCTGGGTACACACTGGCAGATATAAAGTATTAGCCAATAAATTGATCGGCCAATATATCTTTTGCTGATCTGTAGGTGTGTACAAGCAATATGTGTATATTTTGCATCTGCTGTGCAACACAGCAGATGGACAGTATATCTGCAGATATATTGGTGCATCTTTCTGTGTGTATGAACAACCCCATCTGCATATATAGCTGCAGATATATCTTTAAGATACATCGGTGCATCTTTCTGTGTGTATGAGCAACCACCATCAGCAGATACAGTATATCTGTAGATCGATTGAACTGCAGATATATCTGCCAGTGTGTATAAATATCTTCTTTGTATTATTCTAATCATTGTTATAGTCAAAAATTTGGAGTAAAAAGTCTATGCCTATCTATTCCAAACTCACCAACTTTCCAGCAGTATATACTGTTACACCTTTGTATAATGCCCACATGATCCCTTGGGCTCATATACTGTATTGTATGTAAATCTGGCTCTGGTACTAGCCAGTGCCTCCTGAGTATTTACCTCACCGCACGTCCCTGGTGTAAACAGGTGACTCGGGTCACATAACTAAATGGCTATGGAGAATCGGGTCACCAGCATATTTGGAGATGATGTTGTCTCCTAGCACTGACAGGGGAAGACCCGCCACTAACCTGAGTCCAGCCTGCTGTGTGAACGGGTTTTCAAAACGCTGTGACGTGGCTTAAAACCATGGAGGTAATTCAGAGTTGATCGTAGATGTGCTAACTTTAGCACATCTACGACCATTTACTCTGACATGTGGGGGTATTCCGCCCTGCATGTCAGGCCCTAACCCCCCCCCCCCCCCCCCCCACACACACACACAGATATAAAAGCATCACACAGCGGCAAAGTTTCTTTGTACCTGGCGAGTAGCTCCTTGCCAGCGCAGCTCCTGCATGCTGGCAAGGAGCTTCCCGCTGCATTCTGGGTCACAGCAGCTGCGTATGACGTCACGCAGACACCACGGCCCGCCCTCCCAATGGTCACGCCTCTAACTCCATTGGCACGCCCCCTCCCACCCCGCGACTGCCTCTGCCTGTCAATCAGGTAGAGGCGATCACAGCCAGTGAGATGCTTCCGCATCTCACTGGGCTCCCAGGGTGCACACACGCAGTGCGGCCACTGCTCGGGCGCATTCCACAAAGTAATTCAGACTGCGATCCCTGCCGCTGCAGCGATGCAGTCTGAATTATCCCCCACGTTCAATTATCCAGGTCGGACCTGAGTTTTTGGTGTAAAAGAGGTATTACTAAAAGATGGCATAAACAAAGAACCACATTGCTTATTCATTGCAACATAACTCACATGCACTGCTATTTCCTGTCAAAGAGTAATGAAATATCATAAATCAATATAGTCTATGATGGACATGTTCTAAAGGACCTGTAAGGAATCACTATACATAGAAATCATTTTACAGAATCTGATGTCCAGTAATTATCTTATAATTACTACAAATTGTCCAGAGCATTAACCACAGTTAACGCTTCAATTGAGTAGTGATTATTTCTGTTATGAAATATCAACATTAAAAAGAAATTAAAATTATCCGGAGCATAGTTCTGCCTATAAATTGGATAGAACCTTATAATTATGTCAACTTTTGTGAAACGCTACCGAAAAGACTTTGAAGTAACCACTTATGCACACGTATTGTGAAAACCATATAATTATTTTTTTAAATATTGATTTTAAGGAAAAACAATTTTGCTTCAAGTTGCAGCATTCATCCTACAGGTATTTATAAGAACTGAATAATATGGTGTGAAGAAACAGGTCAATAGGAGGCAAAACGGCTGCTCTGCATTGCATAGTTGATGGCTGTGGAAGTGCTGTGTATGTGGAAAAAAGATTCCATTTTACAGATCAATGTAATTGTAATGAGAAAAATGTGGCTTTGGGGTACTTTGCCACTGTGCCTCTCTATTTTCCCTGCACAAAGCAATAGTGAATTCTGTTAGATTAGAAGAGTGCTACTGCACAGTATCCAATATGGCTTCTCCAGGGATGATGCTTCCCTTACCAAGATGGCCACCACTATTACTACTGTGCATGTGTGGCATCATCTTTTACTGAGTGTGAGTGACATGTGAGGAGATGGACATCTCCCCCTTAGCTTCAGAGACTTGCAACCTTCTACCCGCCATACCACTCCAGCACCCTGTACTGTTCTGCTACTAGCTCCACTTCATGCCCTTTAACCATTGTAAAAGTGAATACGTCTGCACCACAACTTGGTCAATAAACCACACTGCCTGGTTAAGCTGAAGCGGACTTGTTTTTGGGTCAATAACATTTCTGCTGGTGTGTTCATTAACTCTGTCAAGCCAACAACTGTACACACATTTCCAATAGATTCTGCAACAGCTCGGAGCTAGTGCATACCTCCCAACTGTCCCAATTTTTGCAGGACAGTCCCGTTGTTTGGTCATTTTCCCGCTGTCCCACCCGCGGGCCACAGTGTCCCGCAGTGGGTTGGCAATTAGGAGGCCACCTATTCCTTACTGCTCTGCTTAGCAGAGCAGCGGTGCCCAGATGCTCACAAAGTGCTGGCCATGACCCCAACCTAAATGGGAGGTGTGGCTCGCGGTAATAGCATTATTATAAAGCCACACACCCTTTTCAGCCACACAGGTCCCGCTATGAGAATACGGAATGTTGGAGGTATGCTAGTGGGGCCTGGGTCTCTTTTTATGTTGTGAATAAGAAAACACCTCTCAAACACAGAGCAATAATATAGCTTGGGCTGTAACGGGGAAAGCATAAGCTTTGGGTCTCTTGGGTAAAGGGAGATGATCAAAATTTTGAGAGAGACACAGAATTGTCCTCATTTTTTGCGCCATATGACACGAGATACTGGGTGCGACTTAGACGCTCCATCATGGGTAAGGATTCACATTTTTCCCTCAATTTTGCATTTTATTCCCATCTTAGCCACACTGTCACTCACTGTATACCAGGCACACTAGACTCTGATAATGGTATAAAGTCACACATTAAGAATACAGACATGTGATGGGAGGCACGGCGTGAGTTACTCTTGTCAGAACTCTGTATTTTGCCTTTTTACCCAGATTAGGGACTGAGTTGCAGATGGAATGAGATGAAATGTCAGTGTCAGTAATCAGTGTACTCATCATGTATTGTACTTTGGGGGTGATTCAGAGTCGATCATAGATGTGCTAATTTTAGCACATCTATGATCAGATTCTCTGACATGCGGGGCGATGCCAAGCACAGGGCTATTCCACCCCGCATGTCAGGCCTTACCCCCCCCCCCCCCCCACACACACACACAGGTGCAAAAGCACTCACCCACCAAGTAGCTCCCTGCCTGCGCAGAATAGCAACGCCAGCAGACGGCTACCTGCCATGTTATACGAAAGAGAAAGGGAAACAGAAGAAACATTTTTCTAGGATGCACTGGAACCATAGTAAATGTTAAAATAACAAATCTTTATTAGATATGCATTAAAATGTTTAGGATTGGTGAAATATTACAATATAGTGTGATAAGAAAACAAATTGTGAAATTAAAATTACAGAAACCCTGGTCAATGTGTCTCTATGTGAATTTTTTTATTTGTTTTAAAGGCTAATATGCCTATCATAACTGTGTAAGTCTATATTTATTGTATATCGTCCACCACTATCATCCTTTTTGGGTTGTAATTAATTATTTCTATGTTAAATGCTATTTTTCAGTGTATTATTCTTCCCCTGGGGTGTGGATCATTAGATCGACAGTGTCTAGGTCGACAATGTTTAGGTCGACCACTATAGGTCGACAGTCATTAGGTCGACAGGGTTGGAAGGTTGACAGAGTTTCTAGGTCGACATGTGCTAGGTCAACAGGTCAAAAGTTCAACATTAGGTTGTTGTTGTTTTTTTTGGTGTTGTTTTCTTTGTAGAGTGACCGTGAACCCCAATTAGTGCACCGTGTCCACTCGCATGGCTCGCTTGCTTCGGGCAAGGTTACCGTTCCAATCGTAGTCCACGTGGATTGTTAAGTATGAAAAAATTCAAAAAAATATTATTATTTTTTTTTAAACTCATGTTGACCTTTTGACCTGTCGACCTAGCACATGTCGACCTAGAAACCCTGTTGATCTTCCAACCCTGTCGACCTAGTGACTGTCGACCTATAGTGGTCGACCTAGACAGTTTCAATCTTCAGACCGGATCCCTTCCCCTGCATGAACCAGACACATATTAGTTAAAAAGCAAAAAATAAAAATGTGTAGCCAAGCGCTCAGTCACTCCGGACCCATGTGCTGCCAGCAAATTAAGGCTACTCAACCTTAAAAAATCAGATAGAAGAAACAAAAAATATTGCAGCGCACATAAGTTGGGCAAAGATTTTTTATTATTTACTTTTATTCATTAAAAACAATAGTAATAATTAAAATTGCATTCAAAAATCCATAACCACCGGCCGGTGAATTTTAATAGCTAACATATTAGGAAAAACATATATAACACAGCCTGTTCTCCTATACTTATTCAGTAAAATCACTTAAATGTGAATAAACACACTATATCTTGGTTAATACAGCCACAAAGAATCACTCCCACCTAAAATATCTGTCTGGATAAACAAGAGAATATGTAGAGGCTCAATCAGGGATTGGTGTCGCTATATCACTGAAAGAATGTAACAATATGGCACTCTAAACAACTTTTCTTGTAGCTAATAAGTAGCAGTCACACCTCTCGTGTGTAACTTAACAGACACACTATATTGATCAGTCCATTTTAACACTGGCAATCCATTCAGTGCTTAGTAATACTGTGTCACTATAACAACGTGACATCAAGCACACTGATTCATGCGGCTGGTTAGCGTCACTGATGGCCGTAGTTATATATTTCAATAACCGCAAGATATAGAACAGTCCGTTCAGCAATTAAAATCCATTTATATTGAGTAAAAATAGATTTATTTGAATCGTCTGGCCAGACAAAATTGTTATTCTCACAGCACCTTCCAGCAGTATATTCACAAAGGACTCCTCCCGGCTGCTGGTGCTTTTAACCTTAAAGAGCAGTCATCTCTGGAGGATCAGGTCCGTATGTAGATCTGAAGCGACTGGGGCTGCGGCTTGCGGTGAGCGTGTCCACTAGCGGTGGTATGGATAAAAGTACCGTGAGTCCTTTAACGCGTTTCCCCGCCTCCCTCCGGGTTCAGCGGCTTCATCAGAAACATATTATACTGTTAATGTTCCCCACAATTCGCAACTTTTGTTGCAAAAAAAGATTTCTTGTCTATTGACACTGTGTGCACGTTGCAACATAAACTATTGCTACTCACCAAATTCCTAAACAGTGTAACTCCTGTCTCCAATTATACTATTAGGGTATTCCCCTCTTATGTGAGACAGTGTGGGATAGGTTCTACATCTTGGGCAGTATTTTCTGGAAATGTATGTCTCTCATGGGGTGGAATTTGAATTTATTAAAGAAGTAATTATATATTTATTATTCCCATATATAGTAATAATTGAAATCTATCATAAAATACATGATACACTGTTTATGAATTTGATGGGGTATGGGCCATTAGGTAGACAATATTTACGTCGACCACTATTGGTCGACATGCATTTTGTCAACATGTACTATGTCCACATGGAAAAAGGTCGACATGAGTTTTTTTTTTCTTTTTTTGTGTCGTTTTCTTCATAAAGTGACGGGGAACCCCAATTAGTGCACTGTGCATGGTGCCTCGCTCTGCTACCACTGCGCTTGGCACAGGTTCCTATTCCCAATCGTAGTCCACGTGGATCGTAAAGTATGAAAAGGTAAAAAAAATGAAAAATGTGAAAAGCTCATGTTGACCTTTTTCCATGTCAACCTTGTACATGTCGACCTAGTAACCATGTCTACCTAATGCATGTCGACCAATAATGGTCGACCTAATGAGTAGCAATAGTTTATGTTGCAACTTGCACACAGTGTCAATAGACAAGACATTTTTTGCAACAAAGGTTGTGAATTGTGGGGAACATTAAAGGTGTGTACACACGGTGAGATTCGGGCTATACCCCAATTCTCACTATGCGATAGGGGCTAGGTCGGTATCACAAGCATAGATGACTGTGCTTGTGATACTGACTATGTACGATTTTGGCTAAGTGTTAATTTTGACTTGTCTGCACAGTCTATCTAGGCTTGCGATACCGACCTTGCGGGACCGCGCATCAGTATCGCATTGGGATCACAAGGTGACTTTCACCTTGCGATCTGCACTAACTTTCCTTATGATTTTGACTATACTGTATAGTCAAAATCGTAAGAAAAAAATCTTACTGTGTGTAAACACCTTATCAGTTTGATATGTGTCTGGTTTATGGAAGGGAAGAATAATACACTGAAAAATAGAATTTAACATAGAGATAATTAATTACAACCCAAAAAGGATGATAGTGGTTGACGATATACAATAAATATAGACTTACACAGTTATGAAAGGCAAATTAGCCTTTAATACAAATTAAAATATTCACCTAGAGGCACATTGACCAGAGTTTCTGTAGTTTTAATTTCACACTTTATTTTCTTATCACACTATATTGTAATATTTTACAAATCCTAAACATTTTAATGTATATTTAATAAAGATTTGTTTTAACATTTACTGTGGTTCCAGTGCGTCCAAGAAAAATCCTTCTTCTGTTTCTCTTTCTTTTTCGTATAATGGGGGTCATTCCGAGTTGATCATAGTTATGCTAAATTTAGCACAGCTACAACCATGAACTCAGACATGCGGGGGACGCCCAGCACAGGACTAGTCCGCCCCGCATGTCCGTGCCGCCTACCCCCCGCAGAAGTGCAAAGGCATCACACAGCGGTGATGCCTTTGCACTTCAAGAGTAGCTCCCAGCCAGCGCAGCTTTAGCGTGCTGGCCGGGAGCTACTCTTCACTCCCCGGCCCACAGCCGCTGCGGGCCACTCTCCGCACGGTCCGGCCACGCCTGCGTTGGCTGGACCGCACCCACAAAACAGCAGCCAAACTACGCCATTTCGCCCCCAGTGCATGCTCATTTCTGACCCGATCGCACAGCTGCGAAAAACTGAAGCATGCGATCGGGTCAGAATGACCCCCAATGGCCCTCATTCTGAGTTGATTGCACGTAGCAACTTGTTGCTGCTCGTGTGATCAACTTGATGCCTCCTATGGTGGAGTGTATTTTAGCATAGCAAAAGTTTCCTGCAAAACAAGACCAGGGTCAGACTTACTTACCCTGTGCAACAGATCCAGCGATGAAGGTCCCTGAATTGACGTCAGACATCCACCCTCCAAACGCCTGTACACGCCTGTGTTCGCCTCACCACGCCTGGAAAACGGTCAGTTGATGCCCCGGAACACCTCCCGCCTGTCAGTCTTCTTGTGATCATCGCTGTGATCACTTTTTCCACTGGCGGCGTCGCTGCAGCGTGCGAACGGGTCAGAATGACCCCCAATGTGTTGGTCCTAGGACCTTGAAGCAAATAGGATAGCACCTGCAAATAAAAAGGTGAATTATTGATTTGACTACACACCACTTATGCGACTAATTGTATAGCAGCAGGAACCATTTGATATTTGTATATATATATATATATATATATATATATGATACGAGCTTTCAAACATTGGTGCAGGATTTGTCTATTATTGGGGGTAATTCCAAGTTGATCGCAGCAGGATTTTTTTTAGCAATTGGGCAAAACCATGTGCACTGCAGGGGGGGCAGATGTAACATGCGCAGAAAGAGTTAGATTTGGGTGGGTTATTTTGTTTCTGTGCAGGGTAAATACTGGCTGCTTTATTTTTACACTGCAATTTAGATTGCAGATTGAACACACCACACCCAATTCTAACTCTCTCTGCACATGTTATACCTGTCCCTCCTGCACTGCACATGGTTTTGCCCAATTGCTAACAGAATTCCTGCTGCGATCAACTTGGAATTACCCCCATTGTACGTGGCTACCGCGGCCCGCCCCAGCAACGGCATTCTAACACTGTTGGCACGCCCCCTGCTGCCCCGAGACCGCCTCTACCTTTCAGTCAGAAAATGACAGCAACTGATTTGTTGCCATGGGCAACATCTCCATTTTATCTTTCACAGAGGTTTGATAGATCTCCCCTATAGTGAAAACCATTCCCTAGATGGTCAGCCCAGCATGTAAGGGACGGCCACAAAGAGAGCATCACACCTCACAAAGGTCACCAGCTGAAGAGCATTAGAACGCTATTCAAATTGGATAATTAACAAGACTGGGACTTTACTACCCAACTTGTTCCAATTTAGTGTACAGGGTTCCTTAACATCTCATTATACCTAAAATATAAAAAAAATAATATATAAATAACACGCATACTGTACCTGATTTTAAAATAACCCCTAAACTATAAACTCTCACGGGCAGGACCCTCTACCCTCTAGGTTCTCTCCATGCACTCTCCTTATTTCCAGAGTGGCCCCACAGTCAGCAGCTGTAATCCTGTCTGTCCTCCCTGGGCACTGAGTCATTGGCTATTGCTACAGTATGTTGTTTTTGTTGTTATTATTATTGTCACTCGTAGGCCTTCACATTATGTAGGCGGTCTCAACCCCTACCTAAAGCATCTCCTCCTCAGTGCCGCCAGCTGCTAGAGGCAGCTTCTCTTTGAATCCAGAATGGCCAATGTACAACTGCTGCAATCAAAATATAGAGCAACAGTGGAGACACTACCTACCTAGGGGAGGAGGTGGTGTAGGGTAGACAGGCTGGGTAGTGCATGTCCCAAGTGGGGAGAGTTTGTGTCCGGTGGAGGGGGTGTGTGAGGGTAAGGTAATGTATAACTGCAGTTTAAAGATGGTAGTGTATGTCCCGGGCAAGGTAAAGCAGGTAATGTATTTCCCTGGGGGAAAGTGTAAGGTGGGTTAGCCTATGTCCGAGGGGAAGGAGGGTCACACCTCTTACTGTGAACCTGCCCATATCGGCCTATGCTGTCACTCACTTAGTTGAATACAAATATCACTGTTTGATTCCACAACCCCACCCCCTGTACTATCTATTTTAATTTATTTTATTGTTCATGTTTTATTGTCATTTTCCCTGTACAGAGCTACAGACTCTGTGGCACCATATACATAAATAAATAAATAAATAAATAATAATAATAATAATATAACAAACAATAAATGCATTAGAGGAAAAATAAAATATTTATTTTTGCTTGAACCATGGTAGTTTAATTGAAAAGAAAAGCTCAAAAATCCCCCAAACAAACTGAGCGTCCCAAACACAACGATAGACAGAATCTAAAGCAGTGTTTTTCAACCACCGTGCCATGGCACATTAGTGTGCCCTGAGCAGTCTCCAGGTGTGCTGCCATAGAAGCACAACCAGGCTCGTCAGTGTTTTGCCGCTACTGAGGCCCTGGAATGATCAATACTGGTGGGTTTAGTGGTTGCAGAGCCAGTTCTAATTTTGGGCCTGGGCAATGTTGGGCTCTTCTGGCTTTCTCAGATGTGGCTCAGGCGTTACCTATGGAGAAGCTGCGACATGACATCCTAAGACATGCAACTGCACCATATATCACCATTATATTTGGCAATATTTAAATCTTTTTCAGTGTGCCGCGAATTGTAAAAGATTAAAAATGTCTGATCTAACGGATCAAAATAAGAAATTTCTGGGTGTCCCCTTTACCGCCATCCAATCACAAGCATTATCCTTATGTTGACTTCTGATTAGTGGTGAAGGAGAGTCCCAGGGAATATCTGCTATAATTATTGCCATTTGTACTGTGTGGCTTTGTTAAAACTTATGGGGTTTTTAAATATTTATTTTTTTCCCATTTGTACTTCGATGATTTTTTAATTATTTATCAATCTCTCTCCCTCCCTCTTCCTCCCCCTCTCCCTCTCTCTAGTATACTGTATGTAGATGGAATGATCAGCTTTAATTATTGAAGTTCAGCTAAACTGAACAATGTAACACACATACAAGTTGCAAATATAAGGAAAATATTCCTAATGCCTCCTCTCGTGATTTATTTAAGTCATCAATAAGACTAAATCAAAAAGTCATTTAGAACAAATTGCAGTAGATTCAATTATAAGAGACAGGAGGCTGGACACTGATGAGCCATTTACAATGCACCTCCTAAAGACCTTTCCTCCACTAAGCACATCTGTTTCTTGATGTGCCGTAGGTGGACGATCGTGGTGGTCTGGTGCCAATCTGGTGCATCATAAACGAGGCCCACACGTTCTTCTGCTCCTATGACGTGACCTTTAAGCTTAGGGCATATTTGCTTCTTCAGTTTATATTTTCAAAAACTTTCGGTATGATGAAATGACTGTGGATTTGAATACATATTTGCTTAGCAGTGAAACAGAAGCATGTGTAAGTGAAAGTGTATAAAGGTTAAGCATTTATAAATATTATATTATGCTTATATGACATGTTTTGACACGGTGGTGGAAAGAAAAACGTTTCCCATTGTCTGTTGTTCTAGGTTTCAAAAAACACATGCGTTACGTTTCCATCAGTCACAGAGCAGCAGCTGCCGACAACACAGAGCATAGGAAGTCAGTTTGTCAGCTGAACGAGTACTGCTAAGCATTTATTCAGTACAGTTATTAAGGTGTTAAGAAGCTATGCACAAGAGCTAATTGTTGCCCCTTTGTGCATAACAAGGTACATGTCACCAATATACCCTCATTCTGGTTTACAGAACAACCAGTGTAAAAGCTCCCATTGCGGCCTTTCGCGGTTCTGGCATGAAATGGTGTGAAGAAGAGTGAAGATGTGCATTTTAGTGTTATAGTACATTGCTCATAATGCACATAGTAGCATGCTTCTATTAATATGACCTATTGGTGTAATGTGGGTGGTTACAGTAGGTACCAGAGGAATGTAAAATAGAGGTTAGTCAACATAGAGGGTCCTTAACCAGGCTTGCAGGTTTATTGGTAACAGTGGTAACTGTAACACACAGGGTGGACAGAGATAACAGCGGCATACACAGCAGTGATGGATGTTAATATTGGCGTCTCTCATCTGAGGAGCTAAGTACTATGGGGGTCATTCCGAGTTGATCGCTCGCTAGCAGTTTTTAGCAACTGTGCAAATGCTATGCCGCTGCCCACTGGGAGTGTATCTTAGCTTAGCAGAAGTGCGAACGGTTGTATCGCAGAGCAACTGCAAAAACATTTTGTGTAGTTTCAGAGTTGCTCAAAACCTACTCAGCGCTTGCGATCACTTCAGACTATTCAGTTCCGGATTTGACGTCACAAATCCGCCCAGCATTCGCCCAGCCACGCCTGCATTTTCCCTGGTACGCCTGCGTTTTTCCGAACACTCCCTGAAAACGGTCATTTGCCACCCAGTAATGCCCACTTCATTTCAATCACTCTGCGGCAACCAGTGTGACTGAAATGCATCGCTAGACCCTGTGCAAAATTGCATAGTTCGTTGTGCCCGTACGTCGCGTGTGCGCATTGCGCCGCATACACATGCGCATAACTTCCGTTTTTCAGCCTGATCGCTGCACTGTGAACAAATGCAGCTAGCGATCAACTCGGAATGACCACCTATAACCATATGCAGTGATACAAATGCAGCCACTGACCCAACAAACTGAAACAGCTGCAAGGTTCTGAAACTCTGTAGTGTGTGTGCTTTCAGGGGTTAAGTCCTGAGAGCAGTTCCATAAGTGCACTTACAAATTACAACAGGGCTATAACAGGGCTTTTGCAGCGCATGTAAGCTGATTTATGCTCGCAACATTAGGAGGTGCAAAGCTAAATCAGAGAAGGCATCTCTGTTTGTAATTCAGACCTGATCATAGATGTGCTAAATTTAGCATATCTACGATCACTTTCACAGACATGCGGGGGGACGCCCAGCACAGGGCTAGTCTGCCCCACATGTCTAGCTCTGCTTGCCCCCCCCCCCCCCCACACACACACACACAGGTACAAAAGAATTGCACGGTGGTGATGCTTTTGTACCTGAGGAGCAGCTCCCTACCAGCACAGCTTCTGCGCGCTGGCAGGGAGCTAGTCCCCGCTTGCTAGGGTGCAGCGGCTGTGTGTGACATCATGCAGGCATCACGGCCCGCCCCCTCAATGGTCCGGACCCGGCTCCGTTGTCTGGTCCGCGCCCCACCAATGGTGTTCTAACGACATTGGCGCACCCCCTCTCGCCCCGCGACTGCCTCTGCCTGTCAATCAGGCAGAGGCAATCGCACCAGTGAGATGCTGATAGCATCTCACTGAGCTCCCGGGGTGCGCACGTGCAGTGCAGCTGCTGAGATGCACACTCCACAAAGTAATTCAGAATGAATTACCCCCATTGTGCAGATTGGTGAGGACATTTATATTTGCACTACAAACAGATAAAACATTTTGGGATGATATTATGTAAATTAGATGGATTTTCTAACCACTATGACAGCAGTGTCCAACCCACGTGGCAAACGCAGTATTCACTGTCGGGGTTTCCATGTGTTTGTGTGTGTGTGTGTGTGTGTGTGTGTGTGTGTGTGTGTGTATATATCATAGTTGCCTACCCTCCTGCATTCTGCAGGAGACTACCTGAAATAGCAGCAATCTCCCTGACTCCCTGAATAGACCAGCAATCTCCCTGATTGCACCTTACCCCCATTATATTGCTGTTACATTCTTGGGGCAAAAAATAAATCAGAGATACATACATTCAATTGGGCTCATCAGTGCCATTTCCCTGCATAAGGTATAAGGCACAATGATCCCTATGGCCATACCTCCCAACTGTTCCGATTCTAGCGGGACAGTCCCATACAGGAGTAAGCCGGGGGCTGCCCAGCTGCTCAGGGAGCGCTGAGTATGCCCCCAAAATGATGGATAACGAGTCCGCGGCGTGCAGCCACGCCCACTCGGCCGTGGCCATGCCCCTCCCACCCGCGGACACTCGCGAGTATCCCGACACAGCAGGATCAAAAGTTGGGAGATATGCTATGGCTACATGCATTTTAAATAAGGTTTCTAGTGGCCACTTACAGTATATGGAACCTCTTGTAGAACACAATACACAAACAAATCCTGCAACATATCAGTGTCTTTTCTTCATCAAATAGATCTTAATATCTCTGGGGCTCATTTATATTTGGATGCAAGTCATTTCTATGACACGCCTCTCAGATGTAGCAGAACGGGATCAGTATGAAATATCTACAATCAAAATCCCGGCTGTCAAAATCCCGACAAGATCAAAATTCCGACATTTAAAATTCCGACAAGGTCAAAATACCGACATTTAAAATGTCAATTTTTTTTTACATTTTTTGGTATGTATGTCTACATATGTCGACATGGACACTGTATAGGTGTACCGCGTCCCCTCGCATGGCCGCTGCGCTCGCAGCAGCAAATTTGTTAGCAGTTGGGCAAAACCATGGGGGTGATTCCGACATGATCGCTAACAGGCTACTTTTAGCACTGCTGTGATCAGGTAGTCACCGCCTACAGGGGAGGGGGGATTCACTGTGCAGGGCTGTGAACCGCTGTGCAGAGAGCTGCACAAACAACCGGTCAGAATTAGAGATGTGCACCGGACATTTTTCGGGTTTTGTGTTTTGGTTTTTGATTCGGTTCCGCGGCCGAGTTTTGGATTCGGACGCGTTTTGGCAAAACCTCCCTGAAAATTTTTTGTCGGATTCGGGTGTGTTTTGGATTTGGGTGTTTTTTTCAAAAAACCCTCAAAAACAGCTTAAATCATAGAATGTGGGGGTAATTTTGATCCTATAGTATTATTAACCTCAATAACCACAATTTGCACTCATTTCCAGTCTATTCTGAACACCTCACACCTCACAATACTATTTGTAGTCCTAAAATTTGCACCGAGGTCGCTGGATGACTAAGCAAAGCGACCCAAGAGGGCGGCACAAACACCTGGCCCATCTAGGAGTGGCACTGCAGTGTCAGACAGGATGGCACTTCAAAAAATTGGCCCCAAACAGCACATGATGCAAAGAAAGGAGAAAAAGAGGTACACTGTGGTCGCTGGTCGGCTGAGCTAAGCGACACAAACACCTCAATAGCACAGGAATTATTAATTCTAATCAATGGTATTATTGGTCCAAATCACTGGAAGAAAATGACAAAATCACTGGAATTATTCGTTCTAATCAATGGTATTATTGGTCCAAATCACTGGAAGAAAATGACAAAATCACTGGAATTATTTGTTCTAATCAATGGTATTATTGGTCCAAATCACTGGAAGAAAATGACAAAATCACTGGAATTATTTGTTCTAATCAATGGTATTATTGGTCCAAATCACTGGAAGAAAATGATAAAATCACTGGAATTATTTGTTCTAATCAATGGTATTATTGGGCCAAATCACTGGAAGAAAATGACATAATCACTGGAATTATTCATTCTAATCAATGGTAGTATTGGTCCAAATCACTGGAAGAAAATGACAAAATCACTGGAATTATTCGTTCTAATCAATGGTATTATTGGTCCAAATCACTGGAAGAAAATGACAAAATCACTGGAATTATTCGTTCTAATCAATGGTATTATTGGTCCAAATCACTGGAAGAAGACTGACGTTTTTGGGATTATGGAGACTGTCAAAGTCGAAAAATATTGCAGTACACACATCACGTACAAACAACACACAGATGGCCTCCGCGCGTGTACTTGTTCTGACTGTGTGTGCACATATTCGCAATTTGCGTATGGTCGCTCCCGCGGTCGTGTGCATCAGCGCGTGGTATGGGTATTTACGGTAGAGTTTGTGAACGCATGGAGAGCTATCAAAACACATTACATATTTAATCCAAATAGTGCACATTGTACACATAGTCCCCCTGCACCACATCAGAAAGTAACAACAGTTTAAATGATTCCAGAACAAAGGGATTCACCTTTACAGGATAAGAGGGAACAGACTAAGGTTATAAGGTGGTGTTTGGTATCCAGCTGTAGGGTATTTTAAGGGTAACATTCCAGTGTTGGTCTGCGGAAGAGCGCATGGTCCTGCGGATAGTTATGTGCAGAAGCAGAATATAGATATAAACTGTATTTACTGTATATTATGTATGCGGCGGGAACCCAGAGGAGACCACCCACAAGAGCAGTTGGGAAAGACATCACCTACCTTTTCAAATCAACCTATGACCTCTCCTGTACTCTAAAAGTGCATTCCTGTGTCCAATGGACAAAGGGATTACAGTATCCATTGTATTGTTTTTGGAAGAATTGTATAAATAAAGCCTGCGGCAGCCTGGCCTAGGGGAAGACTCACAAAGTTATCTATCAGATGACCGGGGACCGGCCGGGTTGCGCAAGCGAATCCAATCACGTATGTACATTGACTGTAGCCATTATTCTGTTATATTGTCTTGTATTGTAGTGTATGATTTGTATTGTAAACCCCCTTTCAGCAAATATTACACTGTGGTGTCGGAACCCAGTGGTTTAACTACAAATCGGTGTTGTGTCTTCCTTTTCCTGCTAAGGTTTAAGAGTGTATTAGTAACGCATCGCATTGCTGTATAAGGTTTAAAGTGTATCTCTGGGTGTGTGCGCGCTGTGTGTACTTTGTACCCCCAGCACGGCGTTTGTACGCTAAGTCCGTACAGTGATACGGGACTCCGTACGCAAACAGTGTATAAAGTACGTAGCGTGTGTATTAAGTATAGCGGCCGCAGCGGCTAAAGGTTTAAAGTGTATTTAAGGTGTGTTTAAGGTATAGCTTTCTTTCCTGTAAGATAATCGATATTATCAATTGGGGGATCTCCGGTCTGCCACATTCTTACTGCCTAACAGGTCATAGCAGACTTTATCTATCAGCATAAGGGTGGACAGAAGGTATCCTACGTATCCTTTTCTTGGTCGGTGGAGGCACTGAAAACCCTACTTAATTGCTGATTAGATGGTGTCTGCTCTGTATGGTTTGTAGAGATGCTGGTAGAACTCGTAAGATAAACAGAAAAAAAAGCTATTTAAAATCTGTGAATTTATTTTTTGGCACCAAATGCGTACACAACAAAAGCGTACACCCATACTCTTTGTACACCCGCTCACATTGTTGCCATAGGACTGATTGCTAGATTCATAATATAAATATTAAGGAAGTAAGTGTAAAACACAAACACAGTCTGGCCTAGTTATAAGGGTTTATACAGAAAAGAACTGTGTGGCGTGTTAAGTGAGCGATTATAGTTAATATTGCTCACATTTATTGAAATTGTGTGAGTTGTTTTTTTTCATCCGCACATAAGTACACGTGGTACGGAACGTGAGGACAGCGTACACAAAACGTGCACGTGGGGCAAGGCCGCACACGTGGCATAGAGGTACGCACGGTTGCGTAATTATGCAAGCTTGCGTAGCGTTGTGTGCGCATAATAAAACCACACGATAGTTCGTTTAGTTTAAAGGTGGGACTACAGTAGCACAAGATTGCCCAGTTTCCAAAGTTTAGTATAAAACTCTTATTTACTGTATTGCCTCTGGGAGTAAAACTGCTTATCCGAATGAATGATAATTTTCTGTACAGAAAAACCAAAGTGTATTTGAGTGAGCAAAAGTAGGAGTGAGTGGAAATTTGAACCCCGGAATTCGGAATCTCGTCGTGTGGTACATCAAGTGAGTGGAGACTTGGTGTCGTGAGGTGGCTGACTCACGTTAGTATAAGGTTTAAAACGCAAGTCGTGAGGAGACTTACAGGAGCGTGGTAGGGAATTGTGAATTGTGTTGTGACCCATATATTTTTTAATGTACGCTCCGGCTGAGGTTTCGCAGCCTGAAAATCGATTCCAGTGGTCGTACGGTAGATAAGTAATAAGTACCTATGCGCTGTGCGATTGGGCCGCGCGTTTGTGGGTGCGATATATAGCGCAACGTGATATCCTTTTTACGAGCTTTTGCGTAAAATCGCGGTATCATCAGCGCTGTATAGAGCATAGGCAAGCGTGATTTGTGTATAATAAAGTGCATAGGGAGTTTTCGCTGGTCTCTCTCAGGAAAATCTCCAACGGCCGATACTTTACTGGAAAGGGTAAGTTATTCCTAAAAACTTCCAGTAAATATAGGTCACATAGGGCCCTAAGTTGGGTACATTGCCTTCGCTATCGACAGTGTATGGTAGTACTGGCCAACGTGGGCGGTGAGTGGGTGAAGAGTGCTCGGAGAAATTTCACTGTTACCTTATATTGAGTATTTTGGTGTTTGTGTGAAAAGGCCCACAATAATGGGAGCCAGTTGCTCAAGTAAGGGACGTTTTGTAACCAGGGTTCAGGTTGAAGAGCCGCGGCCCATGGGGTCAGCGAAGTTTGAAGGAAAAAGTATTGAAGACGTTTTGTCTGAATGGGAACGTATGACTGACAAAGATAGGGTACCATTCCCTAAAGTGGGCAGTTTTGAACCAGAGGTATTGCAGAATTTAAGGATAAGGATATGTTTAATAAAATCCAGAAAACATGGATTAGACATACAGATTGTTTAAATTTATGGCAACAGGAGGGGGATATGCAAAGAGAACAAATTCGCAAAACAGGTTCAAAACCTAGCGGAAATGGGAACACAAACACACCATTGTCGACACAGGTCGAAGGGGAAGAGATGGCTACAGTCAATGGTATATCTGTAAATGATAGTAGTACGCAAAAACAATGTATTAACCCTAATTTTTGCAAGATGTATCCTGTTTTGAAGTCTTTTCAAGGTTATAGGTCACAAGAAGATGAAGGATCCAGCCAAATTCCAGCTCTCCTCCAAGCAGTCACTTTGCAGGAAACTCAGGTGGGGCCTGTCCAACCAGGTAGAGCAGTAACAGTATTCCCCAATGAAAGAACTGGTGAGGTCACAGCTACCGGTAAGTGTGAGACAGCTCATTGCACAGAGACAACAACACCTCACAGTAAACAGATTAGGAACGGAACGGTAGGATTACACCCTGTCTTAGAAATAGTAACTCCCAATGGGGGAACCGATAGTCAGGGAGTAGTCCTTACCAGGAATAATGCAATGTATTGCCCGTGGCCCAGAGATGAGCTGCGATCAATCATTTCAGAATTCCCCGATCCTCGGAAGCATTTAGCCAGATGTCAGAAATTCATCAGAGATCTGGGTAATGCGTATGAACCGACAAACAAACACTGGCGGATATTTTTAAAAGTGTGCCTACCCCCTAATATTGACACCCAAAAATGTATCACTGATTGTAGGTTAGAGTCGGATAGTCTTATGACTGCCGAAAACAATCAGGAGAACTTAGAACGAATTAATAGACAACTAGAGTTGTGTTTCCCCATTCACGTTAAGTGGAGAAGAATTTTCTCCATAAAACAGAGGGAAAATGAAATGACATCTGAATATTTCCATCGGGCCCTGCAAATAATGAATAGATACATTGGGGTATCAGATACAGGGAACGATGCAAATTATTGGGAAGTGGCTGTCTCTGTGCTAATGGACGGACTCAATAAGACAGTAAGGGACAGGGTACAAACATCTTTGCCTAATTGGAAAGAGGTCACAGTAGCTTGTCTTAGAGAGTGCGCAATTAAACATCACCAGAATATTGTTAGGCATAGAAAACAACAGGAGGAGAGGCTGAGGATTGAAAGTATACAGGCCCTTACACCAAAGTCTCATCAACCTAAACCCCAAAACACGGATAGTAAGAAAGGACCTAGGATATGCTACACTTGTAGGAAGGAAGGGCATTTTGCCAGAGATTGTAGGAGTAGTAGAACACATAGCCAATATAGACCCCTAGACAGAGAAACCAAGCCACGTTATTAAACACATAGACGGGATCAAGGGACATATAGTAAGGAATCACGAGCCATATAGAAAACACAGATTCGGTTAATGGGAAGAACAGAATAAATGCAACTTTACCCTTTTGACAGAACTTACTGGGATTAGGAGGAGGCCTCTAAACTTCTGCTTCTCTCTCTAGCAGAAGTGACCTCTAAGTAACTTAACAGGAGTTTTGTTAGAGATGGTATACATATAGAGTGCTCCCACCCTGGAAGCACAAAATATGTTAGATACCCACGAAGACTAATGTTGCATTTCACTGTTTTAGATGCATGTCCATCGCAGGTAGAGGATATTATCTCAAAGATACTGGGTTCCCTATGAACTTACAATGGACAAGACACTGGATTGATGGCTGGGATAGTCCCAGTAGAGATATAACACACAAAGAATTTTTTTTAGGGGAACAGACCGATTAGGGAATCATTCCCCGTAGTGCCCAATCCAGATGTCAAACTTTGTAAAATCTTCTTTGCCTCTACAAATTTATCTGATTCTAAACTCTGTGATTTGTCTTCAAAGTTTCCTCTTTATCTCTTTTACGTTCACCGACAGGATTACAGTTCAAACGTCACATGCCTACTCGGTCTTTTCAGAGTCCTGCCCAAACCCAGTATATCTCACCAGCATAGGGACACCAGTATCAGTGTGCCTGGTCATGCACAAAGGGTGAAGAATGGGAATACTGGTGAAGGGAGACTGTGCATAGATACCGATATACATGATGGTGTGACAGCCTGATGGTGAACGCAAATCTGACAAATTTTCTTTTTATTATTTCCCCTCTCTTTTCACTTTCCACAGATGGTTTACTTCACACAACTGATAATACACAACAGTTAAACACATTGAAATGCAAGATTTATGTTCCCTACAGAAAGAGAGACCCGGAGAGAACCCGTGACAAAGAGCAGAGTGTAGAGAACATCGTATCACTGGAGTGTCTGTTCCGGGAAGGTTGAGAGGCAGGACTGTTGAGACGGCACCTGAGCGCGGAGAACAACAAGACCAGAGGCGGTTGTCGCACCAGTTTTTTTATTTTCTCCATCTCCCACTACCCTCCTTCTCTCCTCTCTTTCTCCCCCTTCTTGTTTCCCTTCTCTTCCCTTAACAAGATGGACTTACCCCAAGAGACTGCGTTCCGGGTTTTCCTGTTAATCCTGTTGTTGACCAGGACAGTCTGTTTCGGTGAGGGTCCCAGAGAGGTCGAGAAAGGATCTGGAATGGGTTCTGATGGCGAGGATGGATTTGTAGAATCTCAAGAGCAATACATCACTCGAGCAAAGGCGAGTATCAGAAAGCGCTCTGGTAGTCAGGGAGCTCGGAGGCACTGTGAAGGGTTATTGCCTGAGGAAAATTGCATTTGTAGGAATTGTGAGAACATAGTCGAGGATGGGTGCATCCAGAGATGTCAGTCCAGCCTTAATATCGACATGGACCGTCATCCATTGAGTGATTACCACTCACTAGTGGTTAAGGTCTTAAACCAGACAGTATGCTGGGTGTGCTCACAAGTACCTCAAGGTCAGAGCAAGTCAGGATTAGTACCGTACCCTTTAGCAATAGATGAGGTACTCGAATTATGGGGTGGGAGACCGGTGGACAAGAAATTCAATATTTCTAGGCCCCCTAGCTTGAAGCTCCACCAGTATCATGTAGATAGATCCTTATTATGTTTCAATATTTCCAATTACCGAAAACCTGGAAATTGGGAAGTGACGTGGAATAACCAGACAATGACTTTTTCGCACAGAGCTGATAGGATACCCATAGACTCTGAACTTGTATGCCAAATAGCCAACAGTGGGAGGTATTTCCGGTATAGGTATACTCGAGGAAGCAAGCCCATGTGGGTTGGAAAAGTATCACCAGGGTACTGTGCTCATATCATCCAGCGCGATACTTGTACTGAGCAGATGGGAGAACTAGGGATTGGGTTTTTCACTTGGAAAGTTTGTAATATGGTAATGTCATATTCTGTCCCCTATGTTCTCCCCGATGATGCCTATTTCATATGTGGGAGGAAGGCGTACAAGTGGCTTGCCCCGAGCTCAGAGGGATTGTGTTATATTGGAAGAGTGTTGCCAGAGGTCATGACCATAACCCATGATTAGATGAAAGATGTTCACCGCAGTGCTCAGGCTCCTTACACTCATACTCACTATGAACACATCGTCAAGAGACACCTCATAGAGAGGACAGAGCACGTAGCCTCTGATTTGATCCACGAATCTACCGGGATTCAATTCCTTCTCGCAGTAGACATCACCCGTACTGCCAGAGGAATTATAAATTATAGGTATATCCATGCGCTAGCGAACTTGATAGATAATATCACTGAGATGTATGACGACACCTTCAGGTATACGGGAAGGGAGTTACAAGCTTTCAAGAAGGAACTGATTCAGCACAGGATGGTCCTAAATTATATCACAGCCGTGACGGGTGGGTACTGTGTTACTCTGGCAACTCAATATGGTGTGAAGTGCTGTACATATATCACGAACAGCACTGACGACCCCACGGAGATCATCGATCAAAAGATGGACGATATCTTGCAGTTGACGTGGGAGTTCCGGAGGAGACACAACCTTACCCTGACGGCTGTGAGTAATGAGCTGACCGGCTGGGTCTCATGGTTGAACCCACAAAATTGGTTCTCAGGATTAGGAGAGTGGGCTCAAAATGTTATTATGAGTGTAGGGAAGTTTCTCCTTTGTATCCTGGGAGTCGTCATAATTATTGGCTTGATATTTAGGTGTGTTCGAATTCTGACGTGGCGCAAGCACGGCACAAATTTGATGAGTTAAGGAGCGAGGGCATTGTTATAGCAGCAGATATAATTTATGACCCATCCATAGAGACAGTGTTATGATAATGATTGCAAATTAATTCCATGGCCTGTTTCTTTCACCCGTTTTTCCTTTGTCTCCCCCTCTGCCCAGATACACCCATCCGGAAAAGACATCAGCCCTATCCAAGAATGTTTATGAAAATGTTATGTGAATGTATTTTAGATATGTGTCTTATCTTCATCTCTACAACCTTCAGTTAATGACACACATAGTCGACAGGTGATATCCACATATACTAGCACTCACATATGTTGCACCTCCATGTATCATCAACTAAATGTGCACCCCATTTGTTGGAACAAGAAGCCGAAAAGAGCTCGGTAGTGTTTGTTGGCCCACTTAACGACCCTTAATACGGGATGAGAAAGATTTAATGTATACTTCGCAATACCTCGAAGCTTATTTAGAACATATACGGCACGATGATACATGCCCCTCAGACATGGATTCAACCATACATGCTTTTTACTATCCCACTAGGTCATACCTTTCCTACCTACAACTCTCCTCCGACCATCCAATCATCTGTAGATATTGTATTTATATTTTTCTGTTTAGTGATTAGATAGTGGCAGTTATTGGTGAATGCCAAAGGGTGGACTGCCAAAGTCGAAAAATATTGCAGTACACACATCACGTATAAACAACACACAGATGGCCTCCGCGCGTGTACTTGCTCTGCTGTGCGTGCACATATTTGCAATTTGCGTATGGTCGCTCCCACGGTCGTGCGCATCAGCGCGTGGTATGGGTATTTACAGTAAAGTTTGTGAACGCATGGAGAGCTATCAAAACACATTACATATTTAATCCAAATAGTGCACATTGTACACATAGTCCCCCTGCACCACATCAGAAAGTATCAACAGTTTAAATGATTCCAGAACAAAGGGATTCACCTTTACAGGATAAGAGGGAACAGACTAAGGTTATAAGGTGGTGTTTGGTATTCAGCTGTAGGGTATTTTAAGGGTAACATTCCGGTGTTGGTCTGCGGAAGATCGCATGTTCCTGCGGATAGTTATGTGCAGAAGCAGAATATAGATATAAACTGTATTTACTGTATATTATGTATGCGGCGGGAATCCAGAGGAGACCACCCACAAGAGCAGTTGGGAAAGACATTGCCTACCTTTTCAAATCGACCTATGACCTTTCCTGTACTGTAAAAGTGCATACCTATAGATTGTAAGCTTGCGAGCAGGGCCTTCCTACCTCTATGACTGTTTGTTATCACCCATTTTGTTATTGTTATTTCAAATTGTAAAGCGCAACGGAATTTGCTGCGCTATATAAGAAACTGTTAATAAATAAATAAATAAATAATTCCTGTGTCCAATGGACAAAGGGATTACAGTATCCATTGTATTGCTTTTGGAAGAATTGTTTAAATAAAGCCTGCTGCAGCCTGGCCTAGGGGAAGACTCACAAAGTTATCTATCAGATGACCGGGGACCGGCCGGGTTGCGCAAGCGATTCCAATCACGTATGTACATTAACTGTAGCCATTATTCTGTTATATTGTCTTGTATTGTAGTGTATGATTTGTATTGTAAACCCCCTTTCAGCAAATATTACGCTGTGGTGTCGGAACCCAGTGGTTTAAGAGTGTATTAGTAACGCATCGCATTGCTGTATAAGGTTTAAAGTGTATCTCTGGGTGTGTGCGCGCTGTGTGTACTTTGTACCCCCAGCACGGCGTTTGTACGCTAAGTCCGTACAGTGATACGGGACTCCATACGCAAACAGTGTATAAACTACGTAGCGTGTGTATTAAGTATAGCGGCCGCAGCGGCTAAAGGTTTAAAGTGTATTTAAGGTGTGTTTAAGGTATAGCTTTCTTTCCTGTAAGATAATCGACATTATCAAGACATAATGTTTTTGAATATAAATCCTAAAGCAGGTGGTGTATTAGAACAAAAGAGTGCAAGAGACCAGCCATGCAGTTTCTGAAATATTATGACAAAATGTTACTGTATTTCATAAGCACTCATTCCTAACTCTGCTAAGTACTGTTTGGTATACTGTATTTGGCTTCCAGGAGGTAGTTGTCCATTATTTCAGCTTACATTGACTTTTTGAAAGCGGTAGAAGTTATCGATTCTTTTTTTTTTTCCCCTCTTTTTAATTTTCTCCTGCATAGCCCAGTAAAATGTTGCAATGTTCAGTATTGACTTGTGCCATCTAGGGGTCCACTTCTTCACCAAACCCAGCCAAATCTCATCCTGATTCCTAACCCTCTGTTCCACGTTCTTTATGTACCCCATCTGTGTCACCCATGTCTGTCTACCCCTCCCCTTTAGATTGTAAGCTCTCACGAGCAGAGCCCTCTTCCCTCATGTGCTTATATACTGTTGGTCACCAAAATGCTGCACTGTAATACTATATATACTGCTCACAAAAATGCCGCACAGATATGTAATGGATACTTGCAGTGACACAGAGCTGCAAGATACAGCAATGGCCTACTGTACAACTATATACTGTTAGTCACCAAAATGCTGCACTGTAATACTATATATACTGCTCACAAAAATGCCGCACAGATATGGAATGGATACTTGCAATGACACAGAGCTGCAAGATACAGCAATGGCCTACTGTACAACTATATACTGTTAGTCACCAAAATGCTGCACTGTAATACTTTATATACTGCTCACAAAAATGCCGCACAGATATGGAATGGATACTTGCAGTGACACAGAGCTGCAAGATACAGCAATGGCCTACTGTACAACTATATACTGTTAGTCACCAAAATGCTGCACTGTAATACTATATATACTGCTCACAAAAATGCCGCACAGATATGGAATGGATACTTGCAGTGACACAGAGCTGCAAGATACAGCAATGGCCTACTGTACAACTATATACTGTTAGTCACCAAAATGCTGCACTGTAATACTATATATACTGCTCACAAAAATGCCACACAGATATGGAATGGATACTTGCAGTGACACAGAGCTGCAAGATACAGCAATGGCCTACTGTACAACTATATACTGTTAGTCACCAAAATGCTGCACTGTAATACTATATATACTGCTCACAAAAATGCCGCACAGATATGGAATGGATACTGCAGTGACACAGAGCTGCAAGACACAGCAATGGCCTACTGTACAACTATATACTGTTAGTCACCAAAATGCTGCACTGTAATACTATATATACTGCTCACAAAAATGCCGCACAGATATGGAATGGATACTTGCAGTGACACAGAGCTGCAAGATACAGCAATGGCCTACTGTACAACTATATACTGTTAGTCACCAAAATGCTGCACTGTAATACTATATATACTGCTCACAAAAATGCCGCACAGATATGGAATGGATACTTGCAGTGACACAGAGCTGCAAGATACAGCAATGGCCTACTGTACAACTATATACTGTTAGTCACCAAAATGCTGCACTGTAATACTATATATACTGCTCACAAAAATGGCGCACAGATATGGAATGGATACTTGCAGTGACACAGAGCTGCAAGATAAAGCAATGGCCTACTGTACAACTATATACTGTTAGTCACCAAAATGCTGCACTGTAATACTATATATACTGCTCACAAAAATGCCGCACAGATATGGAATGGATACTTGCAGTGACACAGAGCTGCAAGATACAGCAATTGCCTACTGTACTGTACTACTATAATTATTATATACTGGTGGTCCCCAGTCCCCACAATGCAGCACACTGATCAGATATTTGCAGCACACTGAGCACAGATAAGGAGCGTTTTCAGGCAGAGAATGTAGATATTTGCAGCACACTGAGCACAGATTATTTGCTGCACACTGAGCACAGATATTTGCAGCACACTGAGCACAGATTACGGAGCTTTTCAGGGAGAGAATGCTGCCACGTCCTCTCCGTTCAATCTCCAATGCACAAGTGAAAATGGCGGCGACGCGCAGCTCCTTATATAGAATACGAAACTCGCAAGAAACCGACAGTGGGATGATGACGTTCGGGCACGTTCTGGTTAACCGAGCAAGGCGGGAAGATCCAAGGCTACCTCGGAACCGTGTAAAATAGGTGAAGTTTGGGGGGGTTCGGATCCCGAGGAACCGAACCCACTCATCTCTAATCAGAATGACACCCCATGTGCACTGCAGGTGTGGCAGATATAACATTTGCAGAGAGAGTTAGAGTTGGGTGGGTTATATTGTTTCTGTGCAGGGTAAATACTGGCTGCTTTATTTTTACACTGCAATTTAGATTTCAGTATAAACACACCCCACCCAAATCTAATTCTCTCTGCACATGTTATATCTGCCCCCCCTGTAGTGCACATGGCTTTGCGCAACTGCTAACACATTTGCTGCTGCGATCAACTCTGGATTAGGCCCATTGTGTATGCAGAGAGTTAGAGGAGCTCTCTGATGCTGCAGCTCCGCGATCACGTTTGCGGTTATTGCTGAGACGGAGGCACAACTGTCTCCGCCTCCAAAATAAAAAAATTGGATTACCAGAGGGGTGTCCAGGTACTTGAAAACCCCCACTGCATGCGCCACTGGTCAGCTCTTTGCAGTACCTATACATATGTTTTGCCTCTCTGTCTGTGGATCCCACTGATCTGTGCAGGTTTCCCTAAACACGCTGATGAGAAGTACATTTTGATACGAGTTTGCTCAATTCACAGGTGTGTTTGCAGAAACTATTCTAGGTAAATTCCCGTGTTTCAGTGTTGTCTCTGGAGAGCACATTAGATCTTGGCCGATGTGCATTTGATTGTATGTCCATATTTACTCTTGTTTTGTTCTTCTATTTGAACGAACACTCCTGTGTTAGTTTTTTAGTACATTTCTGTGTTTTAAAAAATTGCCCCAACACTCCCATGTTTGTCAACTCGGCAAACACGGAGTTTAGTAAATTGACATATATGTTTCTGGGAAGGGTGGATATGTGTCTCTGTGTAGGTGCAAATAAGGAATTCATTAATGCGCCTTTCTGTGTTTCCATCATTAGGCATCAAACATCCTTATATACAAGTGTTCCTAGTGTTACAGAATGCTCATTAAGTATATCATATCACTGTGTTATGCTTTCAGTGTACATATAAACTGTCCTCGCAGCTTGTGCCTTGGCGTCCCAGCGAGTCTCATTCTGTAGAAATGCTGCAGATACTCCCATTCTCTCCCTCTATGAAACACTTGTGTCAAATCTTGTCTAAGTCATTTTCCTCTTAGCACTAGCCCTCCCCGTCTCTCACTTTGTATCTCATTTTATTTCTTCACACCCCTATATCTGTCCAGGCAGCTCCCGCGTGTACTCCACCTGCCTTTAATCCATTTATAGCATCACTTCTGGAATTCCTGTTCTTTTTCAATTGTAAACAGTTCTTTTCTCGTTTTCACAAATATTAATACACAAAGGGACTAATTCAGACCTGAAATTTTGCAGGGCTACGATCAGGCACACAGACATGCGGGGGGACGCCCAGCACAGGGCTAGTCCGCCCCGCATGTTAGGCCTAACCCCCTCCCCCCGCAGAAGTACAAAGTATCACACAGCGGAGATGCTTTTGTACTTCAGGAGTAGCTCCCGGCCAGCGCAGCTCCTGCGCTGCCCGGGTCGCAGTGGCATGGTCCGGCCACACCTGCGCCACCGTCCCACCCCTCCCACCCAGCAAATGCATCTGCCTGTCAATCAAACAGAAGCGATCGTTAGGCTGTCAGCCATGCGCCGGCGCACATGTGCACTTCAGACCCGATCGCTGCCGTGAGAAAACGCACAGCAGCAATCGGGTCTGAATGACCCTCAAAGTCCACCTACAGCTCAAACAGCTCTAGTACACACAATAGGAATATGTATCAAAGTTTGGAAAGAGATAAAGTCAGCAGTGCAAATATGGTGGTACTGGCGGTATGGCTTACCATTAAGAAATTAGTAGCCGGTACGCCAAACACCCATACCGCGTTACTGCTGATAAGACACAGTTCTGTTTTCATGTTTGACATGAAAACGGAACAATTGCAGAGCACACAGTGGCGGAATCAGAGTTGGGCGACACACAGTCCCAAGCCTGCCCACTTACTGATCCTTACTGATTCAGTGAAACCTGTGTGTTTTCGGGTGAAATAGCCCCGTTTTCAGATGAAAACGGGGCTGTTATTGGGGATTTTGCTTTGCGCCGGCTTTTATACCCGCAGTCGATGCGAGTAATTGAATATCCCCCACAGAGTGAAGGAGGGGAGCACAGGATGAGAGACATAGAATTAAAGGGTGCAGGCTGAGAGATACAGAATTGAAGGGTGCAGGCTGAGAGTAGCCATGGGAAGATGACGTTGTGACTGAGAGACGCAGGAGGAGATGATTGTGTCGCTGAGAGATGCAGGGGAAGATGACGGTGTGGCTGAGAGTAGTGGGGGGGGGGTGACGGTGTAGCTGAGAGACACTGGGGGGAGATGACATTGTGGCTGAGAATAGCAGGGGGAAATGACAGTGTGGCTGAGAATAGCAGGGGGAGATGACAGTGTGGCTGAAAGATGCAGGGGGGAGATGATGGTTTGGCTGGTAGACAGCGGGGAGAAGATAATGGTGTGGTTCTATTTCTACACAAACAGTCATCTTCCAGACCATGATAAAGTGTAGAGACACAAAGTACCAACCTATCAGCTCCTGTCGTTTTTCAAACACAGCCTGTGACAAGAGGTGATTTGTTGGTACTTTATCTCTCTCTCCACTTTATCACTCTCCAGGGAGGGTCCAAAAGAGGAGGGAACCATGTGTGGTCTCCGGATCTCTCTCTCTCTCACTGGCACCTGCGTGTGCAGACTCTAGCACTGTGCTAGAGTCTACTGCGCTGGTGCCATTTCCCCCCTGATTTCTGCGCATACTTGGCTACCTTTTGGGTCTACTCCCTGCAGAGCATATGCTGCGCAGCACTTCAGGGGGCGGGGCTGTACATTACTTCATCAGGCCCTGCCCCTGACTCTGTAAAATCCCCCCATTCACGGGGTCCATGCGGAGGGGGCGGAGCTAAAGTTACACTATTCACAACTGGTGATTACTGGTGGTGCAGCCACTCTTTCGGGGTTGTGGGGCACTGCCCAAATAATTGTGTGTCTCTCGCATCTTCAAGGAGAGTAGGTAAGTATATTTCTGCGGCACTCGAAAGAGAGGTGAGTATAGGCTTTGGATGCAGGAAGTGCAGAAGATGTAATTAAAATTGCTATATCATACCACCCAACTTTTTTGAAGTGCAGATCTGGACCTTTGCGTGTGCTAAAGATGCGCGTCCAGAAAAGGTGGTATGGCCTTACTGCAAGGGGTGTGGCCTTGTGGGAAAAATTGCACCTGAGATCCGCATCCTCTAATTTTTGTTGCGATACCCATAGTCACTCTTCAGTGAATATACACAGCATGCACAGCATCTATTTACCCCTTGCTCTGCTAAGCCAAGGGATGCTAAGGGCAGGCACCCTGCAGCCTGTGGACAGGCCCGGCAACAGGGGGGTCAAAGGGGACATGGGTACCGGGCCCCGATGTTGTGTGAGGCCTCAATGTTCTGAGGGGCAGTAAGCATTGCTGCGGTAGTGCGGCACCTAGTAATGTATTATAAATGAATGGGTTGCTCCAGCCACCCTCCTGGAAGGGAACTGTGGCACAGGTAGCGGTAGGCATAAAAACATAGTTAACTCTGACCCCCCCTCCGAGCCCGGTAAATCCTGTCCGGATCCCCATACTGTGTAGGAATGATGTCACGCCGTACGATGCTGCATCCGCCCACTTGCCCATCCTTCCCTGTTTTCTCCTCTCAGTGCCGATGGTCTATACTTCTAAAAGGAGCAGGAGGAAGGAGGAACAGCAGCAACATGGATCCTGGATGCTACCAGGGTGTTGGTAAGAGAATTGGCAGAGATATCAGTGTACCAGGCCCCAAGATTTCTCTTGCCGGCCCTGCCTGTGGAGCTACCCAGAACGTCATTAAGATGCTATGGGCAGTATTGCACTTCTCAGAGCCAGGAGCCCTGCTTCCTCGGTGCGACATCACCGGTCTAGGGGAGGGAATCCAGCACAGGACGCACCGCCACCCTCTTCCAATACTGTAACCGACCATCATCGGCATCCTTCTTTTGCCCCTAGCTACTGTAGTTAGCACTGATATGCAGGCTTATGAAGATGCCTTGTCTAGGAAGGGCTTGGTTCTGTATATTTGCCAGAAATTGGAATAATAGTAAATTATGCTGAACAACCTGTGCTGTGTATACCATACAGTGTGATGCAAGAGCAGGCTTGGACTGGCCCACAGGGGTACAGGGGAAACCACTGGTGGGCCCTACTGCCTGGGGGCCCACCTCCTGCTCTAAGGATCAGGTTCCAGACTGTGCACTTGGATTATACATTATACATATGTTACCTTATACTGGACTATGGTGTATTTTCTACAGTGCATTGCGGTTATTAATCTGGTACATTATCATGCATGCAGCAGCTGAATTTACTGTATATATTTATGAAGGGGCCCAGACATAGCACCCTCTAATGGTTAGTCAAACCAATGAGGTGGTAGGCCACACCCCCTCTGCAGACTGACCACACCCCTAACATGGGCCCCTAACACTGCATTCCCCCGGTGGGCCCTGCATGCCCCAGTACGACACTTTGCAAGAGTCTCAGGCAGGAATGGGTCCTGCCTTTGTGGTCCATCTGCACTGTTCAAGCTAAGGGGCTGCTTGACGATTTTTGGGAGGCTCAGGCTGGAATTATTTTATTTTTTTAAATCATTTATTTCTATATTATGTAGTGCCAGAGCTATGAAATCAGTGAGGGGAGGCTTTATTGTCATTTTCAACTCCAGGCGAATATCACCATGAGTAACAACCTTTAAGCCAAAATTTGCCGGAAGTCATGATAAAGAGACATCCTGGGGTATCATACAACCTTAACTTCTGCTCCTATCTTACTGCAGAGAAATGACTCATTACATGACATTGGATTATTTATATAACACTAGTTAATATGATGTGTAAAGTAGAAGGATCATTATCAGAGTCAGGCATCTGTGTGTTTTGGGGAAACAGTGGCACTGTGTCTATCATGCATCTAGCACTGTAATTCTGCAGATGGTACACACGCCACACTCTCTCTTGTCATGAGATCAATGTTTGCTCTGTTACTTACAGCCTTCTGTTTGTATTCTGAATGTCTTTAATTTATTCTAGTGTCTGTGCTGCGAGGACGTTGCCCATTTGATTTTCTAATGATCTTTGTTGTGCAATGTTCTAATGTAATAATATCGCACATATTAAAATGAAAAGCAATTTCATTTCCGTGTAACCTGATCTCAAATTGATCTGCAATTACTCTCTGGACTTGTTTGTTTTTGGAAATATCACCGCCGAGTATAGAAAAGTTTAGAACTCAAATCTTATTATACCTGTAGGCGTTTATTTGTAAGAAAAATGTCAGGAAAGATGCTGCACTCTCAAGAAATCTGATAAAGGGTTATTGGCAACGAGGGCTAACACAATTTGCAAATATCTCAGCAGCAAGCGGCTAAAGGCATATGGGAAGATTTATTAACCGGTGTTTTGTCCAATCAGGAGCAGTCTCTTACACTGCTTACAGAGGGCGGGATGTATTAAAATACATTGCCACCCCTCGCAGAGGCCTCACGCGATACCTGTCATAAGGTGTGCGGGGGGTCTCTGTGGGGTCCGTCACCTCCCAGCCCCGGGAGGTGACGTGTGCTGGGAGTCCCCGTGCTCCTCCTCCTCCCCACTGCAACCGGAAGCATAAATGGCTGTGCTGTGGGGGATCGTGGAGTGGTACCGGTGGCTGCCTGGACACAGGTGAGGGAAGGCCAGTTAACCAATTAACCTACCAGTATGTTTTTGTATATATAAACGCCACACAGTTAGTGCCCTGGTGGTAATCGAACCCATGACCTCAGAGCTGTGAGGCAGTAATGCTAACCATTACACTATCTGTACTGCCCAACTGCTTGGCCAATTACAGATAAGACTGGCTGCCTACCAAGGCTTAGCAGAATGTACATTATTTCACATTACCAAGACCAATTACTTGAATCAACAAGCTTTGTTTTTATTTGCACATGGATTACTTTGGATCAAGATGGAATTTTTTTTTAATTAAATCTTTATTAGGGAAAAAACTTTTATTACAAAATAATGAGAACAACTCTAGTTTATTTATTAAAGCACCATATTGAATTTTTGTTCTCAATCATGAGGCATTTATATTATTACTAATGGGGGCATGAGTTGATAATTGCCTTGGAACGCACCAACTTGTGTTAGGAGGAGAGGCCAGAAGCTGCATTGGGCCAGTCATGCCTAGGTGTGTGAGCGTGATAATGATTTTGCTCCCTCCAGATGACTGCACCCAATGCTCAGTAGTTGTCACCTCCTGCAGAACGTTAGAGGAAACTACTGTTTTACATTCAGTTTTACCATGTGGTTTAATCTAATTATTATGCAAGTTTGGGGTTTGCAAACCTTTACAAATTGGATGTCATTTCCAAACGGCAGAAACGTATATGATGTTTCCTGGGTCTGAAAACCGCATTCAACATGAGGCAGTTTGTAAATTGGCAAAAAATATGTTAATGTGCCCCTGACTCCACCCAAAAACTAGTTTTTTTATGAACAAATCCTCTCTTTCAACAAGAACAAGAATAGCTCTTATGAGCTCCTCATGCTGCATTATCACAATAACTTCTGCAGTCAGCATTGACAAGAGGGAATGGCTCAAACTCAGTAGTTTGAAAGCTATAATCATCAATAGACCACCATATCGTGTTCAACAGTCGGGGTCCACATGCAAGGTTCCCCATGTTAAAAATTTTTTTTATTGATAACACTATTTAAATCATATTTGGCATTTAATACAAAAACATTTTTTATTTTCCTTTTTGAAACTAAAATGCAAACACTACAGTGCTCAAAGTTTGCCATTTGAGATTTGGTTTTCACATTTGGGGATCACAGTTCTCAATAAGAAAAACACTTGAGAATTTCAATTTGAACATTTTTGATGACATCTGTAAATGTGTACATTGGCTGACACTTGCGCACAGAGCCGGATTAACGGCGGGGCGGAAGGGGTGGTCGTCCCGGGGTCGTCTGCGGCCGCCGAGGAGCTTCACTTACTGCAGTGTGAAGTCTTGCGAGATTTGACATTATCTCGCAAGACTTCACACTGCTGTGAGTGAAGCTTCTCGGCGGCCGCAGCAGTAGAGAAACAGCTCAGCTGCCGAGGAGGACGGAGAGGAGACAGGTAAATGCTGTACTCTTACTCCGATGTTTTGTTTGCAGTTGTGAGGACAATGTGTGTGGGGGCCCCACAAATTTGTTGCCCAGGGGCCACCACAGACCTTAATCCAGCCCTGCTTGTGCAAACCGGCTTGCATGTGTGTCAACTGGCTTACACAGGGTTGAATTGGCTTGAATATGATAAAAACTAGAGATGTGCTTTGGTTTTGGTAATAAGTCATCACTGTGTCTTGGTTTTGGTAAAACCACACCCAAGTGTTTTATTTTTGTGTCTGAATTTTCTTTAATATTGCTAAAATCATCAAATATGATATAATTTGCACCTCTTTTTGTGCCTGCAGTATTATTAACATCAATAGCATTCATGTCCAGTCATTTACAGTGGAATGAGATCAAAACTTGGCAGGAGGACCCGAGTCCGGACTCAGTTCGACTCGGAATCCCAATGGGACCTAAGCCTAAACTCGGTACAACTCGATGCCCAAAGATTTGTGTGTGTTCAGCTTTCAGCACAACCAAACCCCTCATCTCTAATAAAAAACTATTTGACTTTAGCAATGTTTTCCAAATGTTCTAATATTCAAGAATTCCAGCTCATTTTTTATAAAATTTGACTGGTTCGAGAATCAAAATGCTCTTTTACCCTGTGTAGATGAACAATAAAGAGATAAGATGTGTTGAAGCTTTTAAGTTGTGCATGTATTTAGCAAACTGTGGGTCTTTTGGGACCTACTTATAAGCAAGGGAGTTTTTTTTTCTTCCTCATCCACATCTTAAGGCAGCCAGCGTGGAGTTCCTGCAGTATGTTCATGAGCAGCCGCTAGCATTCATCTTTGAACAGCAGGTGGTCTTCAAGAGGCCTTGGAGAGAGATGCAGTGGGTGGAGATAAGGTACCAGTCAATCAGCTCTTAACTGCCATATATTACAGGATGGGTTAGAAAAACGATATTTAGCAGCCGGTTGGTTGGCACTTTATCTCCATATGCTTTATCTCCAAGGCTTAGTTCATAGACTCCAGAGTTTTTAATTGCGAAATGCCTCCATCTCCATAGACATCTCTGATTACTCCTGTGCATAACTGTTGGTTAATTGAGAAAAGTTGAGAGCATAGAGGTCTTTGGAAAAACACCAGTGAAAGTAATGCATTGCCATGGGCAAGTCAACCTTAATGCCAGCCTCTTGGCAGGGGCACTTTAAGGAATGTGCTTGCTCTTGCTAAGGAGGTCATGGCCTGTTTCTGCTTTGACTGTAGCTCTTTATCAGACTTCTTGTAATGTAATATGAATATTACAGTATTATACTTCTGGCAAGAGAATGCACTGTTTATATTATGTTCATCAGATAATGTGAGTAAACCAGCCTAATCCCCCTCTGACTTCATATTGTTTAAAGCAGCAAACGTCTGGTGCTAGGAAGGAGTATCAGCAGAAAAATAGTCATTTCAATTGAGAGTTGGTGGATATGACCTTGGGCCTGATTTAGAGATGGGTGCAATGCCACTGTCGGACACAGTGGAGCGATTATTTGCCACTGCACATGCATCTAAGTCGTATCTGCCGCATTGGTCTTGAGACTACAGTCATAGTGAGCGTTTATTTGCAAAATGATTGACAGTCAATGAGCATTTGTGGTCATTAACAGGAGGGGTTGGCCACTCAAACACAGGCGTGTCTCCACCGTTTCAGGGGCATGTCACAGCTTGCGACTACAATCCTGTATGCAGTAAAAATGTCTCAGGCATCTATGGTAACTGGTAACTATGACGACTGTGTTGTGTAACAATAGGGTGACTCAGAAGTAGTGGCATCACTAGGGGGGTACATGTCACACCCGGGTGTCACCCTCTGAGGGGGTGACACCAAAATGTCAGCTCCTCCATAGGAGCCGGGTACTGCAATGTACCATTCTCCTGCAACACTCAACTCCTGTCACAGAGGAGGAGCAGACAAAGCTGGCACTAATCGCTGGGGGCACCCCAGAGTGATGTAATCAGAATTCCCTGTGAGGACACGCCCATTTGAGATAGACCAAGCCCCCTTTTCAGACATGTGCACCTCTGGCGCAGGGGTTGGGGGAAAATACAGAGTGCGTACCGAGAGTCACCAGACACGGTGATGCCTCTGCTGAGAAGGTCCATGATCAGCTACATTTGCATATTTTCACACAACTGCTGCATATGGGATCCCAGCTGCGATGCGGCCGTCTCTGTATCAGGCACTTTGTCCCAAAGTGGTGCAGACAAACTGACAATTCAGGTGTGAGGCTTCATATTTGTTTTTTCTAAACTGAGGATTTTGCACTCTAAGCCCCTCCCCATTTACCCAGCCGCACCTTATTTAGACAGAACATTCTACAGCAGTGTCTCCCAACTCCAGTCGCTAGGGACCTCTAACAGAGCATGTTTTCAAGATCTTCTCAGTATTGCAACTGAAATAATTAGCTCCACCTGTGGACCATTTAAACTGTGTCGGCTAGTAATGAAAATACCTGTGCCCCAACTAGGAGACCTGTAAAACATGCATTGTCAGGGGTCTCTGAGGAGTGGCGTTGGGAAACATTGCTCCATAGCAGGCATTCCCTACCTCTGTCCTTAAGGCACACTAGCAGTCCAGGTTTTAGTGATATCCAGGCTTGAGCACGGTGACTTAATTAACCTCAGTTATTTTGATTCCACCGTATGTGCTGAAGCCTGGATATTGCCAGGGCTGGATTAAGGCAAGTTGGGGGCCCAAGGCGACAGAGGTTATATGGGCCCCAACTATTGTTGACAAAGCTCCCCCTCCTGACACACACACACACACACACACACACACACACACACACACACACACACTCACACACACACACACACACACACACCCACCTAGCGCCCCCCCAGTGTCCGGAGGGGAGCAGCAGCAGAGTCAGCATGCTAGAGCATGGCTTTGCAATAAGGGGGCATGGCCTCCAGAGCAATGCAGAGCCAGAGATCCACACCCCCATTTTCGTCATCCATTTCTCGGCTACTTTGCAGTGCAAAGTAGCAGTGTCAGAGTGTCCTCCCCAAGCCCCCCCCCCCCCCTGCCTGCGGTACACTGCAACTGCGGGTGGGACTGCGTGGACAGTCCCAGAAAAATGGGACTGTTTTTCTGAAATCGGGACAGTTGGGCGGTATGCAATGTTTGTGGGCCCCTAGTGTGAGGGGGCCCCAGGAAGTCCGCCCCTTTCGCCCCTCCATTAATCCGTCCCTGGATATCACTAAATCCTGCACTGTTCGTGTGCCTTGAGGACTGAGGTTGGGATTGCCTGCTCTATAGCATGACCATTCTGGCTACAGGGTACAATACAATAGCCCATGCACAATTCATCACCACTTTGTATTTATAACGTACCATAAATAAATGCTCTGTCATCTCCTACTTCAGTTAATCTTTCATCAGCTCAGTTGTTTCTTTTCCCATACATGCCATTCCTTTTTATTTGCTGGTGAAATAAAAAAAATGCCTTACATGTGCCCTGCACAAAGGAAGCACCAATTGTCTGCCCTTCAGCTTGTGCCATTCATAGCCACACATCTACTATTAAAACTAACCAGCTGTTTACATCCTTGGTGGAAATTTTTCTTTGTACCCCACAGTACTGGAGTACCACCAAGACCAGCACCTATGAAAAGCCTGTATTATAAATGTAATTGTACATAGATGATGCAGGAAGTATTGCTTATAAATCTAATATCTATATATTAGTGATGAATACGTGCAGAAATCCCCTTATTGGTAACGCAATTGACCAACTCAATATGGATATAATTAGCAGCATGCTGAATAGCAAGCCCTTTATGTGAAGTAGGAGAGAGCTACTCAGATCAAGACCAGCTTCCTCGCCTGCAACTATATATTTGCAATGTATAGATCGCTGATTCTGCTTCACACAATGCTTGGCTGACAGGTTCATTTTTAACAAGTGAAATTACCTTTCATTTCCACCTCTATGTGTGAACAACGATACAGATAGCATGCTAATTGAATATTTTCTTAGTACTATACAATTCTATTTCAAATTAAACACCGAACCGTATGCTTTTTACAATCAACAACAAATGCATCACTTTCCACCATATTTCATTAATATGATGGCGCAGCTGTCGTTTTATGTCGTAAAATAATACATATTCTCTGATGGAACCTATGCAGCCTGATGGATGCAGCTGAATTTATATGTTTCATAAATAAACCCATTTGTGCATTGAGAACTGTAATATGTGCTCCAGGACCTCAGGCAAAGAACGGGCACTGGAAAGGGAAAAGAATAAAAATGCTAGTAAAGTTAGTATAATCCAACTATTTTATTTCACAACGACAAAAGTTCACATTGCACCCAGAAATAAGAATCGTAAAAAGCACAATCTGAACAAATATAAAAAATTATGTAACATGCTGTAAGCAATGTGTATTTTAGTAAATATTACCTTGCCATGGATAAATAGAATTATTTTTTTGCAATAGTGAAGATTGTTGGGGTGTTTGGAGCCTGCTCAGTGATGCAATAAAATCAATCTTATGCTGAACGTTGGAACACAATGCGAGATAACGGAACATGCTGTATCCTGGGTGTTAAAATGGCTCGCTTATTTTGTAATTTGTCCATTTTCCCTTCCCCACGGTTAGCATACTGCATCTAATATTTTCTTTCCTTTATAATGTACCTTGTTAATCTGCGTTGTTCGTCTACAGTTGGGAATTACTTCAGAGTGCTCTAAACTCCCATTAACCACAGCTTCAAATGTCACAAATGTCATTAACCTTACAGTTTCTATTCAAGGAATATAGTTACATTCTGGATGAAAGGTTTAAAGTAATGTTACAGAATTATAATGGTATAGATAAGTGAGGCCTTGCGGGGACTACAAGAGGTCTATGTCAATTATGTACCTGAGGTGCTTTGGACAATGTTCTAGTTTTCACGCTGCACTGATTTTCTTGGCTACTATTCTACTAAAGTAAATATTATACTGTATTGTATTATTTATGAGCTTTTATTTTTGTACCATACTGGGGTAAAAACTAGAGATGAGCGCCTGAAATTTTTCGGGTTTTGTGTTTTGGTTTTGGGTTCGGTTCCGCGGCCGTGTTTTGGGTTTGAACGCGTTTTGGCAAAACCTCACCGAATTATTTTTGTCGGATTCGGGTGTGTTTTGGATTCGGGTGTTTTTTTCCAAAAACACTAAAAAACAGCTTAAATCATAGAATTTGGGGGTCATTTTGATCCCAAAGTATTATTAACCTCAAAAACCATAATTTACACTCATTTTCAGTCTATTCTGAATACCTCACACCTCACAATATTATTTTTAGTCCTAAAATTTGCACCGAGGTCGCTGTGTGAGTAAGATAAGCGACCCTAGTGGCCGACACAAACACCGGGCCCATCTAGGAGTGGCACTGCAGTGTCACGCAGGATGTCCCTTCCAAAAAACCCTCCCCAAACAGCACATGACGCAAAGAAAAAAAGAGGCGCAATGAGGTAGCTGTGTGAGTAAGATTAGCGACCCTAGTGGCCGACACAAACACCGGGCCCATCTAGGAGTGGCACTGCAGTGTCACGCAGGATGGCCCTTCCAAAAAACCCTCCCCAAACAGCACATGACGCAAAGAAAAAAAGAGGCGCAATGAGGTAGCTGTGTGAGTAAGATTAGCGACCCTAGTGGCCGACACAAACACCGGGCCCATCTAGGAGTGGCACTGCAGTGTCACGCAGGATGGCCCTTCCAAAAAACCCTCCCCAAACAGCACATGACGCAAAGAAAAAAAGAGGCGCAATGAGGTAGCTGACTGTGTGAGTAAGATTAGCGACCCTAGTGGCCGACACAAACACCGGGCCCATCTAGGAGTGGCACTGCAGTGTCACGCAGGATGTCCCTTCCAAAAAACCCTCCCCAAACAGCACATGACGCAAAGAAAAAAAGAGGCGCAATGAGGTAGCTGTGTGAGTAAGATTAGCGACCCTAGTGGCCGACACAAACACCGGGCACATCTAGGAGTGGCACTGCAGTGTCACGCAGGATGTCCCTTCCAAAAAACCCTCCCCAAACAGCACATGACGCAAAGAAAAAAAGAGGCGCAATGAGGTAGCTGTGTGAGTAAGATTAGCGACCCTAGTGGCCGACACAAACACCGGGCCCATCTAGGAGTGGCACTGCAGTGTCACGCAGGATGTCCCTTCCAAAAAACCCTCCCCAATCAGCACATGATGCAAAGAAAAAGAAAAGAAAAAAGAGGTGCAAGATGGAATTATCCTTGGGCCCTCCCACCCACCCTTATGTTGTATAAACAAAACAGGACATGCACACTTTAACCAACCCATCATTTCAGTGACAGGGTCTGCCACACGACTGTGACTGATATGACGGGTTGGTTTGGACCCCCCCCAAAAAAGAAGCAATTAATCTCTCCTTGCACAAACTGGCTCTACAGAGGCAAGATGTCCACCTCATCTTCACCCTCCGATATATCACCGTGTACATCCCCCTCCTCACAGATTATCAATTCGTCCCCACTGGAATCCACCATCTCAGCTCCCTGTGTACTTTGTGGAGGCAATTGCTGCTGGTCAATGTCTCCGCGGAGGAATTGATTATAATTCATTTTAATGAACATCATCTTCTCCACATTTTCTGGATGTAACCTCGTACGCCGATTGCTGACAAGGTGAGCGGCGGCACTAAACACTCTTTCGGAGTACACACTTGTGGGAGGGCAACTTAGGTAGAATAAAGCCAGTTTGTGCAAGGGCCTCCAAATTGCCTCTTTTTCCTGCCAGTATAAGTACGGACTGTGTGACGTGCCTACTTGGATGCGGTCACTCATATAATCCTCCACCATTCTATCAATGTTGAGAGAATCATATGCAGTGACAGTAGACGACATGTCCGTAATCGTTGTCAGGTCCTTCAGTCCGGACCAGATGTCAGCATCAGCAGTCGCTCCAGACTGCCCTGCATCACCGCCAGCGGGTGGGCTCGGAATTCTGAGCCTTTTCCTCGCACCCCCAGTTGCGGGAGAATGTGAAGGAGGAGATGTTGACAGGTCGCGTTCCGCTTGACTTGACAATTTTGTCACCAGCAGGTCTTTCAACCCCAGCAGACCTGTGTCTGCCGGAAAGAGAGATCCAAGGTAGGCTTTAAATCTAGGATCGAGCACGGTGGCCAAAATGTAGTGCTCTGATTTCAACAGATTGACCACCCGTGAATCCTTGTTAAGCGAATTAAGGGCTGCATCCACAAGTCCCACATGCCTAGCGGAATCGCTCCCTTTTAGCTCCTTCTTCAATGCCTCCAGCTTCTTCTGCAAAAGCCTGATGAGGGGAATGACCTGACTCAGGCTGGCAGTGTCTGAACTGACTTCACGTGTGGCAAGTTCAAAGGGCATCAGAACCTTGCACAACGTTGAAATCATTCTCCACTGCACTTGAGACAGGTGCATTCCATCTCCTATATCGTGCTCAATTGTATAGGCTTGAGTGGCCTTTTGCTGCTCCTCCAACCTCTGAAGCATATAGAGGGTTGAATTCCACCTCGTTACCACTTCTTGCTTCAGATGATGGCAGGGCAGGTTCAGTAGTTTTTGGTGGTGCTCCAGTCTTCTGTACGTGGTGCCTGTACGCCGAAAGTGTCCCGCAATTTTTCTGGCCACCGACAGCATCTCTTGCACGCCCCTGTCGTTTTTTAAAAAATTCTGCACCACCAAATTCAAGGTATGTGCAAAACATGGGACGTGCTGGAATTTGCCCATATTTAATGCACACACAATATTGCTGGCGTTGTCCGATGCCACAAATCCACAGGAGAGTCCAATTGGGGTAAGCCATTCCGCGATGATCTTCCTCAGTTGCCGTAAGAGGTTTTCAGCTGTGTGCGTATTCTGGAAAGCGGTGATACAAAGCGTAGCCTGCCTAGGAAAGAGTTGGCGTTTGCGAGATGCTGCTACTGGTGCCGCCGCTGCTGTTCTTGCGGCGGGAGTCCATACATCTACCCAGTGGGCTGTCACAGTCATATAGTCCTGACCCTGCCCTGCTCCACTTGTCCACATGTCCGTGGTTAAGTGGACATTGGGTACAACTGCATTTTTTAGGAGACTGGTGAGTCTTTTTCTGACGTCCGTGTACATTCTCGGTATCGCCTGCCTAGAGAAGTGGAACCTAGATGGTATTTGGTAACGGGGGCACACTGCCTCAATAAATTGTCTAGTTCCCTGTGAACTAACGGCGGATACCGGACGCACGTCTAACACCAACATAGTTGTCAAGGACTCAGTTATCCGCTTTGCAGTAGGATGACTGCTGTGATATTTCATCTTCCTCGCAAAGGACTGTTGAACAGTCAATTGCTTACTGGAAGTAGTACAAGTGGGCTTACGACTTCCCCTCTGGGATGACCATCGACTCCCAGCGGCAACAACAGCAGCGCCAGCAGCAGTAGGCGTTACACGCAAGGATGCATCGGAGGAATCCCAGGCAGGAGAGGACTCGTCAGACTTGCCAGTGACATGGCCTGCCGGACTATTGGCATTCCTGGGGAAGGAGGAAATTGACACTGAGGGAGTTGGTGGGGTGGTTTGCGTGAGCTTGGTTACAAGAGGAAGGGATTTACTGGTCAGTGGACTGCTTCCGCTGTCACCCAAAGTTTTTGAACTTGTCACTGACTTATTATGAATGCGCTGCAGGTGACGTATAAGGGAGGATGTTCCGAGGTGGTTAACGTCCTTACCCCTACTTATTACAGCTTGACAAAGGGAACACACGGCTTGACACCTGTTGTCCGCATTTCTGGTGAAATACCTCCACACCGAAGAGCTGATTTTTTTGGTATTTTCACCTGGCATGTCAACGGCCATATTCCTCCCACGGACAACAGGTGTCTCCCCGGGTGCCTGACTTAAACAAACCACCTCACCATCAGAATCCTCCTGGTCAATTTCCTCCCCAGCGCCAGCAACACCCATATCCTCCTCATCCTGGTGTACTTCAACACTGACATCTTCAATCTGACTATCAGGAACTGGACTGCGGGTGCTCCTTCCAGCACTTGCAGGGGGCGTGCAAATGGTGGAAGGCGCATGCTCTTCACGTCCAGTGTTGGGAAGGTCAGGCATCGCAACCGACACAATTGGACTCTCCTTGTGGATTTGGGATTTCAAAGAACGCACAGTTCTTTGCGGTGCTTTTGCCAGCTTGAGTCTTTTCAGTTTTCTAGCGAGAGGCTGAGTGCTTCCATCCTCATGTGAAGCTGAACCACTAGCCATGAACATAGGCCAGGGCCTCAGCCGTTCCTTGCCACTCCGTGTGGTAAATGGCATATTGGCAAGTTTACGCTTCTCCTCCGACAATTTTATTTTAGGTTTTGGAGTCCTTTTTTTACTGATATTTGGTGTTTTGGTTTTGACATGCTCTGTACTATGCCATTGGGCATCGGCCTTGGCAGACGACGTTGCTGGCATTTCATCGTCTCGGCCATGACTAGTGGCAGCAGCTTCAGCACGAGGTGGAAGTGGATCTTGATCTTTCCCTAATTTTGGAACCTCAACATTTTTGTTCTCCATATTTTAATAGGCACAACTAAAAGGCACCTCAGGTAAACAATGGAGATGGATGGATTGGATACTAGTATACAATTATGGACGGGCTGCCGAGTGCCGACACAGAGGTAGCCACAGCCGTGAACTACCGCACTGTACTGTGTCTGCTGCTAATATATAGACTGGTTGATAAAGAGATAGCATACTCGTAACTAGTATGTATGTATAAAGAAAGAAAAAAAAAACACGGTTAGGTGGTATATACAATTATGGACGGGCTGCCGAGTCCCGACACAGAGGTAGCCACAGCCGTGAACTACCGCACTGTACTGTGTCTGCTGCTAATATATAGACTGGTTGATAAAGAGATAGTATACTCGTAACTAGTATGTATGTATAAAGAAAGAAAAAAAAACCACGGTTAGGTCACTGGTATATACAATTATGGACGGGCTGCCGAGTGCCGACACAGAGGTAGCCACAGCCGTGAACTACCGCACTGTACTGTGTCTGCTGCTAATATATAGACTGGTTGATAAAGAGATAGTATACTCGTAACTAGTATGTATGTATAAAGAAAGAAAAAAAAACCACGGTTAGGTCACTGGTATATACAATTATGGACGGGCTGCCGAGTGCCGACACAGAGGTAGCCACAGCCGTGAACTACCGCACTGTACTGTGTCTGCTGCTAATATATAGACTGGTTGATAAAGAGATAGTATACTCGTAACTAGTATGTATGTATAAAGAAAGAAAAAAAAACCACGGTTAGGTCACTGGTATATACAATTATGGACGGGCTGCCGAGTGCCGACACAGAGGTAGCCACAGCCGTGAACTACCGCACTGTACTGTGTCTGCTGCTAATATATAGACTGGTTGATAAAGAGATAGTATACTCGTAACTAGTATGTATGTATAAAGAAAGAAAAAAAAACCACGGTTAGGTGGTATATACAATTATGGACGGGCTGCCGAGTGCCGACACAGAGGTAGCCACAGCCGTGAACTACCGCACTGTACTGTGTCTGCTGCTAATATATAGACTGGTTGATAAAGAGATAGTATACTCGTAACTAGTATGTATGTATAAAGAAAGAAAAAAAAACCACGGTTAGGTCACTGGTATATACAATTATGGACGGGCTGCCGAGTGCCGACACAGAGGTAGCCACAGCCGTGAACTACCGCACTGTACTGTGTCTGCTGCTAATATATAGACTGGTTGATAAAGAGATAGTATACTCGTAACTAGTATGTATGTATAAAGAAAGAAAAAAAAACCACGGTTAGGTCACTGGTATATACAATTATGGACGGGCTGCCGAGTGCCGACACAGAGGTAGCCACAGCCGTGAACTACCGCACTGTACTGTGTCTGCTGCTAATATATAGACTGGTTGATAAAGAGATAGTATACTCGTAACTAGTATGTATGTATAAAGAAAGAAAAAAAAACCACGGTTAGGTCACTGGTATATACAATTATGGACGGGCTGCCGAGTGCCGACACAGAGGTAGCCACAGCCGTGAACTACCGCACTGTACTGTGTCTGCTGCTAATATATAGACTGGTTGATAAAGAGATAGTATACTCGTAACTAGTATGTATGTATAAAGAAAGAAAAAAAAACCACGGTTAGGTCACTGGTATATACAATTATGGACGGGCTGCCGAGTGCCGACACAGAGGTAGCCACAGCCGTGAACTACCGCACTGTACTGTGTCTGCTGCTAATATAGACTGGTTGATAAAGAGATAGTATACTACTAATATTATATACTGGTGGTCAGGTCACTGGTCACTAGTCACACTGGCAGTGGCACTCCTGCAGCAAAAGTGTGCACTGTTTAATTTTAATATAATATTATGTACTCCTGGCTCCTGCTATAACCTATAACTGGCACTGCAGTAGTGCTCCCCAGTCTCCCCCACAATTATAAGCTGTGTGAGCTGAGCAGTCAGACAGATATATAATATATATAGATGATGCAGCACACTGGCCTGAGCCTGAGCAGTGCACACAGATATGGTATGTATGTGACTGAGTCACTGTGTGCTGTGTTTCGCTTTTTTCAGGCAGAGAACGGATTATAAATAAAAGTGGTGGTCACTGGTCACTATCAGCAAAACTCTGCACTGTACACTACTGAGTACTCCTAATGCTCCCCAAAATTAGTAAATCAAGTGTCTAAACGGAGAGGACGCCAGCCACGTCCTCTCCCTATCAATCTCAATGCACGTGTGAAAATGGCGGCGACGCGCGGCTCCTTATATAGAATCCGAGTCTCGCGATAGAATCCGAGCCTCGCGAGAATCCGACAGCGTCATGATGACGTTCGGGCGCGCTCGGGTTAACCGAGCAAGGCGGGAAGATCCGAGTCGCTCGGACTCGTGAAAAAAAACATGAAGTTCTGGCGGGTTCGGATTCAGAGAAACCGAACCCGCTCATCTCTAGTAAAAACACACCTGGTTTTAATTTATGACTTGAAAGCGATACAGGCATCTGCATGAAGGCATATTGGGTCTAATTTATTAATGTTCATGGCAAATTAGAACCACAATCCTATTCAGGAGTGGCATTAATTATCCTACAGTAAAAAACAGACCAAATATTGTATTAGAACAGGGGTGGCCAACCAGTCAGAGGCAAAGAGCCAGAAAAGTTCCGTAGTCAAGGGACAAGAGCCACTATGGGGGCGTGTCCTAGTTGTCACAAAGCCACACACCCTTTTGTGCGCACACCTTTCGGTACAACGTTTGTAGGAGTATGACCTTGTGTCATAACCCCAATATTAGTACAGTACCACATACATATAAAAATGCCTCCACAGTGCCAGATACACACATGTCCCTACAGTGCCAGATACATATATGCCCCACAGTGCCAAATACATACAGTATATGCCTCACAGTGCCAGATACACATGTCCCCACAGTGCCAAATACATATATGCCCCCACAGTGCCAAATACACATGCCCCTACAGTGCCAGATATGCCCCCAGTGCCAGATACACATGCTCCCAGAGTGCCAGATATGCCCCAGTGCAGATACACATGTCCCACAGTGTGCCAGATATGCCCCCAGTGCAGATACACATGCCCCACAGTGTGCCAGATATGCCCCCAGTGCAGATACACATGCCCCACAGTGTGCCAGATATGCCCCGAGTGCAGATACACATGCTCCCACAGTGTGCCCCCCCCCCCCCAGTGCTGCTCAGCGTGCTGCTGCTGTGAGGGGAGGAGAGTGTCTCTGGTGGCGGTGTCTATCTTCAATTCGGCGCCGGCCCGTGAGCCAATCAGAGCCTGCGCTCCGGCAGCCAATCAGGAGCCTCAGTTGCCGGTCCGCGAGCTCTGATTGGCTCACGGGCCGGCGCCGAGTTTAAGATAGACACCGCCGCCGAAGACCTTAGAAGTCTGTGCGCCCGGCCCGGCTGTGTCAGTGTGTGCGTACTGTGTGGGGCAGCGGTGGCCAGGAGCGGATCGACTCGAGCCGCATGCGGTGGATGAAAGAGCCTCATGCGGCTCGAGAGCCGCGGGTTGGCCACCGCTGTATTAGAATAAGACACAATAACATGAGAATATATTGATACAGTTCATATAGAAGAGCGAATACATGTGCATTGGGTGTGGTATGGAAGGTAGATAGTAACTAGGTCAACAGTGTCTAGGTCGACCACTATTGGTCGACAGTAACTACGTCGACAGGGTCTTTAGGTCGACATGGTCTAGGTCGACAGGTGAAAAGGTTGACATGAGTTTTTTATGGGGGTTTTTGTGTCCTTTTCTTCGTAAAGTGACCGGGAACCCCAATTAGTGCACCGTGTCCCCTCGCATGGCTCGCAAGCCTCGGGCAAGTTTACCGTTCCCAATTGTAGTCCACGTGGATCGTTAAGTATGAAAAGGTTAAAAAAAAGAAAAAATCGTGAAAAACTCATTTCAACCTTTTGATCTGTCGACCTAGAACATTTCGACCTAGAGACCCTGTCGACCTAGAAACCCTGTCGACCAATAGTGGTCGACCTAGATAGTGTCGACCAAGTTACTGTCGACTTAGAGACTAGAATCCATGTGCATTAGTATTCCCACACACAGCATATTTCATTATCACAATTTTCTTACTTTTTCACTTCTTCTTCTTCTTAGTATCTCGCTGTTTTTAACTATCTTTAAATGAACCAATAAAAGTTGAATTTTAACTTTAGGTGCACCACACCAAGACATCTACTTTTTACTTCTTTTTGTCTTATGCCAAATGTACAAATGTGTTATGCCAGCCTGAGGGGAGAGCAGGATATTTATATTGTGAATGGAATAAAAATGTTCTAACAGATTATTGTGTTGTGTACAAATAGGGTAATCCAGTCAGATAAACAAAACAGAATAGCAGGTTATTAACAAAAGCAAAAAATTACATTTACCTTATCAAAAAAATTAAATGTATCATTTTACCTGCAGCCGTCGCTAATGCGATGACAATTAAATAATTCAAATAAATCGCCATTTATGAATAGATGTACAGTATTATAGCCGCAATGAGTTACATAATGTCGGCTGGAGGTCAAACCTCAATCAGTTAACTGGAAGTGGCTAGATCATACTTGCCGACAATTTTTCTTCCCTCTCCTAGAGGGGTTTACTGTGTTTAATCGCTGTCAATGATAGTGAATAAATACATAAACCCCAGTACATCTACAGCCATAACATGTAGTATAAGAAACGAAACAGAGCTGCTACCCATATACCCTTTTCCTATAAAGTCTGCTGTAAGTGAATCTGGGTGCTCCATCAGGTCCCTGGAACAGAGAGACCAGAAAGAAGCTGCCAGCAAGAAGAGACAGGTGCCTTAGCATGATGGGGGAGAATTTGTGCTCAGATGGACTGGCCATACTCCTGAATCTAATAGTGTACCATGATTGCTGACCCTCTGTATTTTTGAAGACTTACATACACCACATTTGAGGGGAGATGTATCAAGCCTTGGAGAGAGATCAAGAGAAGTTGCCCAAAGCAACCAGACCGTGCTAGATAAATGAGAGAAGCTGATCAGTTGCTCTGCACAGCTTATCCACTTCATTTCTCACCAAGGCTTGATATATCTCCCCACTAATTATGCCCTCTTCATGAGCTGGCAGAACTCACTCTAAAGTCAAGCATTTGGAAACGCTCCTCCAATATACTGTGTTTGCCCCTGAACAGCTCATATAAATAGGTGGTTATACTAAGCACTGTATATTCACCAATTAATAGTACAAAATACTACAAAGCTTTCTCCATTAAGAATAATCAAATGAACCAACATTAATAGCCTGAATTTCTAAAAAAGGTTTGTAGATAACAGGAACAGGTTTGAAACTATTGGTTGGAATCCAATAATTACAGGATCCAGTATATTATTATTAACCAGAAGAATATGCAGAGGCATCACTATACTTGGTGATACCTGGTGTGGGTGAAATTTCCCATGCACCACTAAAAAGAGGTGTGACCTTGCTGGAAGGGCATGGCCTCACTACCAGACCCCCGTTTCCATCACTCTGGGAGTCCTGCTGGACTTCCTCCGGAGGCTGTCTGTCTGCAGTGCCTGCTGTGACAGGAGCCGAGTGTTGCACGTAATGTTACAGTGCAGCACCCAGCATTTTGGTGTCACCCCTTGGCGGGTGATACCCAGGTGCGTCCTGCACCCCCATAATGTTGCCACTAAGAATGGCCTATTGCAGCTACTGTATCTCACATGTTGCAACCCCTGATTAAATGCTTGAATTATAGTTATATAGTTATAGTCAGCTTTTATTCACTAATCTAGGAGTTCTATTTTTTTGTGGTACTGTATCTCAGTTTTAAAGACAGATATAATGAGGTTTGAATGTGTAATACCCTGAAGTTATTTAAAAAATGGGGACCCCCTTGTTTTTTTTAATTATGTTTACATTGTGGAACTACAAGTCCCAGAGTAGATCATGGTCTGAACTGTGATGTTCCCTGTCAGATTGGGAACAGGGATTTTGCCACCAATTCTCTGGTGTGTCACCTCTTACCCAGCAACATAAAAAGTCCGGGAAAGTATTGCCCCAGCTGATTGGGTCCCCTGGGTTGTAGGGCAGAGTGACCAGGGGGTGGTCTGTTGCTGGGGCCCCGGGAGCCAGTCATCATAGAGGAGAGAGGAGAGGGGAGGTGGAGGAGCACCAGGACCCTTAAAAGAAGCCTCACAGCACAGGAGTGGGAGCCCCTGGAAGAATGGGAATATGTACCTGGGAAAGTGGATCCATGTAGTGTCCAGAGCCTGAAGACTGGAGTATGCAGTGCTGGGAGGATCGCTGCCAGAGGAGCCTGGGAAGCCAGACGATTCGGGAGCCAGCCCGAGACCCAAAGAGGACCAGCGCCGAAGAAAGGGGCTGCCTGTGATGCTGCCAGACAGAGCGGAGGACGGGTGCTGTGGACCGGTGTCCCGCAGGAGAAGAGAAAGCCTGCTGTAGGAGTACCCGCTGCCGGGGACCAGCGCGACCGGTGGTAGCCGAGGACGGAAAGAGGACCAGAGATGGAAGACAGCAGGCACCGCGGAGGACACCCGTCACACAGAGCAAAGGACCCGTGAGGACCCCTGTGGCTGGAGAGGACAGCGTGGACCGGAGGCTGCGGCGAGGAGAAGACCCCAGCGTAGAGATGACAGCAGGAGGACCAGAGACGGAAGTGGCAGTGTGGAGCCCGACCGGAGAAGACATCCCCGCGGAAGGGGGCACCTCCTACCTCAGATCAAGGGTGCATCCCTGGTGCGGTGCTCTGCATCCCGGGTGGCACCAAAGATGCAGGACCGGACCGGAGGTGGCAGAAGCGCTGCAGCGGTGGTGAGAACCCTTTAACCCCTTCCGCTGCATAAACTCTGCCCCTGCTTCACCTTCTGCTGCCACAACTCTGCAAATGGGGAACATATTATTTAAAAGGGGGTAGGCACCCCTAAGCTCCCCTGTGTCCCTTTATTTAACCCCTTCCGCTGCCAAGACTCTGCACTGTGGGGGTAGTGTACTGTGTTCCAGGGAGAGAGGCTCCCCACTAGTACTGTGCCCCGCATATTTGTTTTCTAATGTTATTTAATAAGGGGGTAGTGATAGGGGTCCACTCCATTAGAGCTATTGTGCCTATATGTGCCTATATCCCAAGCAATTGTCTGCTATTAAGAAATGCTGGTACTTATAGTTCTCTTATTCAAGCTCCACCCAGCAATGTTAAAGCTAATGTGAATGTACTTATCTGTTATTGAGGTATGCTGGCACTTATAGTTCTCTTAAGAAAGCTCCGCCCAGCAGTGTTAAAGCTAATGTAAATGTTGGGTGTTTTACAAATGCACCTGCCCCCACTATGACAACACAAGTAAGATCGAAGGTTTTTTTTAGGTGCGGACTGTGTATAGCATGCCGGTCAATTAAAGCAAATGAAGGTAGTAAAATAGAAATATTTACATCAAGTACAACTAAGAAGCAATATAAAATCAACCATTTCATGATGTGACAGTAGCAACATTGTTTATATGATACAATGTGCATGTCAAAAACAGTATGTGGGGAGGACGAGCAGACCCTTTAAAATTAGAATGAGAGAACATCTAAATAATATAAAAAAAGGGATTTGAGAACCACTGTCTGTCTGCACATTGTAAAGAAAAACATAATTGTTTACTCAATGGCATAATACATTTTAAGGCTATTGAACAGGTAAAGGGGAACTGGAGAAAAAAAAGATGTAGCTGCTTGTTTAGCGAGAATGGAAATGTGGTGGATTTACGAGTTAAAAACCTTACAGCAAGAAGGTTTAAACGGAGATTTTGAGACAAAATGGTTCCTTTAAGTGTGCGCTGATTATGAGTGTTATGAATATAAATAGTCCTCTTGTTGTTCCAATTGTACCACATACCGAAGTTATTGTATAGAATTTGCACGGTAACAGGAAAAAGTCCAGCTATCTTTGTTTTTAAAGGAATGTTGATACCTGTATCTTTAAAAAACCCGGGTATATGTATAACTGAGGAAGTAACATGTATGATTAAATAATAGGGTTGGCACGAAAGAAAAAAACTAAGCGCTTAGGTGAGAAACACTGCACTGAGATTGTCAGCAGCCTCCTGATAAAGGGAATTGCCAATCCCTTGCATAAACCACTAACCAACAAAATAACAGGTGGCGCTTGACAATCAATTGAAGTATAAAAACATTTATTTAAGTACAATAAATAAGGTTACAACACACTCCCGGGAGAATAAAATAATATGACAAAATTCACAATGATAAAAAATGTGCACTATAATAAGGCTTCTTAATCAATTCCTCAGAAAACCAGTTGTAATTGGTAAACTTATATGCACATATTTAGTAGGTGACAGTGCCTGAAGGATTTTTACTGTATTAAATACACTTTTGATACAATCAAAAATTGAATATAAAATATATGTGTAAATAATTAATATAATATCATAACATGAGTCACTCACGCCTTAGTATACCAGAAGGTACAGTACACGTCACAAATCCATTGCTGTGGATTGTAGGTTATGAAGGTGCATTGGTGAGTTACCTCCGCTGGGCAGGAGTCTGTTCTGTCCTTGCTCCCTGGTGTCGTCTCGCTGGTCTATCAGAGACACACACCAGAGCCTCAGCGGGTATGAGTGGTGCTGCGCCGTGCAGTGAGCCTCAGCAAGCCGTTCAGATGGTTAACACTGCCTCCGGTACCTCCGCACTTGCAGACGGGAGGCTATGGGCTGGTTTTCCGGAGTTTACCGGTCTGCGCCGGGCTGAAGGGAAACAGCACCCGTAGATTGCACTTCCCCAGATGGCGTAGTCGGCCGTAGCAACGGGGATTGGAGATAAAGTGCAGGTGCAGGTGCTCCCAATATCGGTGCTGTATGAGCGGGCTCCTTTGCACGGACAATGCGTAAATGCAGCAGCTAGTGAGAGTGTGGATCCTTACAGAAAAAGCCTGTGTCCTTATGTTATGATATTATATTAATTATTTACACATATATTTTATATTCAATTTTTGATTGTATCAAAAGTGTATTTAATACAGTAAAAATCCTTCAGGCACTGTCACCTACTAAATATGTGCATATAAGTTTACCAATTACAACTGGTTTTCTGAGGAATTGATTAAGAAGCCTTATTATAGTGCACATTTTTTATCATTGTGAATTTTGTCATATTATTTTATTCTCCCGGGAGTGTGTTGTAACCTTATTTATTGTACTTAAATAAATGTTTTTATACTTCAATTGATTGTCAAGCGCCACCTGTTATTTTGTTGGTTAATAGGGTTGGCACACCTGATTTCCCGGACACAGTATAAATTTAGTGACCAGACCAAACCCACCTAAGCCTTGACGAAGACCCTGATTGGGTAGAAACGCGTCGGGGGCAGGTGGATTTGGTCACTTCAAGTACAAGGAGAAGGCTGGACGCTTTCCAGCTACAGACGAGCCGTACACCAGGAGAACCAGCGGCATAAGGGGGACGTCTCGATAGAGAAAGACCTGTGGACGACTAGCGGCAGGGAAACCCCCATACGCGCAGCTCCTGTAAAAGCAATGTTTCCGGAGCAGGGGGAACGCCGTGATTGATTCTAGTGTCCGGGAGGTCCGGTGAGATAACCCATTCCTTTTGAAGAGTTATGCTGAACTGGTAAACCTGGTGACTTTGATTTCTGTCCATAAGCCAGGACGCATTTTTACTTTTTATTTTTTTAATAAATTTATTGGATTTTATACTTGGATGATTACACAGTTATTTTGGAACATTGGCATTACTCAATAGAGGAAAGAGAACGTTATCTATTCAAAATCATTCGAGAAATAGCGCTGTGAATATTTGCAAGACTTTTTGTTTTTATCTGTAGTATTTGTGCTGATTGGCTGATCAGCAATTGCTTGGTAATTACAGCTGCTTTTAATTCCGGAGCGCTCCTGAGGGATCCCGTCTTGTGTATTGACCTAATTACCATGTCAACCTATTGTCCCTGTCGACCTAATGCCTGTTGACCTTCCATGGTTGACCTAATGACTGTTGACCTAAGTTGTGTCTACCCAACGACCCAAACCCAATGCCGTCTGAGTTGGCCAGAGGTGCGGGTTGCCGGCCCAACTTGGATGTTTTTTTGTGTTTTTTTGTTGTTGTTTTTTTAAAAACGCCATTAATATACAAGTCATGGTTTTATCTTGACTTGTAAATAATTGGTACATTTAAATAAGTCTACATCAATCTCATGCTTCTAACTAACCTGACACCGATGTCTCCCATCCACAGGCATGAAAGCAGATGAAAGTGGGCTGTTTAAGTAAAGGTGCATGCACACTGAGCGATTTTCACGGGTGGTATTCATGTGACCGCCGGTCAGCTGACCGACAGTCACATGACCTCCTCCGTGAGCGCGACGGCTCATTATCCCGATGGTCGGCATGCCGACCAATAGGGACTATTTCCACTCGTGGGTGTCCACGACACCCATAGAGTGGGAATAGAGCCCGTGGCGACCGCAGGTCGCCACTGAGCCCTCAGCGTGGCGAGCGCAGCGAGCCCGCAAGGGGCTTGCTGCACTCGCCCCTCCCCGCCGGGATCCCGGCGTCGGTATGCTGCCGGGATCCCGGCGTCGGTAAGGTGACCGGCGGTCAGGAGACCGCCGGTCACCAGTACTACACCCATTTTCACTGTGCCCAGGGGGGTGAACCACTTTCCACAGTAGGAGACTGTGGAAAGTGGTTTATTCTGCTGGTAAAACAGCCCGACGGATGGCGGCGGCCAGCAATTATGTGGGAGCGCGCATCAGCGCTCACCGCCCGCCCGGGCATACACACTGGCCAAGTTTGAGCTTAAAGTAGCTCAAAACACCAAAAGTGAGCTACTTTGAGCTCAAAATCGTCTCGTGTGTATGGGCCTTTAGAGAGATTTTGACAATTACGTGAACAGGAACAACATTTATATTCAAAAGTATCTGAAAACAATCTACTGTAATGGCGCAACTCAGTCCATTGTAAACAGGCGTCAAGATGGCTGCCAACATTGTGCATGGGTGACAGGAGCTTTAATTGACACTGTATTTTAAACAGTGGAGGAATTTACAGTAGTTTACAGTATGGAGAGTAGTGATGAGCGGGTTCGGATCCTCGGGATCCGAACCCGCCCGAACTTCACCTTTTTTTTCACGGGTCCGAGCGACTCGGATCCTCCCGCCTTGCTCGGTTAACCCGAGCGCGCCCGAACGTCATCATCCCGCTGTCGGATTCTCGCGAGATTCGGATTCTATATAAGGAGCCACGCGTCGCCGCCATTTTCACACGTGCATTGAGATTGATAGGGAGAGGACGTGGCTGGCGTCCTCTCATTTATAGTAGAAAAGACTGAGTGACTTAGTTATAATTGTGGGGAGGATTGGGGACGGGGAGCAGCTGTTAGGGAGTACAGTGCAGGGTTTTGATTATAATACCACCAGTGAGTTTAATCCGTTGTTTCTCTGCCTGAAAAAAACGCTCCACCATATCTGTGCTCACTCAGTGTGCTGCACTGCTGCATATATCTGTGCTGAGTGCACTGCTCACACTGCCTAATTGTGGGGACTGGGGAGCAGTTATAGCAGGAGTACAGTGCACAGTTTTGCTGACAGTGACCACAAGTCCAGTATACGTTTGTATGCCTGAAAAACACTCCTGTGGTGGCTTTTTTTTTCTTCATACTAGTTTAGCAGTCTGCTGACAGTGTCCACCAGGTCCGTTATTATTATACAGTATATTATATATATATATAGCAGTACGGTAGGCCACGGCTGTACCTACCTCTGTGTTGTCAGTGCACTCGTCGTCCATAAGTAATATAATACTATACTATAGTATCCATCCATCTACATTGTATACCTGTGGTGGCTTTTTTTTTCTTCACACTAGTTTAGCAGTCTGCTGACAGTGTCCACCAGGTCCGTTATTATTATTATACAGTATATTATATATATATATATATAGCAGTACGGTAGGCCACGGCTGTACCTACCTCTGTGTCGTCAGTGCACTCGTCGTCCATAAGTAATATAATATTATACTATCCATCCATCTACATTGTATACCTGTGGTGGTTTTTTTTTTTCTTCATACTAGTTTAGCAGTCTGCTGACAGTGTCCACCAGGTCCGTTATTATTATTATACAGTATATTATATATATATATATATATATATATATATATATATAGCAGTATGGTAGGCCACGGCTGTACCTACCTCTGTGTCATCAGTGCACTCGTCGTCCATAAGTAATATAATACTATACTATAGTATCCATCCATCTACATTGTATACCTGTGGTGGCTTTTTTTTTCTTCATACTAGTTTAGCAGTCTGCTGACAGTGTCCACCAGGTCCGTTATTATTATTATACAGTATATTATATATATATATATATAGCAGTACGGTAGGCCACGGCTGTACCTACCTCTGTGTCGTCAGTGCACTCGTCGTCCATAAGTAATATAATACTATACTATCCATCCATCTACATTGTATACCTGTGGTGGGTTTTTTTTCCTTCATACTAGTTTAGCAGTCTGCTGACAGTGTCCACCAGGTCCGTTATTATTATACAGTATATTATATATATATAGCAGTACGGTAGGCCACGGCTGTACCTACCTCTGTGTCGTCAGTGCACTCGTCGTCCATAAGTAATATAATACTATACTATCCATCCATCTACATTGTATACCTGTGGTGGCTTTTAGTTGTGCGCATTAAAATATGGAGAACAAAAATGTGGAGGTTAAAAAAATAGGGAAAGATCAAGATCCACTTCCACCTCGTGCTGAAGCTGCTGCCACTAGTCATGGCCGAGATGATGAAATGCCATCAACGTCATCTGCCAAGGCCGATGCCCAATGTCATAGTACAGAGCATGTAAAATCCAAAACACAAAAGATCAGTAAAATTACCCAAAAATCAAAATTAAAAGCGTCTGAGGAGAAGCGTAAACTTGCCAATATGCCATTTACGACACGGAGTGGCAAGGAACGGCTGAGGCCCTGGCCTATGTTCATGGCTAGTGGTTCAGCTTCTCATGAGGATGGAAGCACTCATCCTCTCGCTAGAAAAAAGAAAAGACTTAAGCTGGCAAAAGCACCGCAAAGAACTGTGCGTTCTTCGAAATCACAAATCCCCAAGGAGAGTCCAATTGTGTCGGTTGCGATGCCTGACCTTCCCAACACTGGACGGGAAGAGCTTGCGCCTTCCACCATTTGCACGCCCCCTGCAAGTGCTGGAAGGAGCACCCGCAGTCCAGTTCCTGATAGTCAAATTGAAGATGTCAGTGTTGAAGTACACCAGGATGAGGATATGGGTGTTGCTGGCGCTGGGGAGGAAATTGACAAGGAGGATTCTGATGGTGATGTGGTTTGTTTAAGTCAGGCACCCGGGGAGACACCTGTTGTCCGTGGGAGGAATATGGCCATTGACATGCCTGGTCAAAATACAAAAAAAATCAGCTCTTCAGTGTGGAAGTATTTCAACAGAAATGCGGACAACTGGTGTCAAGCCGTGTGTTGCCTTTGTCAAGCTGTAATAAGTAGGGGTAAGGACGTTAACCACCTCGGAACATCCTCCCTTATACGTCACCTGCAGCGCATTCATAATAAGTCAGTGACAAGTTCAAAAACTTTGGGCGACAGTGGAAGCAGTCCACTGACCACTAAATCACTTCTTCTTGTAACCAAGCTCCCGCAAACCACACCACCAACTCCCTCAGTGTCAATTTCCTCCTTACCCAGGAAAGCCAATAGTCCTGCAGGCCATGTCACTGGCAAGTCTGACGAGTCCTCTCCTGCCTGGGATTCCTCCGATGCATCCTTGAGTGTAACGCCTACTGCTGCTGGCGCTGCTGTTGTTGCTGCTGGTAGTCGATCGTCATCCCAGAGGGGAAGTCGGAAGACCACTTGTACTACTTCCAGTAAGCAATTGACTGTCCAAAAGTCCTTTGCGAGGAAGATGAAATATCACAGCAGTCATCCTGTTGCAAAGCGGATAACTCAGGCCTTGACAACTATGTTGGTGTTAGACGTGCGTCCAGTATCCGCCGTTAGTTCACAGGGAACTAGAGAATTGCTTGAGGTAGTGTGCCCCCGTTACCAAATACCATCTAGGTTCCACTTCTCTAGGCAGGCGATACCGAGAATGTACACGGACGTCAGAAAAAGACTCACCAGTGTCCTAAAAAATGCAGTTGTACCCAATGTCCACTTAACCACGGACATGTGGACAAGTGGAGCAGGGCAGACTCAGGACTATATGACTGTGACAGCCCACTGGGTAGATGTATTGCCTCCCGCTGCAAGAACAGCAGCGGCGGCACCAGTAGCAGCATCTTGCAAACGCCAACTCATTCCTAGGCAGGCTACGCTTTGTATCACCGCTTTCCAGAATACGCACACAGCTGAAAACCTCTCACGGCAACTGAGGAAGATCATCGCAGAATGGCTTACCCCAATTGGACTCTCCTGGGGATTTGTGGCATCGGACAACGCCAGCAATATTGTGCGTGCATTACATCTGGGCAAATTCCAGCACATCCCATGTTTTGCACATACCTTGAATTTGGTGGTGCAGAATTATTTAAAAAACGTCAGGGGCGTGCAAGAGATGCTGTCGGTGGCCAGAAGAATTGCGGGCCACTTTCGGCGTACAGGCACCGCGTACAGAAGACTGGAGCACCACCAAAAACACCTGAACCTGCCCTGTCATCATCTGAAGCAAGAGGTGGTAACGAGGTGGAATTCAACCCTCTATATGCTTTAGAGGATGGAGGAGCAGCAAAAGGCCATTCAAGCCTATACATCTGCCCACGATATAGGCAAAGGAGGTGGAATGCACCTGTCTCAAGCGCAGTGGAGAATGATTTCAATGTTGTGCAAGGTTCTGCAACCTTTTGAACTTGCCACACGTGAAGTCAGTTCAGACACTGCCAGCCTGAGTCAGGTCATTCCCCTCATCAGGCTTTTGCAGAAGAAGCTGGAGGCATTGAAGGAGGAGCTAAAACAGAGCGATTCCGCTAGGCATGTGGGACTTGTGGATGGAGCCCTTCATTCGCTTAACCAGGATTCACGGGTGGTCAATCTGTTGAAATCAGAGCACTACATTTTGGCCACCGTACTCGATCCTAGATTTAAAACCTACGTTGGATCTCTCTTTCCGGCAGACACAAGTCTGCAGAGGTTCAAAGACCTGCTGGTGAGAAAATTGTCAAGTCAAGCGGAACGCGACCCGTCAACATCTCCTCCTTCACATTCTCCCGCAACTGGGGGTGCGAGGAAAAGGCTACGAATTCCGAGCCCACCCGCTGGCGGTGATGCAGGGCAGTCAGGAGCAACTGCTGATGCTGACATCTGGTCTGGACTGAAGGACCTGCCAACGATTACTGACATGTCGTCTACTGTCACTGCATATGATTCTCTCACCATTGAAAGAATGGTGGAGGATTATATGAGTGACCGCATCCAAGTAGGCACGTCAGACAGTCCGTACGTATACTGGCAGGAAAAAGAGGCAATTTGGAGGCCCTTGCAGAAACTGGCTTTATTCTACCTAAGTTGCCCTCCCTCCAGTGTGTACTCCGAAAGAGTGTTTAGTGCCGCCGCTCACCTTGTCAGCAATCGGCGTACGAGGTTACTTCCAGAAAATGTGGAGATGATGTTCATTAAAATGAATTATAATCAATTCCTCCATGGAGACATTCACCAGCAGCAATTGCCTCCAGAAAGTACACGGGGACCTGAGATGGTGGATTCCAGTGGGGACGAATTAATAATCTGTGAGGAGGGGGATGTACACAGTGAAAGGGGTGATGAATCGGACGATAATGATGAGGTGGACATCTTGCCTCTGTAGAGCCAGTTTGTGCAAGGAGAGATTGATTGCTTCTTTTTTGGTGGGGGCCCAAACCAACCAGTCATTTCAGTCACAGTCGTGTGGCAGACCCTGTCGCTGAAATGATGGGTTCGTTGAAGTGTGCATGTCCTGTTTATACAACATAAAGGTGGGTGGGAGGGCCCAAGGACAATTCCATCTTGCACCTATTTTTTCTTTCATTTTTCTTTGCGTCATGTGCTGTTTGGGGAGTATTTTTTTGAAGGGCCATCCTGCGTGACACTGCAGTGCCACTCCTAGATGGGCCAGGTGTTTGTGTCGGCCACTTGGGTCGCTGAGCTTAGTCACACAGCTACCTCATTGCACCTCTTTTTTTCTTTGCGTCATGTGCTGTTTGGGGAGTATTTTTTTGAAGGGCCATCCTGCGTGACACTGCAGTGCCACTCCTAGATGGGCCAGGTGTTTGTGTCGGCCACTAGGGTCGCTTAGCTTAGTCACACAGCTACCTCATTGCGCATCTTTTTTTCTTTGCGTCATGTGCTGTTTGGGGAGTATTTTTTTGAAGGGCCATCCTGCGTGACGCTGCAGTGCCACTCCTAGATGGGCCAGGTGTTTGTGTCGGCCACTAGGGTCGCTTAGCTTAGTCACACAGCTACCTCATTGCGCCTCTTTTTTTCTTTGCGTCATGTGCTGTTTGGGGAGTATTTTTTTGAAGGGCCATCCTGTCTGACACTGCAGTGCCACTCCTAGATGGGCCAGGTGTTTGTGTCGGCCACTTGGGTCGCTGAGCTTAGTCACACAGCTACCTCATTGCACCTCTTTTTTTCTTTGCGTCATGTGCTGTTTGGGGAGTATTTTTTTGAAGGGCCATCCTGCCTGACACTGCAGTGCCACTCCTAGATGGGCCAGGTGTTTGTGTCGGCCACTTGTGTCGCTTAGCTTAGCCATCCAGCAACCTCGGTGCAATATTGTGAGGTGTGAGGTGTTCAGAATAGACTGAAAATGAGTGGAAATTATGGTTATTGATGTTAATAATACTATGGGATCAAAATGACCCCCAAATTCTATGATTTAAGCTGTTTTTTAGGGTTTTTTGAAAAAAACAACCGAATCCAAAACACACCCGAATCCGACAAAAAAAATTCGGTGAGGTTTTGCCAAAATGCGTTCGAACCCAAAACACGGCCGCGGAACCGAACCCAAAACCAAAACACAAAACCCGAAAAATTTCCGGTGCACATCACTAATGGAGAGGCAGTGAACTATGACGTTCTAACAAAACACTGTGATGTTTGCCTAGGATTCTACTGGAAATGTGTAGAAGATTCTTGTCTCTGGGCCTAATTCAGATCTGATCACAGAAGCTAAATTTAGCACTTCTACGATCATTTTCTCTGACTTGTGGGGTGGGCGCCCAGCACAGGTCCGCCCCATTGCAAAAGCATCTCACGGCGGCAATGCTTTTGCATCCGGCGAGTAGCTCCCTGCCTGCGCTCTGGCAGTCAGCTACCCACACCGTCCGGAGTCGCAGCGGCTGCATGTGACGTCACGCAGCCGCCGCAGCCCGCCCCCTCAATGGTCCGCGTGCGCACTCCACAAAAAAATTCAGACTATGATCGCTGCCGCTGCAGCAATGCAGTCTGAATTACCCCCTCTGTACGTTCTCACAATTTTCTGGCATTGTTTGCCACAGGCAAGCACTCTGTGCTCATCTCAGCTGAGCCACATTATGTTTGCCCTCATTAAATAGTCTCTGTTTGTACATTATATTTAATTGTGTGCACAGTATATTTAATTGTGATATAGACTCACTAACGGTGTATCCCGTGCATTGCCACACGTCATTTGTATAAACCAGGGCCATCACGGCCCCTGCATTTGGCTATCAGGGTGCCCAGAACGGCAACCTGCAGCCCAAATCTCTGCTGCAGCATTGTTGTGAGCATCTTTAGAATGCTCTGTGCTGGCACCCTGCAGCCTCTGCAGCCCTTCGGAGCTTCCTGAGGCCTCTCCAGGTAATGTTGCACTTACCAGCAGAGGCGTAGCGTGGAGACATGACACCCGGAGCAGGGCCATGTCACGGCGCCCCCACCCACCACCACACATACATATATACATACATAGATAGATACATACATACATACATACATACATAGATTCACATACATTTAGGCACAGACATACATAAACACACAGATATATACACATACTGTATACACAGATATATATACACACACACACACACACACACACACACACACACATAAATACACAAAAATACACACAGATATACATAAACATACACATATACACAGATATATACAGACATATATACACAGATATACACAGACATACATAAACACACACAAACACAAATACACACACACACATATACTGTATACAAAAATATATACACATAAACACACACATACATGTATACGCATAAACACACATATGCACACAGACATACTGTATACACACATTTACAAACAAACACATTCACACACACAAACACAGACATACAGTATACACATAAACACACAATATACACAGACATAAACACATACATACACACACATATACACACACAGTATACACACATTAATTCTCACCAAGTGGGCCGCAGCAGAGCAGCTCCTGTTTTAGCCTGGAGGGGCGGAGCTTTTATGTGATTGACGGGCGGGGCCTCCATGGGTAGAAGGAAAGAAACAACAAACCACACTACACTGCACTGGACTCTCTGCACTGCAATCAGTGACATGGAACATGCAGGCAGTGCGGTGGCCACCCCATCCCTCTCTTCTAGTCATCTCCTTCTACCCCGAGATCCTGGCTCTCAGCTGTGTTACAGAAAGCTGGCGCATTCTGTCCCCAGCAGCGCCTGGAGCTCAAGCTCCACTTGCTCCACCCTCCCAACGCCCCTGGTCCTAATGCCCCTTCATGCCTCTCTCTATCCTTGTGCCCCCTCCCCCCATTGCTCTCTCTCCATATCTATCTATATATCTATCTGTCTATCTATATCTCTCTATATCTCACATCTGGAAACCCCCTCCTAAAAATCTTGTGTTTGCCCTGGGACTGGGCCCGGACAGTGTGTGTGAGTGGGCGGGTCAGGGGTGGAGGGTTGCCTATTGTGTCAGCTGGGCTGCCACCAGAAATTGTGGGGCCCGGGACTGATAAAATAGCCAGGTACACATGTCCTCATAGTACCCCCTCCCTTCAGAGAATAATCCCTTTTATATTATATTGTATGACGTGATAGCTGCCTGAGTCAGCCCCCCCTTCTCACAAACACACAAACACATACTGTACTTACTTTTCCGAATCTGTCCTGAGAGTCCTCTCTGCTCTCTCTCTCCCACGCTGTCTGCTCCTGGCCTCCTGTCCCTAGCTCTTCAGCACCGTGGCTCCTCTTCACTGACACGGTGTGACATCATGATGTCACGCTACGCGGCATCTGGATCAAAATTTTTTATTAAACAGCAAGCTGCTGCTTGCTGATTGTGATCGGCGGTGTGAATCTGCAGCAGGCAGCGGCAGCGGGTGGGCGGCAGTGGGTGGGCAGCCCGAGGTGATAGCCGCGCTCAGCAGAAGGGGAGTGGCAGCGGCGGTCACAGGCAGTCTCAATGGTGATGGCCGCTGGGACATGAAGGGCAGGTTTAACTGGTAGCTGCCACGGTCAGCCTCATCGGCAGCGGCCTCCGCCGGGGATAGCCACTACTGGCTGTTTGAGCAGCCCGGGCCCTCCACTCTGTCAGAGTGGTCAGGCCCAGGACAACTGTACACAGGGCACCCCCTTCATGGCGGACCTGTGTGTCAGTCCCAGGCAAGTGCCCCCCCCGCCCGTATTCTGTGTGGAATAATGTGAATGTTGGCTCATACTGTGTCGCCTAATGTAAATTTTCGCTCATACCATGTGATGTAATGTGAATTCGGCTCATACTGTGAGGCGTAATATGAATTTCAGCTCATTCTGTGTGATGTAATGTAAATTTGGCTCATACTGTGTGGGGTAATGTGACTTTTGGCTCATTCTGTGTGACATAATGTAAATTTGGCTCATACTTTGTGGGGTAATGTGAATTTGGCTATAACCGTGTGGTGTAATGTGAATGTTGGCTCATACTGTGTGACGTAATATGAATTTGCCTCATACTGTGTTGCGTAATGTGAATTTGTGCTCATACTGTGTGTGTCATGTAAATTTGACTCATACTGTGTGGTGTAATGTGAATTTCAGCTCATACTGTGTGGGGTAATGTGAATTCGGCTCACACTGTGTTACAAAATGTGAATTTGGCTCATACTGTGTGACGTAATCTGAATTTGGCTCATACTGTGTGACGTAATGTGAATTTGGCTTATACTGTGTGACGTAAGGTGAACTTGGCTCATACTGTGTGGCGTAATGTGAATTTGGCTCATACTGTGTGGGGTAATGTGAATTTGGCTCATACTGTGTGGGATAATATGATTTACGGCTCATACTGTGTGACGTAATGTGAATTTTGCTCATACTGTGTGACATAATGTGAATGTGGCTCATACTGTGTGGTGCAATGTGAATTTGATTCAAACTGTGTTACGTAATGTGAATTTGGCTCATACTGTGTGGCACAATGTGAATTTGGCTCATACTATGTGATGTAATGTAAATTTGGCTCATACTGGTGGTCATTCCGAGTTGTTCGCTCGGTAATTTTCTTCGCATCGCATCGATTTTCCGCTAACTGCGCATGCGCAATGTTCGCACTGCGACTGCGCCAAGTAAATTTGCTATGCAGTTAGGTATTTTACTCACGGCATTACGAGGTGTTTTCTTCGTTCTGGTGATCGTAATGTGATTGACAGGAAGTGGGTGTTTCTGGGCGGAAACAGGCCGTTTTATGGGAGTGTTTGAAAAAACGCTACCGTTTCTGGGAAAAACGCGGGAGTGGCTGGAGAAACGGAGGAGTGTCTGGGCGAATGCTGGGTGTGTTTGTGACGTCAAACCAGGAACGACAAGCACTGAACTGATCGCACTGGAAGAGTAAGTCTCGAGCTACTCAGAAACTGCACAGAGAAGTCTTTTCGCAATATTGCAAATCTTTCGTTCGCAATTTTGATAAGCTAAGATTCACTCCCAGTAGGCGGCGGCTTAGCGTGTGCAAAGCTGCTAAAAGCAGCTTGCGAGCGAACAACTCGGAATGAGGGCCACTGTGTGGCACAATCTGAATTTGGCTCATACTGTGTGACGTAATGTAAATTTGGCTCATACTGTGTGTGGTAATGAGAATTTGGCTATTACCGTGTGGCGTAATGTGAATTTCGGCTCATATTGTGTGGCGTAATGTGAATATCTACTTATACTGTGTGACATAATGTGAATTTGGCTTATACTGTGTGATGGAATGTGAATTTGGCTCATACTGTGTGGGGTAATGTGAACTTGGCTCATACTGTGTGGCGTAATGTAAATTTATCGCATACAGGGGGTCATTCCGAGTTGATCGCTCGTTGTCGATTTTCGCAACGGAGTGATTAAGTCAAAAATGCGCATGAGCATGGTACGCAGTGCGCATGCGCTAAGTATTTTAGCACAAAACTTAGTAGATTTACTCACGTCCGAACGAAGAATTTTCATCGTTGAAGTGATCGGAGTGTGATTGACAGGAAGTTGGTGTTTCTGGGCGGAAACTGGCCGTTTTCAGGGAGTGTGCGGAAAAACGCAGGCGTGCCAGGGTAAAACGCGGGAGTGTCTGGAGAAACGGGGGAGTGGCTGGCCGAACGCAGGGCGTGTTTGTGACGTCAAACCAGGAACAAAACGGGCTGAACTGATCGCAGTGTAGGAGTAAGTCTCGAGCTACTCAGAAACTGCTAAGAATTTTCTATTCGCAATTCTGCTAATCTTTCATTCGCAATTCTGCTAAACTAAGATACACTCCCAGAGTGCGGCAGCCTAGCGTGTGCAATGCTGCTAAAATCTGCTAGCGGAATGACCCCCACTGTGTGGGGTAATGTGACTTTGGCTCATACTGTGTGGGGTAATGTGAATATCGGCTTATACTGTGTGACGTAATGTGAATTTGGCTCATACTGTGTGGGGTAATGGGACTTTGGCTCATACTGTGTGGGGTAATGTTATTTTCGGCTCATACTGTGTGAGGTAATGTGAATTTCGGGTCACACTGTGTGGGGTAATGTAAATTTCGGCTCATACTGTGTGGGGTAATGTGAATATCGGCTTATACTGCGTGACGTAATGTGAATTTGGCTTATACTGTGTGACGTAATGTGAATTTGGCTTATACTGTGTGACATAATGTGAATTTGGCTCATACTCTGTGGCGTAATGTGAATTTCAGCTCAAACTGTGTGGCGTAATGTGAATTTCAGCTCATACTGTGTGATTTAATGTAAATTTGTCTCATACCGTGTGGGGTAATGTGAATTTGGCTATTACCATGTGGCGTAATGTAAATTTCAGCTCATAATGTGTGGGGTAATGTGATTTTAGGTTTATACTGTGTGACGTAATGTGAATTTGGCTTATACTGTGTGACGTAATGTGAATTTGGCTCATACTGTGTGGCGTATTGTGAATTTGGCTCATACTGTGTGGGGTAATGTGAATTTTGGCTCATACTGTTTGGGGTAATCTGATTTTCGGCTCATGCTGTGTGGGCTAATGTGAATTTCGGCTCATACTGTGTGGGGAAATGTGATTTTCGGATCATACTGTGTGACGTAATGTGAATTTGGCTCATACTGTGTGACGTAATGTGAATTTGACTTATATTGTGTGGCGCAATGTTAATTTGGCTCATACTGTGTGGCGCAATGTGAATTTGGCTCATACTGTGTGGCGTAATGTAAATTTGGCTCTTACTGTGTTGGGTAATGTGAATATCGGCTTATACTGTGTGACGTAATGTGAATTTGGCTTATACAGTGTGACGTAATGTGAATTTGGCTTATACTGTGTGACGTAATGTGAATTTGGCACATACTGTGTGGCGTAATGTGAATTTGGCTCATACTGTGTGGGATAATATGATTTACAGCTCATACTGTGTGACGTAATGTGAATTTTGCTCATACTGTTTGACATAATGTGAATTTGGCTCATACTGTGTGGCGCAATGTGAATTTGGTTCAAACTGTGTTACGTAATGTGAATTTGGCTCATACTGTGTGGCACAATGTGAATTTGGCTTATACTATGTGATGTAATGTAAATTTGGCTCATACTGTGTGGCACAATGTGAATTTGGCTCATACTGTGTGACGTAATGTAAATTTGGCTCATACTGTGTGTGGTAATGAGAATTTGGCTATTACCGTGTGGCGTAATGTGAATTTCGGCTCATACTGTGTGGCGTAATGTGAATATCAACTTATACTGTGTGACATAATGTGAATTTGGCTTATACTGTGTGATGTAATGTGAATTTGGCTCATACTGTGTGGGGTAATGTGAACTTGGCTCATACTATGTGGCGTAATGTAAATTTATCGCATACAGGGGGTCATTCCGAGTTGATCGCTCGTTGCCGATTTTCACAACGGAGTGATTAAGTCAAAATGCGCATGAGCATGGTACGCAGTGCGCATGCGCTAAGTATTTTAGCACAAAACTTAGTAGATTTACTCACGTCCGAACGAAGAATTTTCATCGTTGAAGTGATCGGAGTGTGATTGACAGGAAGTGGGTGTTTCTGGGCGGAAACTGGCTGTTTTCAGGCAATGTGCGGAAAAACGCAGGCGTGCCAGGATAAAACGCGGGAGTGTCTGGAGAAACGGGGGAGTGGCTGGCCGAACGCAGGGCGTGTTTGGGACGTCAAACCAGGAATGAAACGGGCTGTACTGATCACAGTGTAGGAGTAAGTCTCGAGCTACTCAGAAACTGCTAAGAATTTTCTATTTGCAATTCTGCTAATCTTTCGTTCGCAATTCTGCTAAACTAAGATACACTCCCAGAGGGCGGCAGCCTAGCGTGTGCAATGCTGCTAAAATCTGCTAGCGAGTGAACAACTCGGAATGACCCCCTCTCTGTGGGGTAATGTGACTTTGGCTCATACTGTGTGGGGTAATGTGAATATCGGCTTATACTGTGTGACGTAATGTGAATTTGGCTCATACTATGTGGCGTAATGTGAATTTGGCTAATACTGTGTATGGTAATGTGAATTTGGCTCATACTGTGTGGGGTAATATGATTTACGGCTCATACTGTTTGACGAAATGTGAGTTTGGCTCAGACTGTTTGACATAATGTGAATTTGGCTCATACTGTGTGGCGCAATGTGAATTTGGTTCAAACTGTGTGACGTAATGTGAATTTTGGCTCATATTGTGTGGCACAATGTGAATTTGGCTCATACTATGTGATGTAATGTAAATTTGGCTCATACTGTGTGGCACAATGTGAATTTGGCTCATACTGTGTGACGTAATGTAAATTTGGCTCATACTGTGTGGGGTAATGTGAGTTTGGCTATTACCATGTGGCGTAATGTGAATTTCGGCTCATAATGTGTGGGGTATTGTGTATATCAACTTAAACTGTGTGACGTATTGTGAATTTGGCTCATACTGTGTGGGGTAATGTGAACTTGGCTCATACTGTGTGGCGTAATGTAAATTTGTTGCATACTGTGTGGGGTAATGTGAATTTGGCTCATACTGTATGAGGTAATGTGAATTTCGGCTCACACTGTGTGGGGTAATGTGAATTTCGGCTCATGCTGTGTGGGGTAATGTGAATTTCGGCTCATGCTGAGTGGGGTAATATGAATATCGGCTCATGTTGTGTGGGGTAATGTGAATAAATGCTTATACTGTGTGATGTAATGTGAATTTGGCTTATACTGTGTGACGTAATGTGAATTTGGCTCATACTGTGTGGTGTAATGTGAATTTGGCTCATACTGTGTGGAGTAATGTGAATTTGGCTCATACTGTGTGGGGTAATGTGAATTTGGCTCATACTGTGTGCAGTAATGTGAATTTGGCTCATACTGTGTGGCGTAAAGTGAATTTGTGCTCATACAGTGTGGAATAATGTGAATTTGGCTCATACTGTGTGGGGTAATATAATTTGGCTTATACTGTGTGACGTAATGTGAATTTGGCTCATACTGTGTGAAGTAATGTGAATTTGGCTCATACTGTGTGGGGTAAAGTGAATGTGGCTCACACTGTGTTGGGTAATATGATTTACAGTTCATACTGTGTGAAGATATGTGAATTTGGCTCATACTGTATGACATAATGTAAATTTGGCTCATACTGTGTGGCGCAATGTGAATTTGGTTCAAACTGTGTGACGTAATGTGAATTTGGCTCATACTGTGTGGCACAATGTGAATTTGGCTCATACTGTGTGACATAATGATAATTTGGCTCATACTGTGTGGGGTAATGTGAATTTGATTATTAACGTGTGTCGTAATGTGAATTTCGGCTCATACTGTGTGGGTTAATGTGAATATCAACTTATACTGTGTGACGTAATGTGAATTTGGCTTATACTGTGTGATGTAATGGGAATTTGGCTCATACTGTGTGGCGTAATGTGAACTTGGCTCATACTGTGTGGCGTAATGTACATTTGTCGCATACTATGTGGGGTAATGTGAATTTCGGCTCATACTGTGTGGGGTAATGTGAATATCGGCTTATACTGTGTGACGTAATGTGAATTTGGCTTATACTGTGTGACGTAATGTGAATCTGGCTTATACTGTGTGGTGTAATGTAAATTTGTTGCATACTGTGTGGGGTAATGTGAATTTGGCTCATACTGTGTGAGGTAATGTGAATTTCGGCTCACACTGTGTGGGGTAATGTGAATTTCGGCTCATGCTGTGTGGGATATTTTGAATCTGGTTTATACTGTGTGGTGTAATGTAAATTTGTCGCATACTGTGTGACGTAATGTGAATTTGACTTATACTGAGTGACGTAATGTGAATTTGGCTCATACTGTGTGGGGTAATGTGAATTTGGCTCATACTGTGTGGGGTAATGTGAATTTGGCTCATACTGTGTGGCGTAAAGTGAATTTGTGCTCATACAGTGTGGCATAATGTAAATTTGGCTCAAACTGTGTGGGGTAATGTGAATTTGGCTATTACCGTGTGGCCTAATGTGAATGTCAGATCATACTGTGTGGGGTAATGTGAATGTGGCTATTATCGTGTGGCGTAATGTGAATTTCGGCTCATAATGTGTGAGGTAATGTGAATATCAACTTATACTGTGTGACATATTGTGAATTTGGCTCATACTGTGTGGGGTAATGGGAACTTGGCTCATACTGTGTGGCGTAATGTAAATTTGTCACATACTGTGTGGGGTAATGTGAATTTGGCTCATACTGTGTGGGGTAATGTGACTTTTGGCTCATACTGTGTGACGTAATGTGAATTTCGGATCACACTGTGTGGGGTAATGTGAATTTCGGCTCATGCTGTGTGGGGTAATCTGAATATCGGCTTATACTGTGTGACGTAATGTGAATTTGGCTTATACTGTGTGACATAATGAGAATTTGGCTCATACTGTGTGGCGTAATGTGAATTTGGCTTATACTGTGTGGGGTAATGTGAATTTGGCTCATACTGTGTGGGGTAATGTGATTTTTGGCTCATACTGTGTGACGTAATGTGAATTTGGCTCATACTGTGTGACGTAATGTAAATTTGGCTCATACTGTGTGGCGCAATGTGAATTTTGCTCATACTGTGTGACGCAATGTGAATTTGGCTCTTACTGTGTGGCTTAATGTGAATTTGGCTCATACTGTGTGGGGTAATGTGAGTTTTGGCTCATACTGTGTGGCTTAATGTAAATTTGTCTCATACTATGTGGAGTAATGTGAATTTGGCTCATACTGTGTGGCGTAAAGTGAATTTGTGCTCATACAGTGTGGCGTAATGTGAATTTGGCTCATACTGTGTGGCGTAAAGTGAATTTGTGCTCATACAGTGTGGCGTAATGTGAATTTGGCTCATACTATGTGGGGTAATATGAATTTGGCTTATACTGTGCGGCGTAATGTGTATTTGGCTCATACTGTGTGACGCAATGTGAATTTGGCTCTTACTGTGTGGCGTAATGTGAATTTGGCTCATACTGTGGGCAGTAATGTGAGTTTTGGCTCATACTGTGTGGCTTAATGTGAATTTGGCTCATACTATGTGGATGTGAATTTGGCTCATACTGTGTGGCGTAAAGTGAATTTGTGCTCATACAGTGTGGCGTAATGTGAATTTGGCTCATACTGTGTGGCGTAAAGTGAATTTGTGCTCATACAGTGTGGCGTAATGTGAATTTGGCTCATACTATGTGGGGTAATATGAATTTGGCTTATACTGTGCGGCGTAATGTGTATTTGGCTCATACTGTGTGACGCAATGTGAATTTGGCTCTTACTGTGTGGCGTAATGTGAATTTGGCTCATACTGTGGGCAGTAATGTGAGTTTTGGCTCATACTGTGTGGCTTAATGTGAATTTGGCTCATACTATGTGGAGTAATGTGAATTTGGCTCATACTGTGTGGCGTAAAGTGAATTTGTGCTCATACAGTGTGGCGTAATGTGAATTTGGCTCATACTGTGTGGCGTAAAGTGAATTTGTGCTCATACAGTGTGGCGTAATGTGAATTTGGCTCATACTATGTGGGGTAATATGAATTTGGCTTATACTGTGCGGCGTAATGTGTATTTGGCTCATACTGTGTGACGCAATGTGAATTTGGCTCTTACTGTGTGGCGTAATGTGAATTTGGCTCATACTGTGTGGCGTAAAGTGAATTTGTGCTCATACAGTGTGGCGTAATGTGAATTTGGCTCATACTGTGTGGCGTAAAGTGAATTTGTGCTCATACAGTGTGGCGTAATGTGAATTTGGCTCATACTATGTGGGGTAATATGAATTTGGCTTATACTGTGCGGCGTAATGTGTATTTGGCTCATAGTGTGTGACGCAATGTGAATTTGGCTCTTACTGTGTGGCGTAATGTGAATTTGGCTCATACTGTGGGGGGTAATGTGAGTTTTGGCTCATACTGTGTGGCTTAATGTGAATTTGGCTCATACTATGTGCAGTAATGTGAATTTGGCTCATACTGTGTGGGGTAATGTGAATTTGGCTCAAACTGTGTGGGATAATATGATTTACGGCTCATACTGTGTGGCGCAATGTGAATTTGGTTCAAACTGTGTGACATAATGTGAATTTGGCTCATACTGTGTGGCACAATGTGAATTTGGATCATTCTGTGTGACATAATGATAATTTGGCTCATACTGTGTGGGGTAATGTGAATTTGGTTATTAACGTGTGTCGTAATGTGAATTTCGGCTCATACTGTGTGGGTTAATGTGAATATCAACTTATACTGTGTGACGTAATGTGAATTTGGCTTATACTGTGTGATGTAATGGAATTTGGCTCATACTGTGTGGTGTAACGTGAACTTGGCTCATACTGTGTGGCGTAATGTAAATTTGTCGCATACTATGTGGGGTAATGTGAATTTCGGCTCATACTGTGTGGGGTAATGTGAATATCGGCTTATACTGTGTGACGTAATGTCAATTTGGCTTATACTGTGTGACGTAATGTGAATCTGGCTTATACTGTGTGGTGTAATGTAAATTTGTCGCATACTGTGTGGGGTAATGTGAATTTGGCTCATACTGTGTGAGGTAATGTGAATTTCGGCTCACACTGTGTGGGGTAATGTGAATTTCGGCTCATGCTGTGTGGGATATTGTGAATCTGGCTTATACTGTGTGGTGTGATGTAAATTTGTCGCATACTGTGTGACGTAATGTGAATTTGGCTTATACCGTGTGACGTAATGTGAATTTGGCTCATACTGTGTGGGGTAATGTGAATTTGGCTCATACTGTGTGGGGTAATGTGAATTTGGCTCATACTGTGTGGCGTAAAGTGAATTTGTGCTCATACAGTGTGGCATAATGTAAATTTGGCTCAAACTGTGTGGGGTAATGTGAATGTGGCTATTACCATGTGGCATAATGTGAATTTCAGATCATACTGTGTGGGGTAATGTGAATTTGGCTATTATCGTGTGGCGTAATGTGAATTTCGGCTCATAATGTGTGAGGTAATGTGAATATCAACTTATACTGTGTGACATATTGTGAATTTGGCTCATACTGTGTAGGGTAATGTGAATTTGGCTCATACTGTGTGGCGTAATGTAAATTTGTCACATACTGTGTGGGGTAATGTGAATTTGGCTCATACTGTGTGGGGTAATGTGACTTTCGGCTCATACTGTGTGACGTAATGTGAATTTCGGATCACACTGTGTGGGGTAATGTGAATTTCGGCTCATGCTGTGTGGGGTAATCTAAATATCGGCTTATACTGTGTGACATAATGTGAATTTGGCTTATACTGTGTGACGTAATGAGAATTTGGCTCATACTGTGTGGCGTAATGTGAATTTGGCTCATACTGTGTGGGGTAATGTGATTTTTGGCTCATACTGTGTGACGTAATGTGAATTTAGCTCATACTGTGTGACGTAATGTAAATTTGGCTCATACTGTGTGGCGCAATGTGAATTTTGCTCATACTGTGTGACGCAATGTGAATTTGGCTCTTAATGTGTGGCGTAATGTGAATTTGGCTCATACTGTGTGGGGTAATGTGAGTTTTGGCTCATACTGTGTGGCTTAATGTGAATTTGGCTCATACTATGTGGAGTAATGTGAATTTGGCTCATACTGTGTGGCGTAAAGTGAATTTGGGCTCATACAGTGTGGCGTAATGTGAATTTGGCTCATACTGTGTGGCGTAAAGTGAATTTGTGCTCATACAGTGTGGCGTAATGTGAATTTGGCTCATACTGTGTGGGGTAATATGAATTTGGCTTATACTGTGCGGCGTAATGTGTATTTGGCTCATACTGTGTGACGCAATGTGAATTTGGCTCTTACTGTGTGGCTAATGTGAATTTGGCTCATACTGTGGGGGGTAATGTGAGTTTTGGCTCATACTGTGTGGCTTAATGTGAATTTGGCTCATACTATGTGGAGTAATGTGAATTTGGCTCATACTGTGTGGGGAAATGTGAATTTGGCTCATACTGTGTGGGATAATATGATTTACGGCTCATACTGTGTGGCGCAATGTGAATTTGGCTCATACTGTGTGGCGTAAAGTGAATTTGTGCTCATACAGTGTGGCATAATGTAAATTTGGCTCAAACTGTGTGGGGTAATGTGAATTTGGCTATTACCATGTGACATAATGTGAATTTCAGATCATACTGTGTGGGGTAATGTGAATTTGGCTATTATCGTGTGGCGTAATGTGAATTTCGGCTCATAATGTGTGAGGTAATGTGAATATCAACTTATACTGTGTGACATATTGTGAATTTGGCTCATACTGTGTAGGGTAATGTGAACTTGGCTCATACTGTGTGGCGTAATGTAAATTTGTCACATACTGTGTGGGGTAATGTGAATTTGGCTCATACTGTGTGGGGTAATGTGACTTTCGGCTCATACTGTGTGACGTAATGTGAATTTCGGATCACACTGTGTGGGGTAATGTGAATTTCGGCTCATGCTGTGTGGGGTAATCTAAATATCGGCTTATACTGTGTGACGTAATGTGAATTTGGCTTATACTGTGTGACGTAATGAGAACTTGGCTCATACTGTGTGGCGTGATGTGAATTTGGCTCATACTGTGTGGGGTAATGTGAATTTGGCTCATACTGTGTGGGGTAATGTGATTTTTGGCTCATACTGTGTGACGTAATGTGAATTTGGCTCATACTGTGTGACGTAATGTAAATTTGGCTCATACTGTGTGGCGCAATGTGAATTTTGCTCATACTGTGTGACGCAATGTGAATTTGGCTCTTACTGTGTGGCGTAATGTGAATTTGGCTCATACTGTGTGGGGTAATGTGAGTTTTGGCTCATACTGTGTGGCTTAATGTGAATTTGGCTCATACTATGTGGAATAATGTGAATTTGGCTCATACTGTGTGGCGTAAAGTGAATTTGGGCTCATACAGTGTGGCGTAATGTGAATTTGGCTCATACTGTGTGGCGTAAAGTGAATTTGTGCTCATACAGTGTGGCGTAATGTGAATTTGGCTCATACTGTGTGGGGTAATATGAATTTGGCTTATACTGTGCGGCGTAATGTGTATTTGGCTCATACTGTGTGACGCAATGTGAATTTGGCTCTTACTGTGTGGCGTAATGTGAATTTGGCTCATACTGTGGGGGGTAATGTGAGTTTTGGCTCATACTGTGTGGCTTAATGTGAATTTGGCTCATACTATGTGGAGTAATGTGAATTTGGCTCATACTGTGTGGGGTAATGTGAATTTGGCTCATACTGTGTGGGATAATATGATTTACGGCTCATACTGTGTGGCGCAATGTGAATTTGGTTCAAACTGTGTGACATAATGTGAATTTGGCTCATACTGTGTGGCACAATGTGAATTTGGCTCATACTGTGTGACATAATGATAATTTGGCTCATACTGTGTGGGGTAATGTGAATTTGGTTATTAACGTGTGTCGTAATTTGAATTTCAGCTCATACTGTGTGGGTTAATGTGAATATCAACTTATACTGTGTGACGTAATGTGAATTTGGCTTATACTGTGTGATGTAATGGGAATTTGGCTCATACTGTGTGGCGTAACGTGAACTTGGCTCATACTGTGTGGCGTAATGTAAATTTGTCGCATACTATGTGGGGTAATGTGAATTTCAGCTCATACTGTGTGGGGTAATGTGAATATCGGCTTATATTGTGTGACGTAATGTGAATTTGGCTTATACTGTGTGACGTAATGTGAATCTGGCTTATACTGTGTGGTGTAATGTAAATTTGTCGCATACTGTGTGGGGTAATGTGAATTTGGCTCATACTGTGTGGGGTAATGTGAATTTCGGCTCATGCTGTGTGGGATATTGTGAATCTGGCTTATACTGTGTGGTGTGATGTAAATTTGTCGCATACTGTGTGACGTAATGTGAATTTGGCTTATACTGTGTGACGTAATGTGAATTTGGCTCATACTGTGTGGGGTAATGTGAATTTGGCTCATACTGTGTGGGGTAATGTGAATTTGGCTCATACTGTGTGGCGTAAAGTGAATTTGTGCTCATACAGTGTGGCATAATGTAAATTTGGCTCAAACTGTGTGGGGTAATGTGAATTTGGCTTTTACCGTGTGGCATAATGTGAATTTCAGATCATACTGTGTGGGGTAATGTGAATTTCGGCTCATGCTGTGTGGGGTAATCTGAATATCGGCTTATACTGTGTGACGTAATGTGAATTTGGCTTATACTGTGTGATGTAATGAGAATTTGGCTCATACTGTGTGGCGTAATGTGAAATTGGCTCATACTGTGTGGGGTAATGTGAATTTGGCTCATACTGTGTGGGGTAATGTGATTTTTGGCTCATACTGTGTGACGTAATGTGAATTTGGCTCATACTGTGTGACGTAATGTAAATTTGGCTCATACTGTGTGGCGCAATGTGAATTTTGCTCATACTGTGTGACGCAATGTGAATTTGGCTCTTACTGTGTGGCGTAATGTGAATTTGGCTCATACTGTGTGGGGTAATGTGAGTTTTGGCTCATACTGTGTGGCTTAATGTGAATTTGTCTCATACTATGTGGAGTAATGTGAATTTGGCTCATACTGTGTGGCGTAAAGTGAATTTGTGCTCATACAGTGTGGCGTAATGTGAATTTGGCTCATACTGTGTGGCGTAAAGTGAATTTGTGCTCATACAGTGTGGCGTAATGTGAATTTGGCTCATACTGTGTGGGGTAATATGAATTTGGCTTATACTGTGCGGCGTAATGTGTATTTGGCTCATACTGTGTGACGCAATGTGAATTTGGCTCTTACTGTGTGGCGTAATGTGAATTTGGCTCATACTGTGGGGGGTAATGTGAGTTTTGGCTCATACTGTGTGGCTTAATGTGAATTTGGCTCATACTATGTGGAGTAATGTGAATTTGGCTCATACTGTGTGGCGTAATGTGAATTTGTGCTCATACAGTGTGGCGTAATGTGAATTTGGCTCATACTGTGTGGGGTAATATGAATTTGGCTTATACTGTGCGGCGTAATGTGAATTTGGCTCATACTGTGTGACGCAATGTGAATTTGGCTCTTACTGTGTGGCGTAATGTGAATTTGGCTCATACTGTGGGGTGTAATGTGAGTTTTGGCTCTTACTGTGTGGCTTAATGTGAATTTGGCTCATACTATGTGAAGTAATGTGAATTTGGCTCATACTCTGTGGCGTAAAGTGAATTTGTGCTCATACAGTGTGGCGTAATGTGAATTTGGCTCATACTGTGTGGGGTAATATGAATTTGGCTTATAATGTGCGGTGTAATGTGAATGTGGCTCATACTGTGGGGGGGGGGGGTGCAGCAGACTTTTAATAAATGATGCTGTTAGGGTAAACACTCTGAATTCGCAGGGTGAGGGGTGCTTAAGTGCTTTTAATAAATGATGTGTTTGTGTATGCATGCTACATGTCTTTATATATATGCTGTGTGTGTGTATGCCCTGTGTGTGTTTAGAAGTACATTGTGTGTATGTATCACATATATACTATGTGGCAAAGCGATGGACCAGCACTTCAGACAACAAAAATACCTTGCACCGATACCCGCACAGCTATATATATAATTGTTCCAAATAATGCAGCACTTAGCAACAATAATGGAAATAAAAACCTGTGTCTTTGCTTTTTTCAATGTTTCAGTGGTTTTTAATCCCGACAATAGTGCATTGTGGGGGGTAATGTGAGCACTGAGCCATTGAAAATAGCAAAGACACAGTTGTTGCTTTTTTATTATTATTGTCATCAAGAGCTGCAACATTTGGAGTATATGAATGTATGTATATATATATATATATATATATATATATACTGCTCAAACAAATATAGGGAACACTTAAACAACACAATGTAACTCCAAGTCAATCACACTTCTGTGAAATCAAACTGTCCACTTAGGAAGCAACACTGATTGACAATCAATTTCACATGCTTTTGTGCAAATGGAATAGACAACAGGTGGAAATTATAGGCAATTAGCAAGACACCCCCAGTAAAGGAGTTGTTCTGCGGGTGGTAACCACAGACCACTTCTCAGCTCCTATGCTTTCTGGCTGATGTTTTGGTCACTTTTGAAAGCTGGCGGTGCTTTCACTCTAGTGGTAGCATGAGACGGAGTCTACAACCCACACAAGTGGCTCAGGTAGTGCAGCTCATCCAGGATGGCACATCAATGCGAGCTGTGGCAAGAAGGTTTGCTGTGTCTGTCAGCGTAGTGTCCAGAGCATGGAGGGCAACAACCCAGCAGCAGGGCCGCTACCTCCGCCTTTGTGCAAGGAGGAACAGGAGGAGCACTGCCAGAGCCCTGCAAAATGACCTCCAGCAAGCCACAAATGTGCATGTGTCTACTCAAACGATCAGAAACAGACTCCATGAGGGTGGTATGACGGCCCGACGTCCACAGGTGGGGGTTGTGCTTACAGCCCAACACCGTGCAGGACGTTTGGCATTTGCCAGAGAACACCAAGATTGGCAAATTCGTCACTGAGCACATGTGACAGATGTGACAGAGTCTGGAGACGCCAAGGAGAAGGTTCTGCTGCCTGCAACATCCTCCAGCATGACTGGTTTGGCAGTGGGTCAGTAATGGTGTGGGGTGGCATTTCTTAGGGGGGCCACACAGCCCTCTATGTGTTTGCCAGAGGTAGCCTGACTGCCATTAGGTACCGAGATGAGATCCTCAGACCCCTTGTGAGACCATATGCTGGTGCGGTTGGCCCTGGGTTCCTCTTAATGCAAGACAATGCTAGACCTCATGTGGCAGGAGTGTGTCAGTAGTTCCTGCAAGACGAAGGCATTGATGCTATGGACTGGCCCGCCCGTTCCCAGACCTTAATCCAATTGAGCACATCTGGGACATCATGTCTCGCTCCATACACCAACACCACGTTGCACCACAGACTGTCCAGGAGTTGGCAGATGCTTTAGTCCAGGTCTGGGAGGAGATCCCTCAGGAGACCATCCGCCACCTCATCAGGAGCATACCCAGGCGTTGTAGGGAGTTCATACAGGCACGTGGAGGCCACACACACTACTGAGCCTCATTTTGACTTGTTTTAAGGACATTACATTTTTCTAAGCAACTAAGAGATAGTCAGTCTACACATAAATGGCAAATAGTAAAGGTGTACAGCGCTAATCTAAAATAGTAAGTACATTAAGAGATTAGCTACAGGACATCTGGTTCCTGCATGCAGGAGCGAACAGCAGCTCCTGTGAGCTCCTCCGTGACTGCCAGTTTACCCGCTCACAGCGACGATCCCCGGCCTTTACAGCTCTCAGCCCCGCTCTGCTCACATATGCGCTCCCATGGTTAGGTTTTTGGGGCCGCCAGCGCACTCTAAAATCCCACCGCCAGCGCTACTTCCCATACAGGAGAAGCGCTGTGCTGACTACAATATGGTGTCCAGTGCGGATTCGAGCCCGGAGAATCCAGCGGCCAAGAAAGCTATAAGGGATGCCACCGGAGAACCTACTCAGATACAGGTGCGTGCGGACATGGGTAATCCAGCAAGCCCTGTCACATATTCAGAGATAGTAGCTGCTATCCAGGACACTATGGCTCCACTGCTGCAGCAAGCAGTCAGTGATATTACCATGCAGCTGCAGCAGCTTACTCACAGGGTGTCAGACACTGAGGAGCGTTTGGGGACCACTATTGATGATGTTCATGGCCTGAAACGAGCTGTTACACATTAAGAAAAAGACAACAAACATCTTTTGGAAAAAATGGACAATATTGAAAACCATACAAGCCGTTGTAACCTACGTATTGTGGGTTTACCGGAAACGCTTAATGGCCCAGGGCTCGAGAACTTTGTCCGCATTACCCTACCTAAACTCCTGCATATTGAAATGGACTGTGCAGACATGGTGATAGAACGAGTACACAGGTTGGGAGATCAGATACGTACAGGCTCCAGCAAACCACGTGTCTTTATTTTTAAAACCTTGAATTTTTTGCACAAAACTGCTATTTGGAGAGCTTCACGTGAAAATGGATAATCTTCAATGGGAATGCAACAATTTGAGACTTTTCCAGGATTATTCAGTTGAACATTCTCGATTTCGCAAGGCTTGTGCTCCTATTTGTGCTTCTTTGGTGAAGAACAAGTACAAGTTCGCCATGCTATATCCTGCACGTCTGCGGATATTTCAAGGGTCCTCCTTTACTGATTTCACCAATCCTAAAGATGCTGCAGCGTATCTCACAGAACAATCTGAGTCCCTTTATCAAGATATTTCTGATGATCCAACGGTTTGAAATATTATTAAGGATGGTTCATTCCATTCCGGCTTTATGGTATAATTTGATATTTAGAGTTCACTTACTCTCCATACAAATGTTCTCCTTTGAAAATGTGTGATATTTGCTTTATGTTGCTCTATGGCTTTCCAATATTGAGCTTGTGTATATATGTACGGTACTTATTATTTTGTGGGTACTGGTAGTCGGTGGGTAGCTCCGCCACAATACTGCTATTTAATATTTGTTTTTACTGTCGACATGTTACCCGAAGTCCGCTATTTCATTATTTTTTTTTTAGATGTTTACATCCTTGTTTTTTGTCTTCTGTCTCCCTTGTTGTGGTCTTCCTTCCTGATGTTTTTTTCCCCCATCCCCTTCCTTCACCAATCCCCCTTCCAGGGATCTTGAAATATTACTTACCAATGCTATACCAGATGTTATTTTAGTATTCCATTTTACATGGCTTCACTTAAAATTGGTACTCTTAATGTAGGGGGTATCAATACCCCGTCTAAAAGATGCAAGATTTTGTCATATCTTAATAAAAATTCTATTGATATCGCATTTTTACAGGAGACGCACCTGTTTTTAAATGAGACTAAAAAACTACAGATGCTAAACTGGTCACTTCTGAGGAGCTACATCCCTTAATTCTAAGTCTTGTGGAGTAGCTATACTGGTGAATAGGAATACCCTGGCTAGCAAAAAGACTGAGGGGGACATTTATTAAGCAGTGATAAAAGCGGAGAAGTGAGCCAGTGGAGAAGTGCCCATGGCAACCAATCAGCACTGAAGTAACATCTAGAATTTGCATACTATAAAAATATACAGAACTGCTGATTGGTTGATGGGGCAACTTCTCCACTGGCTCACTTCTCCGCTCTTATCACTGCTTAGTAAATGTCCCCCTTAATCTCATAGATTCATGGAGAGCGTCAAATCCGACCGAAAAAGAGTTTTCTGGCATTTCCATGGCCCATAATACTTGGTCTCGGATTGACTACATATTAATAGCTTCCTTGCTTTTTCTGAGAATTACACAAGCGATTATAGAACCAGTTTCTATATCAGATCATGGATTGGTCTGGATAGAAATGACATATTCACTGGAAAAGAACTCTAAACTGTTATGGAAATTCCCCTCCCATTTAGAGAAATCTGAAAGTTTTAGATGTAAGTTGGAATCTGTGTGGGACACCTTTAAAATAACTAATTCTACTCATGAGTCAGTGAATCCATCGCTCTTTTGGCATACTGCTAAAACTGTTCTGAGAGGTGAATCGATTTCATATTTCTCTCATATTAAAAGACAGCGTAATCTTTTATATTTAGAAAGACAACAATCATTATCCCTAGCCTTCCAAACTTTTAAACTGAATCCTAACGCAGCAAATAAAAGCGCTTATATCATGGCTAAAACTAACTTTAATGATCTCTTACAATCTAAGGGTGATAAATATCATTTTAATGTTAGTTACAAGTTTCATCATTTTGGAAACAAGACGGGGAAACTTCTCACCCCTCTTTTAGTAGGATCTAGGAAACCGATGACAGTACACCCCTTAAAATCGCCAGATGGTTCTCTTTCTTCTTCAAATAGCCAAACTACTGACATTTTGCGGGATTTTTACGTATCCTTGTACTCTTCTCCACCACTGCCCTTGCCCAATGTGTCTTCAGACGTTCCCCAATCTCAAAACTATTTTTCCCCACGATTTTGGGACAACTTACCCTTGCCCCAAGTTCCTGCTGCCCTCACTTCCTCCTTGACATCACCCATCACGATAGACAAAATCTCAAATACCATCTTGTAAAGCTCCTGGCCCAGATGGATTCACAAATGAATTTTATAAGTTATTGTCTCCAAAAATTTGCCCCACCTTACAGGCTTTTTATAATCAAATTATGACCGATGAGGTTCTACCTGATCACTTCACTGCTGCTGTGATCAAAGTTTTGCCTAAAGCCAGCAGAGATCTCTCGCTACCAGGCTCTTACAGGCCGATTTTGCTACTAAATGTAGATTTCAAATTTTTCACATCAATTCTAGCGCAGAACTTAAACCACTCATCATTCATAAAGTCCAAATAGGCTTTATAGCAGGTAGACAGTAGTGAACCTCAAGAGAGTCTTATCAGTCATTCATCATGTGTCTTCTAACTCGTCTTCAGATTCTTCTCATAACTTAATTCTTACCTTAGAAGCAGAAAAGGCTTTTGACCTTTTATTGTGGCCTTATCTATTTCGTACTTTAGAAGACTTCGGTTTTCCAAAATGCTTTGTATCTATTATCCATACTCTCTATTCCTCCCCACTCTCCTATGTTTCCTGTAATGGTGCCCTGTCAGCTCTCTTATTATTAAATAGAGGAACAAGACATGGATGCCCCCTTTCCCCTTTCCTTTTTGATTTATCGATTGAACCGTTAGCCATAGTCGTTCGTGACTCCTCATCCATTCAAGGGATTAAACTAGGATCGGAAGTATTAAAAATAGCCCTATTTGCCGACGATACTCTTTTATTTTTAGCGAAACCAGAACAATCTCTCCCGATGTTAATGAATTTGATAAATTAATTCGGTGAAGTGGCTGGTTATAAAATTAACATTACTAAGTCGTAAATCTTTCTATTGGGTAGTTCACCGTCGTCTATTCTCTCACACCCCGATATTCCTCCTTTTAAATTGACTCAATCTCATTTTAAATACCTAGGTATCCATATATGTTCAGATCTCGCAAATCTCTATAGACTTAATTTTTCTCCTATTATAGCTAATATAGCTTGAAATTGGAGTCATGGAAAGATCTACCTTTGTCACTCTTGGGTAGGTTTGAGGTCATCAAAAGTGTTATATTTCCTAAATTATTTTATTTTATTCAAATGCTCCCAATCTCCCTGACACGATCTGATATTCCAAAAATTGAGGCTCTTTTTTCAATGTTTATTTAGCGAGGTAAAAGATCACGTATTTCTAGACAGAAACTGAAATCCCCTAAATTAGAGGGTGGTTTTGGAGCTCCAGACTTATATGTTTACTCTTTAGCAGTACATTTTCATTATATAATCGATTGGCTGCTTAATAAATCCCTATACACAGACTCGGATTTGGAATTAGCAATTTTTTCACCATATTCCCCAAGTGATTTGCTACACTTGCAACCCTCCCTAATACCTTCCAACATAAAAGATCATATTCTGTTTAAAGATACCTTTATTGCATGGACTATTATTAATAGAAAATGCAGAAGGAACCCTAATTTTTCTTATTATATTCCTCTATGTGGCAATCCTGCATTCCCCCCGTCACTACATAATGCCACCTATCTTCTCTGGAAAGCCAAAGGATTGCATTAATTTAACAAGTTTTTTGACCCAGGTAGCTTTTTGTACGCATTTTCAGACTTATGTCATAAATTTTACCTTTCTAAACAACACCTGTTTATGTATTTCCAGGTGCGTCACTTTGTACTTTCCCTTGTTTCTTTTGTCCACCCTAATACGTCATCTAATTAAAGTATGGCCTCCAAAGCTATTGATGCTCTCCATAGATCCTCACAAACACGTCCTTTTAAGGTAAAATATATTTACTCTATTCTTTTAACTTGCTCTCCTTCTTTACAATGGGATACTTTATTTTCAGAATGGAAACATGACATTCCTACTTTGACAAATATTTCTGATATTGTTGACCCTTGTGATAGGTCTCTCAAATATTTATTCTCCTCCTATTTACAAGAGGTACATTTGGGGACCCTACACAGGGCATATATTACTCAGCTACAGCATCAACATATGGTGGAATGTCCTCAGCCTCATTTATACATTGTATGTGGGAGAGCAGGAAAATTAAGTGTTTTTAGTGTAAACTTACAGTTTACATTAACCAACTGTTTTCATTACATGTAAATCCTGATCCGCTAGCTTGTCTTTGTTTAAATTTTAAGAACTGGCTTTTGAATTCAAAAGCTTACCCTTTACTTAGCGTCATACTGTACTTACACTTGGTAAAAAATGTATATTGATTAGATGGGTTAAACGCTCAGCTCCATCTATTTTAGAGATAAAACAAATACTCTTACAACTTCTATACTATGATAGGAGAACATTATTTATGTCCACCAATTATGGAATACGTCAATTCTGTTTGAAATGGAGTGCTTTTGTGGAAACATTAGATTCTCCTACGAAACTATATATATTGAAAGCCTTAGACTGTAAATTATCTTCATACCAGGCATATGTTTCTAAAAAATAAGGCTCACGTCACTTTATTGATTTTATTTTATTTTATTGGTATATAGTGGTTACAACACTTGATTAGGTTGACCTTCAACCTTTATTCATGTCCCCTCCCTCCCCTCCTCTACTTCCCTCATGTATCTTCCCTTTTTTGTTATGTGCCCCTTTTTCTTTCTTCTCTTTTTCTATTTCTCACTTTTATACAAGTTTAGAATGGTATGAAAAATCACTGTGTTACTACCACACTATGAGAGGATTATCATTCTGTATTGATAATATTTCACGAAATATGTGACGCAGTGATAGTCTTGTTTTATTACTCATGGTTTCGAATTTGTGCAAGACTTGTTGTTATTTTGTGTTGGAAAATTTTTCAATAAACATATCTTTAAAAAAAAAAGAGATTAGCTACGTAGTGCTGATAGAAAATTTTATAGTAAAGATTTTATAGAGTATTAAAAAAGACATATAATGTAAACTGAAATACAATAGAGATAGTGCCTATATAAAAAAATGTACAATCTGGATTTTTGGAAATGTTTATCCAGGCTTGTAATATATAATTTCCAGTCCTGTGGCTATGCTAGGGTTATTTCTAGTTAGCAATGGTTCAAGATTGCAGCAGTGGAGTCCAACGCATAGGGTATGGAGTCCCTTAGTCCCCAGTCGACCAGTCGGAATTCCAAAAGGACCGTGAATGGCTACATGAAATCCCAGGCGATTAGATTGCAATGCCCACTGACCAGGGGAAGGTCCACTGATGCGTTTCACTGTCTTATGGCAGATTTATAAAAGTTCCAAGTACCATTGAGTGCAACAGTATCACATTTGTACACCTAAAAATGCATAATGGTTCCATGTCTTCTGCACTTCATTAATGATCCTTAGTCAACCCGATGTCTGGCTGGTCATATTATTATTATCTATTATGGTAGACAATTTTCACTTATGTTCATGTCTATGGGATGCAAGGGAAAAAAAGAATGTACAGTAGCTACTGGTTGCCCAATACCTTTGCATTAGACTCTTGGCAGACGTAGTACAGAACTGAATACTCCCCTCAGTGTCGGTTATTTTCCTATCTATTTCTTAAGTACATAGATATGGAGCAAATTTGATAGCAGTGGCAACATATGTTTGTTGGGAGTAGCGCTAATATCACAATTTATTCACAGTTAAACCAATCAGAGCTCTTTCACCAGTTGTCCCACGCCTTTAGCTGCAGCGCACAGTTCACTCAAACTCCGGCTTCATCTGTAACTTTGAAAGAGAGCTGGATGAACGTTTGACAAAGTTTTACAGTACTTTGAAGGCTGGAATTGAGATTTATATTATTTGTTAAGCATAAGAAAAACAAAACACACTTCAAAGTCTGTTTATACATCTCATGTAAATGAGACGCCATGCCATTCCTTACTTCCAATTTATGCAGTGTTTAAATCAAAGCATACTGAATTACGTTCCGCAGCAGAGATGCACTGCCCAGTGCTGTACAGACCAGCTTAGGATTCTGTTTCCCCAGCTAGATCTGGCATGAGTAATACAATTATATATAGCTGTGCATGCTGTGAATTTTAATTAAGTTTCCATATCCCTCTACAGCTTTTGTTCTGGAAATCTAACGTTTAACATCATATCGTCAAAATAAAAATAAAAACATTTTAGAAATTCTTTTATTTAGCAGAAATGTATTATTTGTGTCAAAGTAAATCACACAAACATATCTGAAAGAATTACATTGCTAATTGTATATTTCAGCACTGATTTGTTACATTACATATACGGTACATTGAAAAGAATAAAATGCATTTTTATTTTGTTTGAGACGAATCAGGAAAGGTTTCTTGCCCATTAATGTTTGTTTTATGATGCTACTACAGGTATTACCACATTTACTATAGAGATATATGATCACTATGTTACATTCACTGAAGACGCACTTACAGTAGCACAGCTTGAATCGAATACACCACAATCACAAACCATGTCTGCACTTTTATTTATTTATTACCAGTTATTTATATAGCGCACACATATTCCGCAGTGCTGTACAGAGAATATTTGGCCATTTACATCAGTCCCTGCCCCAGCGGAGCTTACAATCTATATTCCCTATCACATGTACACACAGACACATTCAGACTAGGGTTAATTTTGTTGGGAGCCAATTAACCTACCAGTATATTTTTGGATTGTGGGAGGAAATCGGAGTACCCGGAGGAAACCCACGCAAGTACGGGGAGAATATACAAACTCCACACAGTTAGGGCCATGGTGGGAATCTAACCCATGACCTCAGTGCTGTGAGGCAGTGTTGCTAGCCATTACACCATCCGTACTCACTTAGGCTGAGTATAGACGCAACTACGGGACAAAAAGTTTAGGCTCTATAGGGGTATATTTACGGGTTGGGTATGCGTGATCGGCGGTCGGGAGACCAACAGTCAGCATACTGACGCTGGGATCCCGGCATGAAGATGCCCGGTGGGGAGGATGTGCAACAAAGCCCTTTGTGGGCTCGCTGTGCTTGCCATGCTGCGGGCTCGGTGCGACCTGCGATCTCCACAGGTTCTATTCCCACTGTATGGGTGTCGAGGACACCTACGAGTGGGAATAGTCCCTGTTGGTCGGCATGCCGGCCGTCGGGATTGTGAGGGGGCGGGGTGTAGGGGGAGATATTGTGACCGGCGGTCTCCTGACCTCCGGACACATAACTACATCCCATATTTACTAAAGTGCGGGTTTTTAGAAGTGGAGATGTTGCCCGTAGCAACCAATCAGATTCTAGCTATTATATTCTAGAAGGTGATAGATAAATGATAAGTAGAACCTGATTTGTTGCTATGGGCAACATCTCCATTTCTAAAAACCTCCACTTTAGTAAATATACCCTTAGGTATCCATGTCTCATGAATTCTGTTGATATTTTGGGGGGGCTATAAACTTTTTATTATAATAAAAAATGTACTAGGATTCAGATTCCTGAAACACCTGGATGCAGAATGTTGCTGAAATTTGGGATGGAAATATTTAAAATTGTATGAAATACTCAAATGTGATGCAAAAAGTTGTCCGATAGTTGAGCGAAAAAAGCAATAATTTATATACCTTATTTATTAATAAGCAATATAAATTATTAATTTATAGCTTATGTATTGTTTTTTACTGTATTTAGGGGGTTATTCAGTATGGATTGCAGATTTTGCTAAAAAGCAGACTCTGCAATCCGTTCTTTCACATGCTGGGAGCCGCCCATCGCAGGGCAAGGCCGCCCAGCATGCAGAATGGCCTGCCCAGTGGCTGCAACCGCAATTTAAGGCTGTGTATGCAGGAGGTCCGCCACCATTTTTTAGATTAGAGCAGCTGCGCCGACCTGTCCCCTTTTTCCCAGTGCTACCCCCGCAGTGCTCCGTCGGCACCCACCACCCGCCCCGTGATTGCCCCTGCTTGTCAATCAGGCAGAGGTGTTCGCAGCCAATGCGATCACATTGCATTCGGCAGTCACGCACGTGCAGGATGGTACCTGCATGTGCGCACTGCCGCCACCAGGGTAATTGCGGTCACATTGCTTAGCAATGCGACCTGGATAACCCCATAGTGCATACATGTGTTTTACTGTGGGGGTAATTCCAAGTTGATCGCAGCAGGAATTTAGTTAGCAATTGGGCAAAACCATGTGCACTGCAGGGGAGGCAGATATAACATGTGCAGAGAGAGTTTGATTTGGGTGTGGTGTGTTCAATCTGCAATCTAATTTGCAGTGTAAAAATAAAGCAGCCAGTATTTACCCTGCACAGAAATAAAATAACCCACCCAAATCTAACTCTCTCTGCACATGTTATATCTGCCTCCCCTGCAGTGCACATGGTTTTGCCCAATTGCTAACTAAATTCCTGCTGCGATCAACTTGGAACTACCCCCTGTGAAGATTTCTTCTTTCACATCAGTCCATGCCCCAAAGAAGCTTACAATCTACACTCCTTATCCCATAGAACAGGCATTCACTAAAGGGTTTATTTTATGTTTTTTTTTTAGTGTGGGAGGAAACCAACACAAAGACAGGGATAACATACAAACTCTGCAGCCTGAACTAGTACTCAGGCAGTAATGCTTATCTCTATGCGAGTGGTCCCTAAACAGTTCATGTTTTCCAGGTCACCTGTGGATTTTTAAAATGTGACAGTTGGTGATACACAGTGCACCTGCTGGGTGACCTGGAAAACATGAGCTGTTAGTGCTCTTTGAGGACAGAGTTTGGGAACTGTGCTGCCATTTGTTTTGTGATCATGTGATCGCTTTCAGGCTGGCTCGTAATTATAATATGATGCCATATACTGAATGAGCATCCAAAAATAATCTAACGTAGGGACTTACGGCGAGCTCAGGGTGGACAGAAACCTCTCGTAGAGCAGAAGGGCATAGTCACATCCAACAGTTCCCTTTACCTTAAAGCTAAACATGCTCACCAGTACTTGGTTACTGCCCTGTACTTGGCATGCAGTTTTAGTCAAGGACGTAGCTACCATAGGTGCAGGGAGTGCAGCTGTTATATGCATTTTTCATCATTGGTAGATACATAGGGGCCCTTACGAACTTTATCCTTGGGGCCTGCAATATATCTCGTTACATACCTGGACCTGCTCATTGTAGTGTGGTATCAAATGAACTGGAAGGTATTATAATATTACATAATATGAGCTGGGGCACCGTAATGTGGCAAAATATGAACCGGGCATGTTGCATGTCATAATGTGAATTGGGTGTACTGTGTTGCATAATGTGTATTGGCAGTCCTACAATAAGACATGATGTGAACGAGGGCACTACTATGGTTCATAAAATAAACTAGGGCACTATTATGGGGCACAAAATAACAACTGCTACGGAGAGGTGTCTCTTTAGAAGCATTGGGTCAGGGGCCCCTTCAAAATGTTGCTGTGGGGCCCACAAAGTTCTGGCTACGCCCCTGGTTTTAGTTACTTATTATTTAGAGGATATTGGCACAGAAAATAAGTCATGCAATGATAGACAGGAGGTCCACTTGAATCATGAGTTGTCGATGTATCGACCGCCAAGAGACAAGCTAATTTGTACTTAGCTCTAATGACCTTTTCACAGCCTTCTGCTATCACCCCATTATCCCTCCCACTGATCACTAGTACACAGGCTCGGACTGGCCCACAGGGGGACAGGGGAAACCACCGGTGGGCCCCACTGCCTGGGGGCCCACCTCCTGCTCTATGGATCAGGTTCCAGACTGTGCACTTGAATTATACATTATACATATGTTACCTTGTACTGGACTATGGTGTATTTTCTACAGTGCATTGCTGTTATTAATCAGTTATTATTCTGGTACATTATCATGTATGCAGCAGCTGAATTTACTGTATATATTTATGAAAGGGCCCAAAAGTTGCACTCTGTAGTGGTTAGTCAAACCAATGAGGTGGCAGGCCACACACCCTCAGCAGACTGGCCACACCCCTAACATGGGCCCCTACCACTGCATTCCCCCGGTGGGCCCTACATGCCCCAGACCGACACTGCTAGTACTACTCTGATTATGTAAAGAACCTCCACCATCCCAAGCATAGATTATTGCAGATGGTGAGTCCTTCTGTCCATTTCAAACTAAGGGGCAGATGTATTAAGCCTAGAGAAGTGATAAAGTGAAAGGTGATAACGCACCAGCCAATCAGCTCCTAATTGTCAAGTTACAGGCTGGTTTTGAAAAATGACAAGTAGGAGCTGATTGTCTGGTGTGTTATTACCTTCCACTTTATTGCTTCTCCGGGATTAATCTGCCCCTTGGTTAAAGTCTATCAGTCTAATTACAAAGAATTGTATCCACAGTGTAAACATTGCATTTTCCTACAGACATTCTTTATAAAACTGTAATTCCGGCACAGACTGTAATGTTCTGAAACTTGCTGTCACAATAAAATGCAAGTGCTGGCCCTTCATTCTTCTACATTTGGAGAATGATCTAAATTTTATGGCCCGTGGTCCGGAGTTTTTTTCATGTACAGGGAGTGTACATGAAAAGTGCCTCGCCCACTTTTCAGGAGTCTCCCGGAAATTCCTCTGAGAGTGGGCAAATTTACAAATAGAGCAAACATTCCTGGCTCTGAGCTGTTGTGTACAGCAAACATACCTGGCTCTGAGCTGTTGTGTACAGCAAACATTCCTGGCTCTGAGCTGTTGTGTACAGCAAACATTCCTGGTCTGAGCTGTTGTGTACAGCAAACATTCCTGGTTCTGAGCTGTTCTGTAAAGCAAACATTCCTGGCTCTGAGCTGTTGTGTACAGCAAACATTCCTGGTCTGAGCTGTTGTGTACAGCAAACATTCCTGGCTCTGAGCTGTTGTGTACAGCAAACATTCCTGGCTCTGAGCTGTTGTGTACTGCAAACATTCCTGGCTCTGAGCTGTTGTGAATACTATAGTAACATTCTGCAGTTAGTGTCCCTAAACCCTGTGCTACTGTAGTTCCTGACTCGGGACAATTTGTGTCTGCACCAGGTGTTGAGTGCTTTTTCCTAGCTCTGGCCAGGTGATCTGGCAGAGTGCAAATACCTGGCTTTAAATGGTTAATAATTACATACACTATGCCAGATACGGGCTCCAGGGAGAGAAAAGAGGAATGGGAGATGGACTGTACAATTTATAGTTATAACAGTATTAAATGTGTTCTGTGCAGGTAGAAAAGTGAGAAGTTCATATATTTATACAAATGCCCTCACAGAAGGATATTGGAGTGTTGTTATACAGTAGTTGCTCTCATAGAGAGAAATTCTGTTGGCAAATGTACCCCTCACTGTGGGGAGTTGGAACGACCCACGTAGCAGTGTGGCACATGTGGGTACATTGAACAATAGGGACGAGTCATTACACTTGAAAAAGGGGTTATTTATGTGGGACTGGGAGAAACGACCCAGCTCGTGCAGCTAACGGCTGGCGGTACAGATCCGGGCATCTGAAGAGAGGGTATAAAGAAGGGACAAGGAGGACCATTAGGAGACGTCTGAGAGAGAAGGACAGAGAGGGAAACTGTGCGCCATCTCCGGCCGGTGTATTGAATCTCAACCGTCTTTCTCACGGAAATATTGCAAATGATCAGAGACTCATGATAAAGCCTAATTGTTGACTTCCGGTTCCGGGTGCTGCATGGGAGGCAGCTGAAGCGTGGAGCTCCGCTGACACCCGCTCATTAGCACCGATCTACGGCTCCACAGCCTCCCGCAATTGGCCCGCTGGGTCCCCGCACCTCCGCAGCGGCACCCCCCGGTGTATGGAGCGCTATTTTCGGCCTCTGATGCCGCGCAACAGGAGCCGCAAGGAAAGGGAGCAGCCATGCTCAGCACCTAAAATGGTGGCGACGGCCGTGGTGGTGGGTGAGTCTTCTCCTGCTCAGCAGCCCCTGCAGCCGCTCCCAGCATTCCAAGGCTTTCCCCCGCAGAATGCTTGGGGCAAATCCCCCTCTCCCCCTTCTTCTCATTGTTCTATAGGGAGCAGCAGCCCCTCACACATCACTGATATTTCCCAGACCCCAGAGGCCCCGGTCACATATACTGATATTGTGCAAGCTATCAAAGAGACTGTGGGCCCCCTGTTGAAAGAGCAAACTGCAGACATAAACAAACAGCTGGCTCAGTTTTCTCAAAGGCTCTCCACTACAGAACTTAGACTGGGTGAATGCTTTGCAGATATAGCCAATTTAAAGAAGGCTGTCAGTCTGAATACTAAAGCTTGCTATAACCTTCATAATAAGACAGATGAACTGGAGAACAGGGACATAAGGCAAAATCTATGAATTATTGGTCTACCAGAGACGGTGAAGGGGTCAGCTCTGTTGCTTTTTGTACGTGATACCCTGCCGGCTTTTCTACAGGTTAAAACTGAATGTGCCGACATTGTTATTGAGAGGGCTCACCGCCTTGGCTCGTTTCATCCACAGCAGGGCGGCAGACCCCGTGCTGTGATCTTTAAAGTATTAAATTACCTACACAAAGAAATATTGTGGCACGCTTCCCGCAAACATCGCAATTTGTCTTGGGAGGGCCATTTTTTGCTGATATTTCAAGATTATTCTGCAGAGCTAGCAAAAGCCAGGAAGGAATTTTCCCCGTTGTGCTCTAAACTTATCCAAGACCGTCAGAAATTTGCGTTACTGTACCCGGCGCGGCTGCGCATTTATAAGGATAACTTCTTTAAAGACTTTCTTACAGTACGTGACGCAGAAGCCTATCTTCAGCTGCATTCTGAAGATTCTGACCGGTGCAAATGATTGTGATCCAACGTAATGGTTTGCTTATTTGGTTTGCAGTTTATAGTTTATATCTGCTCTACGGATGGACTTTTCCTTTATTCCTGCAGAGGTGTTCCACTTTTTCTATGTGGAGCTAGATTCTGCCCAACGACACTGTTCCTATTTTACCAGGATGATTGGCCTTTTCTATTGCAATATATTGCGTTCTGACTGTTTTATATGTACGTTTTTTATATATGCCTGCAGTTCTACATTATTACTTCCACGCAAATTTAAGGTTTCTATTATATATATAAGCTCTCATGTCTTCCTTTTTTACACTCTTTCTTGTTCTTTTTACGCTCTTATGGGATTTCTTATATCGGTAGTCAGGGTATGACATTTAAGTATATATATCTAAGATAAGGATGCGCGGGGACGGTCTTGGATCCTCCTCCTTCACTTCTTGCTGTCTCTCCTTTCCTTGCCAATCCTGCCCCTTGCTGGTTGATACATTATATGCACTTATGCTTAAACTTAATTCTCCTTTATTATGTGGGATGATTTGCTATGGGTTCTTAGTTTGTACTCGGTGGTTGTGGTTTACCAGCGGACTGATTGCTCGTATATATTACTATAGGGTGGTTGCCGGATTTTCTTATCACTGTTAATGTATTATTGAAGGATTATGTCTCTGCTCAACGTGCTCTTACGGGCGCTTTTAATAATTTTATAACTTCCCCTTCTCACACTACAAAATTTTATTACATGACGGCAAAAACGATATTTGATGCCCTTCTCACTAAATTCGAGGCAAACTATTCGTTTCGTGGGAGTTATAGGTTTTACAAGTTTGGTAATAAACCCAGTAAAACTTTATCGAACCTCCTTAAGGGACAACGCCCCTCGTCTTCCATTCATCCTCTAAGGAAGATGGATGGGACCCTGTCTGCCAATAATGAATAAACTACGCAGGTGCTGCAAGACTTTTATACTTCATTATATTCCCCTCCTCCACAGCCCCAAGCAGAGGATACCTCCTTTTGGTAGGCTCTCCCTATCCCGCAAATTGATGTGTCCCAGGGGGCTTCCTTGATTGCCCACATATCTGAAGCCGAAGTGGTAGAAGCTATTGCAGGACTGACTTCAGGTAAAGCCCCGGACCCGGATGGCCTTACTCCTGATTATTACAAGTTACTTAGTCCTTTCTGACCCCAGTTCTTACAGTCCAATTTCCCTTCTTAATATTGATTACAAGTTATTGACTAAAATACTGGCCAACAGACTTAAGATGTTTCTCCCTAGTATAATTCACTCTGACCAAACAGGCTTTGTGAAAGCTCGTAACCAGGTGGTGAATATCCGACGGGTTCTGGCGGTGGTGAGTGATTCCCAGTGCTCCATGTCTAACGTGTCAAAAGCGATTCTAGCACTCGATGCCGAAAAGGCTTTTGACATGGTGCACTGGGATCATCTCTATGATACTTTGCTTCGCTTTGGATTTCCGCGACAGTTTATAACTGCCCTGCAGACCCTATACTCATGTTCATTTTCCCAGCTGATTTGTAATGGCTATTTATCGGCTCATTTCCCAATTAGGAGAGGAACCAGACAGGGATGCCCCCTTTCCCCTCTTCTGTTCGTTCTAGCGTTAGAGCCACTGGTGATAGCTTTGCGTCAATCCCCTTTATTCTCAGGTATTTCAATTGGTAATATTGACTTACGTCTATCCCTTTTTGTGGACGACATGTTACTCTTTCTTTCTGATCCTGCATCCTCCATTCCCCAAGTCTTCAAAATTATACAGCGATTCAGCTCATTTTCGGGTTATAAAATCAATATTGAAAAATCGGAACTCCTTATGCTCAGGGGTCCACCTCCCTCATTTTCGGATAGCCCCTCTTTATCTTCTATTAAAATCATGCATTCCCACATCAAATATTTAGGTATCTTGATCCCTAATGATATGTTGTCTCTTTATAAACTTAACTATTCCCCAATGCTTACACATTTCACTAAATCCTTGGAGAATTGGCGCAACCTCCCTCTATCGCTACTGGGCAGACTAGAAGTAATCAAAACTATTTTGTTACCAAAGCTCACGTATTGTATGCAAATGTTGCCTATTAGACTTACGTTACGTGATATTGGGGAGCTGTATTCGATTTTTCAAACATTTATCTGGAGATCCAAGAAACCCAGGATTTCCAGGCAAAAACTCCAATTACCTAAATCAGATGGGGGCTGGGGCTTTCCTGACATACTTCAATATTCCCGAGCTCTAATGTTCCGCTATATTTATGATTGGTTACTAGAAACGAGCAAATATACTTCTTATGACTTAGAATGTGTTCTGTTTTCCCCTTCCGCTCCGGGTGCGCTCCTTCATACCAATAGGGCTAACTTACCTGCGGCGATTCATTCTAATTTACTTTTTAGAGATACCTATAACGCTTGGTGGGCAGTCAACAAAAAACTAGGAAAATCCCCTCGAAACTCGAAATGGATACCACTGTGGGGCAACCCCTAGTTCCTTCCAGGGATGTATAACACATATTTTTACAGACTCAAATTAAAAGGGTTACGTAGCACTTCCTAAGTTTTTGATCCAGGTGGCCAATTTATATCCTATTCCTACATGAAAGAAGTCTATGGGGTCTCAGATCATTATCGTTTTCCTTTCCTCCAACTTCAACACTACATTAGGTCTCTCCCCCCTATCATGTTGTGGCCAGATGCCCCGGACCATATAGCCCGGGTGGCAAATTTATTTCTGATTGACAAATATAAAACGAGACTGATATATCAGAAATTGATGTCACCTGCCAAACAGGCGGTGTGGGGGACGGTGGCTAAGATGTGGCAGAGAGATATATCACCACTTTTACCTAAAACCTCGTTATTTACTCACTACCACAAAACACTGAAAACATTGCATATGGCTTCTTTACAAGAAATCCATATGAAAACATTATACAGGGCATACATATCTCAACAACAACGAAGTCATTTCGTTCAAGAGGAGGATGGATCTTTTCCAAAATACTACTCTTCTTCAGCCTCATTATTTCATAATTTTTGGGCCTGTGGCCACATAAAACGCTTTTGGCACAAATTAAGAAACTTTAATAATACCTCCTTTTCTCTAAATATACCCTTTGACCCGGTTTCAATGCTGTTCGCAAATTTTGATTCTTGGACCCTAGCAGTATGGAATAAACATCTCACATATAAGGCTGTCTACTGGGGGTCATTCCGAGTTGTTCGCTCGCAAGCTGCTTTTAGCAGCTTTGCACACGCTAAGCCGCCGCCTACTGGGAGTGAATCTTAGCTTATCAAAATTGCGAACGAAAGATTAGCAGAATTGCGAATAGACACTTCTTAGCAGTTTCTGAGTAGCTCCAGACTTACTCGGCATCTGCGATCAGTTCAGTCAGTGTCGTTCCTGGTTTGACGTCACAAACACACCCAGCGTTCGCCCAGACACTCCTCCGTTTCTCCAGCCACTCCCGCATTTTTCCCAGAAACGGTAGCGTTTTTTCGCACACACCCATAAAACGGCCAGTTTCCGCCCAGAAACACCCACTTCCTGTCAATCACATTACGATCACCAGAACGAAGAAAAAACCTCGTAATGCCGTGAGTAAAATACCTAACTGCATAGCAAATTTACTTGGCGCAGTCGCACTGCGGACATTGCGCATGCGCATTAGCGACTAATCGCTCCGTTGCGAGAAAAAAATAACGAGCGAACAACTCGGAATGACCCCCATCATTCTTATAAAAATGCCCTGGACACTGCCAAACAAACATATTTCCAAACTCTTATCTCTGCTCAAGCCTCTAACCCCAAAAGAGTCTTTAATACATTTAAATCACATCTGAATCCTACCGCACCTACCCCACCCGCCACTATCAAGGCACAGGATCTTGCTTCCTACTTCAAGGAGAAGATTGATAAGATCCGAGATGAAACGGTATGCTCATCGGCAGCCAGTGACCTGCTCCGTTCTTTACCTGAACCCTTTGGCACTCTTTCTTCATTTGATCCCACAAATGAAGATGAAGTATCATCACTCTTCTCATCCTGCTTCTCTACTACCTCTCCTCTTGATCCTTTACCCTCACAAATAAGTAAAGCTCTGTCTCTGGTGCTCATCCCTACCTTAACTAACATCTGTAATCTCTCTCTCTCTACTGGTATTTTTCCTTCACTCTTCAAGCATGCAGTGATTACTCCCATTTTAAAAAAAACAAGATTCTGACCATAATGCTCTCTCAAACTACCGCCCTATCTCTCAGCTCCCTTGTCTCTCTAAGCTACTTGAGAGACTTGCCTACACTCGACTCACACACTTTCTTAACTCATACACTTTGTTGGACCCACTTCAGTCAGGCTTCTGTTCCCAACATTCCACAGAGACAGCACTGACTAAAGTGGTTAATGATTTGGTCACTACGAAGTCTAAAGGCCACTACTCACTACTTATTCTTCTAGATCTATCTGCTGCATTTGACACTGTAGACCACTCTCTTCTCATACAGACACTACAATCCCTAGGTCTTAAAGACACAGCCCTTTCTTGGTTCCTATCGTACCTATCTAATCGCTCCTTCAGTGTTCGCTTCTCTGAATCTACCTCCTCTTCGCTACATCTTTCAGTTGGAGTACCGCAAGGTTCAGTCTTGGGTACTCTGCTTTTCTCTATCTATACCTCATCTCTTGGTAAACTAATCAGCTCTTTTGGTTTTCAGTATCATCTGTACGCAGATGATACTCAAATCTACCTATCCTCCCCTGACTTGTCCCTATCTGTACTGGACTGTGTCACTGAATGCCTTTCTGCCATTTCATCCTGGATGACATCTTGCCACCTCAAACTGAATATTTCAAAGACAGAGTTAATTATATTTCCACCGGCCAATAGTAGGTACCAACCTGATATCTCTATCACTGTTGAAAACTCTACTATCTTCCCTACCCCACAAGCTCGCTGCCTAGGGGTCATCCTTGACTCTGATCTGTCCTTTGTTCCCCACATTCAATCTGTCTCAAGATCATGTTACATGCATCTAAAAAACATATCCAAAATACGACCATACCTTACACAAGACACTGCTAAAACTCTAATCCACGCTCTCATTATCTCCCGCATTGATTATTGCAATAGTCTCCTAACTGGTCTTCCCAAAACGAGACTCTCACCACTACAATCCATTCTGAATGCAGCGGCGAGGCTTATCTTCCTCGTTAGACGTTCATCGTCTGCAGATCCACTCTGTCAGTCCCTCCATTGGTTACCTGTACTCTACCGCATTCAATATAAAATACTTTTACTCACACACAAGGCCATTAACCAAACTACACCAACGTACATCTCTTCACTCATCTCAAAATATCTCCCAACCCGACCTCTTCACTCTTCACAAGACCTGCGTCTCTCATCCACACTCATTACTCGCTCCCACTCACGACTGCAGGACTTTCATCGGGCTGCACCCACTCTGTGGAATGCCCTACCACGCACAATAAGACTCACCTCTAGTCTCCAAACCTTCAAGCGTTCCCTGAAAACTCACCTCTTTAGGCAAGCGTATCAAATTCCAGAACCGCCCACATAACTTTCATAAACCTTCCTATCAAATTGCATCCACCCTGGACAGTCCACACATATCCTCACATGTCTTCTCATTCTATGCAATAGATATCACCTTTCCTTGTGTACATATGCCTATTTCCCTATAGATTGTAAGCTTGCGAGCAGGGCCTTCCTACCTCTATGACTGTTATCACCCAGTTTGTTATTGTTATTTCAAATTGTAAAGCGCAACGGAATTTGCTGCACTATGGCCCTCATTCCGAGTTGTTCGCTCGCAAGCTGCTTTTAGCAGCTTTGCACACGCTAAGCCGCCGCCTACTGGGAGTGAATCTTAGCTTATCAAAATTGCGAACGAAAGATTCGCAATATTGCGAAAAGACTTCTCTGTGCAGTTTCTGAGTAGCTCGAGACTTACTCTGCCAGTGCGATCAGTTCAGTGCTTGTCGTTCCTGGTTTGACGTCACAAACACACCCAGCGTTCGCCCAGACACTCCCCCGTTTCTCCAGCCACTCCCGCGTTTTTCCAAGAAACGGTAGCGTTTTTTCACACACTTCCATAAAACGGGCAGTTTCCGCCCAGAAACACCCACTTCCTGTCAATCACATTACGATCACCAGAACGAAGAAAAAACCTCGTAATGCCGTGAGTAAAATACCTAACTGCATAGCAAATTTACTTGGCGCAGTCGCACTGCGGACATTGCGCATGCGCATTAGCGACTAATCGCTCCGTTGCGAGAAAAAAATAACTAGCGAACAACTCGGAATGACCCCCTATATAAGAAACTGTAAATAAATAAAATAAATAATACCGTTCTTCACAGTGCTAGTAACTATTGCTAAAAAAGTGATTTTAAATTCCTGGATCTCCAAGTCCCCCTCGATGTCAGAGGTACACAGTCTACTAAGTAAATTGATGCATTTTGATAGGTATTCCTTATTTCCTAATGTACAATTGAGGGCAAAATATTTTAATAAGAAATGGAACCCATATATTATTACCCTCCCCATTGAGGAACGTTCTCAAATATTGAAGATATTTGAACACAGTGATATTTGATTATCTATTTGGCCTCTACATGCATTGGTTTTAGCAATGTCATGTGGTGACTCCGATGCCCATCTTCCCCTCCCCTACCCAATTCCTCTGTGTTACCTTCCCCCCTCCCCCCCCCTCTCTACTTCTTTTTGTTCTCTCTTTAGTTATTGTTTGAATATATGTTATAAGATGGTTGTTTTTCTACGTAAGACGGGTTGGACCCCCCTCAATAGAGGCTTTCCATTACAGGCCTTCTCTATATGTTCAATATTTTTACATTTGTTAACTACCAAATTGAGACGATTCACTGTAATAGTATACATTCCTTTACATGGCCTGTTACTTATTGTTTTATTGATTTGTTTAATCTATTTTTGATATCTTTAACATCGAACGACTGTCTCTTTTTGTGGAAATCGACTTTTGCGCCATCCGTGTTTCTCGGATTGGAATATTTTGAATAGTCCCATAATGGGTTCACCATGTCATGTTATTGTATATTTCTTGATATGCATTGTCCATCGCATGCTTTAATGTATTTGTTGGAAAAATGAAAAAACCTAATAAACATATGTTTAAAAAAGCCTAATTGTTATCATTTAAACCCCTGGAGACCTATAATTACTACCAGAGCAGAGGAGAGTCCAGTATTCCTGTAGAGAGGATTTATTTTATTTCATTGGTACCACATCGCCTTCACCTTACGTGCACCAACGAGGTATTAAGAGTACTCAGATTGAAATGTTTACAGTTTAGGGAAACTTCTTCCCTTCTGACACAATTAGTAAAGTAATGCAAATATTGTTGATAACATTGTTACATGTTAAGTTGTTTGCAAACTTTATGGTATGTATTGTTACCCTAACTGTTCTTGTCTAGGTTGCTCTATTAGATATTGATAAGGAAGAGTAACAAGTGGTTCCAGTAAAATAAAACTATTTTATTTGAGATATAGCACAGATTTAGTGGAGTTTATTACAGTAACTTTGTTTAACTGTGATCCACGGTCAGTGAGGCCCTTCTGAACGAGGGGAAGGTAATTCACACGTAGGCCCTCATTCCGAGTTGTTTGCTCGTTCTTTTTCATCGCATCGCAGCGATTTTCCGCTAACTGCGCATGCGCAATGTTCGCACTGCGGCTGCGTCAAGTAAATTTGCTAAGAAGTTAGGTATTTTACTCACGGCATTACAAGGTTTTTTCTTCGTTCTGGTGATCGGAGTGTGATTGACAGGAAGTGGGTGTCTCTGGGAGGAAACTGGCCGTTTTATGGGTGTGTGTGAAAAAACGCTGCAGTTTCTGGGAAAAACGCAGGAGTGGCTGGAGAAACGGGGGAGTGTCTGGGCGAACGCTGGGTGTGTTTGTGACGTCAAACCAGGAACGAAACTGACTGAACTGATCGCAGTTGCCGAGTAAGTGTCGAGCTACTCAGAAACTGCTAAGAAGTGTCTATTCGCAAATCTGCTAATCTTTCGTTCGCAATTCTGCTAAGCTAAGATTCACTCCCAGAGGGCGGCGGCTTAGCGTGTGCACTGCTGCGAAAAGCGGCTAGCGAGCGAACAACTCGGAATGAGGGCCGTAGTGTCTTGCATAAAGTGTTTGTTGTGACCTTCGTTCGCATCTCTCTGCGAAGATCGGAACTTGAAAACCCTGCGGCGAGAGAAGAACAGGTACAATTGTAGAGAATAATTACTTAATTGAGCGATACACAGACATACTTACCTGAGTGTGAAGTCTTCTGCAACATTGTTACACTATAATCTATCTACATGTGTATTATTGGTGTAACCCTGATTTAGGGTTTAAACAACACTTATACTGAGGTAGTTATAATATGGTGACTAAAATGGAGTATAAGCATATATATTATTCATATAAAAGTTAATGGATGTTGTAATACTGTATGCATGTTTTGAGGTAAATAATACAGTTCACAGATATGTAATTGTATGTACATTGATGTAAATGTAGTGGTGAATACAATGAAGGCTTATTTTATGGTTTCACAGTGTATCTAAAGGGTTAATGTCCTTGTGCTCCTAACTGTCAATCACCTAGTGGGGTGATTGCCAGTGGGCGGGGCATCACCTCAGAGTGGGTCATGTGACTACTAGAGAGGGGTGGAGAGGTGCTGTGAGTGTAGCTGAGGGAGAGACTGCATATCCCTTGGTGAGAGGACATAGTTTTTTGCTGCTCCGGCCGTCGCTCGCATTAGAGCTGAGCGGTATACATTGCGGCGGCCGGAGGGGGCTTAGTGTGTGTAGCCAGAACAGGGCTTCCTTACTGTAAAGGTGGTGACAGCAGCATTGAGACTCAGCACTGTTCACAGAACCCGGCATCAGCGCTAGTCAACTCACCAAGCAGTATTGGAAGGGCGCACCTATGACAGGGAGACAGAGAGGGTTCCTCCTATTACCGGCACAGACTCTGACAGCCACAACAAAGAAGCCAGGACCAGCAGCAGAGGCTCCATTCTGTATGGCTGTCAGTGTAAGGGAGGAGTCGGGGGAGCATCCTGCAGCAGCATCACTAGATCGTAGAAGTGTGAGTGCATAATCCAGCCATTTATATTACCCCTACACTAAGCACAGCAAGCCATAGGTGACTATTGTACATAGTCAATTTCATATTGGGACTAAGGACTCCAGGGCTAGGCCGCAATAATGGCTATTAAGCAGGAGGATAGTAATGGGTCACGGTAGTCAGAGTGACCTATAATTACAGTTCCATGTATGGCTTAATCATAGTGCTAAGGAGAAGGTAGAAAGCACTGGGTATATATATGTAACAGGAGGAGTGGAGTGAAACTTGAACTGTTTAACGCTTCATAAATAGTTTTAAAGCTCCCCCATATATCAGCATCACATCAGTCAAAGGAGAGCCAGAGACATTGTTCCGCAGCGCTAAATAGAAAGTAACACCCTAAAGCTGCCACCTAATGTGTGTATTTATGCCCCTGAATTAGCAGAATTAGAGGCAAGGACATTAAAGGTAGCCATACTACAGTGACATTGGATGGATGTTAAAGCCTCTTAGCCACAAAGGATTAGACTATCATCCCGATTCAAGGACTAGCTTGTGGCACTTTAATACAACTGTGTTATATGTATATTCGTGAACCCGTAAGAAGGACTGACACGTAAGAGACTATTAGTTTTAAAGTTAAAGGATTTGAGCTCGCTGTGACTATGATAAGAGAAACCATCTCTTGCAGATATATTTAATATAGACTCATCCTAAGAGACAACAATAATTTGAGGCATACAGGAATCGAAAAGCTATATATGCTCTGAAATATAGAAAGCATCAGCTACTTCAAATGGACACAAGGACGCAGCATAACAAAGGTTTATCATACCAGCTTCTTAGGAGTTTAGTTTAATACTGGACAACTACGGTAACATTTTTACTGAGGAAAGGATACAGATTCCTTGGTAATCAACTGTTGATGTTACTATCTATGAGCTAAATAGATACCTTCTGTTATCTGCCAAGGAGGAACTATAAGTAACCTTATAGGAGAAAGTAATCGCTACCATAAGTAGACTGAGCCAAACATCTTTCTCTTTAACTGAAGGGAGAACTGATAGTTGATACTAAAACATAGTGTCAGACATTCTGTATTAACTGCTGTTATTTTTAGGAAGTTTATGGGCCCTTATAGTGCACTATCATATTAAGAGTACCCGGGTCACTCTAACACCTAAGGGTGTCTTGAAAAGAAAAAGGATTTGTTGTATTGCATGCAGGTACTGTGTATAGGCCTAATTGACCGGGGGTTAGCATGGATTAATGACTTAAAGGGGAATGTGTAATTGATGAAATGTTATTGTATACTTAATCCATTTGGTACTGGTCATTAAAGTGTTATACTTTCCATGTGTGTCTGGTCCGTCTGGAAGTTGATCTGAAGATCCAGGAAGAAAGAGACAGGTATATTAGATAATATATCTATGATATAAGGGAATCATCCCCTAAGGATAGAGATCAGGCTTACTCAAGCAAGCCTTAACGGTAGTTAAATACTACACATAGCTTGAGTGGAGGCACAGCTATTAGGTAACCATCCCTTAATAGAATACATAGACAGCTCTCGTTCAAGGTATTGAGGGTAGGGTTACATTTGGAGGCACCGCGTGAGATAGAAGTTACACTCAGGCCCTGTTACACCACAGGTGTCAGCTGCCATTAATTATTATTGATAAAGTCCTCACATCCCTAAAAATAAAATACAAATATGGGAAAGAAGCAAAGGAACAGGGAGAAGGTTGGACATAAAGCCATTGCTGTATCAGTTGGGAGAGTTGAAGCCAATAGAGAATGTAAAAGTATGGACAAACAAGAGTACCATAAGGGACCAGGCTTAAAGGAAGAGGTGACATGCAAGTTTGTGGGAACTTTTGTAAATAACCTAGGTGTGAAAAATGAAAAAATATTAGATGTCCCTGTAGAGTTGGAGAAGAGAAAGAAAAAATCAAAGGACAAGAAAGTCAGACTTGATCCCCACCTAAAGGATAGTGAGGGAGGTGTTAGTGACAACCTTGCTCATACTTTGGTCGCTAACATGGATTATGGAATGAAAGGAGAAAAGAATGTTCTACCACTGAAAGAGAGAGTTCCAGGGGAAGTGAAGATAGATGTAGGTATACAGAGATTAGAAACTGTGCTAAAGCAAATAGCTGAGGATTATAAGAAACATGGACAATTAGTATTAGCTCTTCCAAAAGATCAACAGAAGGACCTGCTTTCCCTGTTTCCAACTTCCATTGAGGAACCAACAAGAAGAGATAGCCCAGTGGATCTACAGACCCCGATAGAGGTGATAAGACATATAGCACTGGACAGGTCTAAACATATTTATCAGTTGTTGGAGGTTCTAGATGAAACCCGATGGAAGCTAAAAGAAGAACAGATGTTTAACACCAAAATTGATGAGAGGAACAAAGAGCTTGAAAGAGAACTTTGGTTTATACAGAGAGAGATGGAAACCATGGCATCTGATGAAAGACAAACCAGAGTGGATCAGGAGCAACAAAAGTTGATAATGTACCAGCAGCAGGAAGACAATATTCATTCTCTGGAATCAAAAATAACTGAGTTGTCTGAATTATTGGAAGTGGGTAAAGAAACTGAAAAGGAGGATCATATTTGTCTGAATGAAATGAAAGAAAGACTGTCTCAGCTAGAATCTGAGAATAAAATACTCAAGGATGCCAACTTCCTAAACAACTGTCCTGAAGACCGTATCCATGAATTTTCTATGCGACCGGATACTAAGGACATAGCATTACAGACTGAGGTAGTGGATGGTATATTGCTGAGACAATCTTCTATGAATAAAGTTGATAGTAAAGGGACACAGTATATGTCTCTTAAAATGACTGGCACAGTAATATGGTTCCATGTGAAGAAAGGCTATGGCTTCATTAAAAGGCATGACACCGGAGAAGACATATTTGTACATTGGACATCCATAACGAAGAATAACCCCCTAAAACTGTTGTACAGTGTAGGAGATGGAGAGAAAGTAGAATTTGAAGTGTTGGAAGGGGAAAAGGGTGTACATGCAGCAAATGTGACTGGCATTGGTGGAGTACCAGTGAAAGGGAGTCGATTTGCTCCAAACCGACGAGGATCATACAGTTATTGTTATCAACCACGAGAAAAAGCGGTTGATGAAGGAAGTGCATATTCAGAACAAAGGCAAGGGAGAGATCCAGCTCCATGTCATCCTTCTACAACCTTACATTACCGACCTCTCTCGAGATTCAATGGTAGAGTAAATCAGTCCCAGGATCAAGAAACGGAAAATTCAGATGCTAAAGACTTGATAACTTTAGAAGCTTCGTCAGAGAAAGAAACTAGTCTCAGTGACAATCGTAGTGAGGTACATGATAACTTTACCCTAGCACAATCTCTTAAATCTTCCATCCGAAGTCCAGTACTAAAAGAAGTCAATAAATCAGGTGTAGAAGAGCAAGGGAAACCAGCACGATCAGAGAACACTATCCCTGGGAGGCATGAAGGCTATGTAGTTCCATCCCTCCCTATTTGGCCAACAGTTAAAATGGTTGAGATGAGGTGGCTTGCTAATGGATGTGAATGAATATATACTATTTTAGCATAGTGAGTAAGGTAGATGGTGCATTGGCACCTAAAGATGTTAAACAGTGACAATGCACCAGGGGGAGAAATGTAACCCTGATTTAGGGTTTAAACAACACTTATACTGAGGTAGTTATAATATGGTGACTAAAATGGAGTATAAGCATATATATTATTCATATAAAAGTTAATGGATGTTGTAATACTGTATGCATGTTTTGAGGTAAATAATACAGTTCACATATATGTAATTGTATGTACATTGATGTAAATGTAGTGGTGAATACAATGAAGGCTTATTTTATGGTTTCACAGTGTATCTAAAGGGTTAATGTCCTTGTGCTCCTAACTGTCAATCACCTAGTGGGGTGATTGCCAGTGGGCGGGGCATCACCTCAGAGTGGGTCATGTGACTACTAGAGAGGGGTGGAGAGGTGCTGTGAGTGTAGCTGAGGGAGAGACTGCATATCCCTTGGTGAGAGGACATAGTTTTTTGCTGCTCCGGCCGTCGCTTGCATTAGAGCTGAGCGGTATACATTGCGGCGGCCGGAGGGGGCTTAGTGTGTGTAGCCAGAACAGGGCTTCCTTACTGTAAAGGTGGTGACAGCAGCATTGAGACTCAGCACTGTTCACAGAACCCGGCATCAGCGCTAGTCAACTCACCCAGCAGTATTGGAAGGGCGCACCTATGACAGGGAGACAGAGAGGGTTCCTCCTATTACCGGCACAGACTCTGACAGCCACAACAAAGAAGCCAGGACCAGCAGCAGAGGCTCCATTCTGTATGGCTGTCAGTGTAAGGGAGGAGTCGGGGGAGCATCCTGCAGCAGCATCACTAGATCGTAGAAGTGTGAGTGCATAATCCAGCCATTTATATTACCCCTACACTAAGCACAGCAAGCCATAGGTGACTATGGTACATAGTCAATTTCATTTCTCTATCGTCCTTGTGGATGCTGGGGTTCCTGAAAGGACCATGGGGAATAGCGGCTCCGCAGGAGACAGGGCACAAAAAGTAAAGCTTTCCGATCAGGTGGTGTGCACTGGCTCCTCCCCCTATGACCCTCCTCCAGACTCCAGTTAGATTTTTGTGCCCGGCCGAGAAGGGTGCAATCTAGGTGGCTCTCCTAAAGAGCTGCTTAGAGAAAGTTTAGCTTAGGTTTTTTATTTTACAGTGAGTCCTGCTGGCAACAGGATCACTGCAACGAGGGACTTAGGGGAGAAGGAGTGAACTCACCTGCGTGCAGGATGGATTGGCTTCTTGGCTACTGGACATCAGCTCCAGAGGGACGATCACAGGTACAGCCTGGATGGTCACCGGAGCCGCGCCGCCGGCCCCCTTGCAGATGCTGAAGTAAGAAGAGGTCCAGAATCGGCGGCTGAAGACTCCTGCAGTCTTCTAAAGGTAGCGCACAGCACTGCAGCTGTGCGCCATTTTCCTCTCAGCACACTTCACACGGCAGTCACTGAGGGTGCAGGGCGCTGGGAGGGGGGCGCCCTGGGAGGCAAATGAAAACCTTTTTTGGCGAAAAATACCTCACATATAGCCCCCAGAGGCTATATGGAGATATTTAACCCCTGCCAAGATTCACTAAATAGCGGGAGACGAGCCCGCCGAAGAAGGGGCGGGGCCTATCTCCTCAGCACACAGCGCCATTTTCTCTCACAGAAAGCCTGGAGAGAAGGCTCCCAGGCTCTCCCCTGCACTGCACTACAGAAACAGGGTTAAAACAGAGAGGGGGGGCACTGATTTTGGCGATATTGAGATATATAAAGATGCTATAAGGGAAAACACTTATATAAGGTTGTCCCTATATAATTATAGCGTTTTGGTGTGTGCTGGCAAACTCTCCCTCTGTCTCCCCAAAGGGCTAGTGTGGGTCCTGTCCTCTGTCAGAGCATTCCCGGTGTGTGTGCTGTGTGTCGGTACGTGTGTGTCGACATGTTGAGGACGATGTTGGTGAGGAGGCGGAGAAATTGCCTGTAATGGTGATGTCACTCTCTAGGGAGTCGACACCGGAATGGATGGCTTATTTAGGGAATTACGTGAGAATGTCAACACGCTGCAAGGTCGGTTGACGACGTGAGACGTCCGACAAACTATTAGTACCGGTCCAGGCGTCTCAGAAACACCGTCAGGGGCGTTAAAAACGCCCATTTACCTCAGTCGGTCGACACAGACACAGACACGGACACTGAATCCAGTGTCGACGGTGAATAAACAAACGTATTTCTCATTAGGGCCACACGTTAAGGGCAATGAAGGAGGTGTTGCATATTTCTGATACTACAAGTACCACAAAAAAGGGTATTATGTGGGAGTGAAAAAACTACCTGTAGTTTTTCCTGAATCAGATAAAATAAAATGAAGTGTGTGATGATGCGTGGGGTTACCCCGATAGCAAATATTGGCGTTATACCCTTTCCCGCCAGAAATTAGGGCGCGTTGGGAAACACCCCTTAGGGTGATAAGGCGCTCACACGCTTATCAAGTGGCGTTACCGTCTCCAGATACGGCCGCCCTCAAGGAGCCAGCTGATAGGAAGCTGGAAAGATATCCTAAAAAGTATATACACACATACGGTGGTTATACTGCGACCAGCGATCGCCATCAGCCTGGAGATGCAGTGCTGGGTTGGCTTGGTCGGATTCCCTGACTGAAAATATTTTATTCATATAGGGCATTTAATAGGATGCATTCTATATATATGTACGTGAGATGCACAGAGGGATATTTGCTCTCTGGCATCAAGATAAGTACGTTGTCCATATCACCCAGAAGATGTCATGGACACGACAGTGGTCAGGTGATACAGATCCCATACGGCACATGGAAGTATTGCCGTATAAAGGGAAGGAGTTAGTTGGGGTCGGTCCATCGGACCTGGGGACCACGGCAACAGCTGGGAAATCCAACCTTTTTACCCCAAGTTACATCTCAGCTGAAAAAGACACCGTCTTTTCAGCCTCAATCCTTCCTTTCCCATGAGGGCATGCAGGCAAAAGGCCAGTCATATCTGCCCAGACATAGAGGTAAGGGAAGTAGACTGCAGCAGGCAGCCCCTTCCCAGGAAAAGAAGCCCTCCACCGCGTCTGCCAAGTCCTCAGCATGACGCTGGGGCCATGCAAGCGGACTCAAGGTGGGGGGGTAGTCTCAAGAGTCTCAGCGCGCAGTGGGATCACTCGCAGGTTGACCCCTAGATAGTACAAGTATTATCCCAGGGGTACAGATTGGAGAGTCGAGACATCTTCTCCTCGCAGGTTTCTGAAGTCTGCTTTACCAACGGCTCCCTCCGACAGGGAGGCAGCATTGGAAACAATTCACAAGCTGTATATCCAGCAGGTGATAATCAAAGTACCCCTCCTACAACAAGGAAAAGGGTATTATTTTTCCACACTATATTGTGGTACTGACGCCAGACGGCTTGGTGAGACATAGTCTAAACTGAAATCTTTGAACACTTACATAAAAGGTTCAAATCGAGATGGAGTCACTCAGAGCAGTGATAGCGAACCGGAAAAAAGGGGACTATATGGTGTCCCTGGACATCAAGGATTACCTCCATGTCCAAATTTGCCCTTCTCAACAAGGGTACCTCTGGTTCGTGGTACAGAACTGTCAATATCAGTTTCAGACGATGTCGTTTGAATTATCCACGGCACCCCGGGCCTTTTACCAAGGTAATGGCCGAAAAGATGTTTCTTCAAAGAAAAAAGGCATCTAAATTATCCCTTACTTGGACGATATCCTGAAAAGGGCAAGTTCCAGAGAACAGTTGGAGGTCGGAAGAGCACTATCTAAAGTAGTTCTACGACAGCACGACTGGATTCTAAATATTCCAAGAATCGCAGCTGTTTTCCGACGATACGTCTGCTGTTCCTAGGAATGATTCTGGGCATAGTCCAGAAAAAGGTGTTCCTCCGGGAGGAAAAAGCCAAGGAGTTATTCGACCTAGTCAGAAACCTCCTAAAACCAGGCCAAGTATCAGTGCATCAATGCACAGGAGTCCTGGGAAAAATGGTGGCTTCTTACGAAGCGATTCCATTCGGCAGATCTCAGGGGATTTGCTGGACGAATGGTCCGGATCGCATTTTCAGATGCATCAGCGGATAATCCTGTCTCCAAGGACAAGGGTGTCTCTTCTGTGGGGGCTGCAGAGTGCTCATCTTTTAGAGGGCAGCACACTCAGCATTCAGGACTGTGTTCTGGGGACCACGGATACCAGCCTGAGAGGCTGGGGAGTAGTCACACAGGGAAAAAATTTCCAAGGAAGTGTGGTCAAGTCTGGAGACTTCTCTCCACATGAATATACTGGAGCTAAGGGCAATTTACAATGCTCTGAGCCTAGGAAGACTCCTGCTTCAAAGTCAACCGGTGCTGATCCAGTAGGACATCATCATGGCGGTCGCCCACGTTATCAGACGGGGCGACACAAGAAGCAGGAGGGCAATGACAGATTCTTCGCTGGGCGGAAAATCATGTGATAACACTGTCAGCAGTGTTCATTCCGGGAGTGGGCAACTGGGAAGATTTCCTCAGCATAAATGAATTCCACCCGGAAAAGTGGAAACTTAATCTGGAAGTTTCCACATGATTGTAAACCGTTGGGAAAGACCAAAGGTGGTTATGATGGCGTCCCACCTGAAGCGCCAGGTCAAGAGACACTCAGGCAATAGCTGGGACGCTCTGGTAACACCGTCGGTGTACCAGTCGGTGTATGTGTTCCATCCTCTGCTTTTCATACCCAATGTATTGAAAATGTTAGGAAGGAGAGGAGTAAGAACTATACTCGTGGCTCCGGTTTGGCCAAGAAGGACTTGGTTCCCGGAACTTCAAGAGATACTAAGAAGGGTCTTGATTCGGCAAGAACCGTGTCTGTTCCGGGACTTACCGCAACTGCGTTGACGCCAAGGCGGGTGAACGCCGGATCCTAAAGGAAAGAGGCATTCCGGAAGAGGTCATCCCTACCCTGATCAGAGCCAGGAAGGAGGTGACCGCACAACATTATCACCACTTAGGTGAAAATATGTGCCAGGGTGTGAGTCCAGGAAGGCTCCACGGAAGAATTTCAACTAGGTTAATTTCTACATTTCCTGCAAACAGGAGTGTCTATGGGTCTCAAATTGGGTCCATTAAGGTTCAAATTTTGGCCTGTTGATTTTCTTCCAGAAAGAAATTGGCTTCAGTTCCTGAAGTCCAGAAGTTGTTAAGGGAGTACTGCATATACAGCCCCTTTGATGTCTCCAGTGGCACTGGGCGATCTCAACGTAGTTTTGGGATTCCTAAAAAAATCACATTGGTTTAAACAACTCAAATCTGTGGATTTGATATATCTCACATGGAAAATGACCATGCTGTTGGTCCTGGCCTCGGCCAGGCGAGTGTCAGAATTGGCGGCTTTATCTCACAAAGCCATATCTGATTGTCCATTCGGACAGAGCAAAGCTGCGGACTCGTCCCCAGTTTCTCCTTAAGGTGGTGTCAGCGTTTCACCTGAACCAGCTTATTGTGGTACCTGCGGCTACTAGGGACTTGGAGGACTCCAAGTTGCTGGATGTTATCAGGGCCCTGAAAATATAGTTTCCAGGTTGGCTGGAGTCAGGAAATCTGACTTGCTGTTTATCCTGTATGCACCCAACAATGCTGGGTGCTTCTGCTTCTAAGCAGTCGATTGCTCGTGGGATTGGTAGCACAATTCAACTTGCACATTCTGTGGCAGGCCTGCCACAGTCTAAATCTGTTAAGGCCCATTCCACAAGGAAGGTGGGCTCATCTTGGGCGGCTGCCCGAGGGGTCTCGGCATTACAACTTTGCCGAGCAGCTACGTGGTCGGGGGAGAACACGTTTGTAAAATTCTACAAATTTGATACCCTGGCAAAGGAGGACCTGGAGTTCTCTCATTCGGTGCTGCAGAGTCATCCGCACTCTCCCGCCCGTTTGGGAGCTTTGGTATAATCCCCATGGTCCTTTCAGGAACCCCAGCATCCACAAGGACGATAGAGAAAATAAGAATTTACTTACCGATAATTCTATTTCTCGGAGTCCGTAGTGGATGCTGGGCGCCCATCCCAAGTGCGGATTATCTGCAATACTTGTACATAGTTATTGCTAACTAAATCGGGTTATTGTTGTTGTGAGCCATCTTTTCAGAGGCTCCGCTGTTATCATACTGTTAACTGGGTTCAGATCACAGGTTGTACAGTGTGATTGGTGTGGCTGGTATGAGTCTTACCCGGGATTCAGAATTCCTCCCTTATTGTGTACGCTCGTCCGGGCACAGTACCTAACTGGAGTCTGGAGGAGGGTCATAGGGGGAGGAGCCAGTGCACACCACCTGATCGGAAAGCTTTACTTTTTGTGCCCTGTCTCCTGCGGAGCCGCTATTCCCCATGGTCCTTTCAGGAACCCCAGCATCCACTACGGACTCCGAGAAATAGAATTATCGGTAAGTAAATTCTTATTATTGGGACTAAGGACTCCAGGGCTAGGCCGCAATAATGGCTATTAAGCAGGAGGATAGTAATGGGTCACGGTAGTCAGAGTGACCTATAATTACAGTTCCATGTATGGCTTAATCATAGTGCTAAGGAGAAGGTAGAAAGCACTGGGTATATATATGTAACAGGAGGAGTGGAGTGAAACTTGAACTGTTTAACGCTTCATAAATAGTTTTAAAGCTCCCCCATATATCAGCATCACATCAGTCAAAGGAGAGCCAGAGACATTGTTCCGCAGCGCTAAATAGAAAGTAACACCCTAAAGCTGCCACCTAATGTGTGTATTTATGCCCCTGAATTAGCAGAATTAGAGGCAAGGACATTAAAGGTAGCCATACTACAGTGACATTGGATGGATGTTAAAGCCTCTTAGCCACAAAGGATTAGACTATCATCCCGATTCAAGGACTAGCTTGTGGCACTTTAATACAACTGTGTTATATGTATATTCGTGAACCCGTAAGAAGGACTGACACGTAAGAGACTATTAGTTTTAAAGTTAAAGGATTTGAGCTCGCTGTGACTATGATAAGAGAAACCATCTCTTGCAGATATATTTAATATAGACTCATCCTAAGAGACAACAATAATTTGAGGCATACAGGAATCGAAAAGCTATATATGCTCTGAAATATAGAAAGCATCAGCTACTTCAAATGGACACAAGGACGCAGCATAACAAAGGTTTATCATACCAGCTTCTTAGGAGTTTAGTTTAATACTGGACAACTACGGTAACATTTTTACTGAGGAAAGGATACAGATTCCTTGGTAATCAACTGTTGATGTTACTATCTATGAGCTAAATAGATACTTTCTGTTATCTGCCAAGGAGGAACTATAAGTAACCTTATAGGAGAAAGTAATCGCTACCATAAGTAGACTGAGCCAAACATCTTTCTCTTTAACTGAAGGGAGAACTGATAGTTGATACTAAAACATAGTGTCAGACATTCTGTATTAACTGCTGTTATTTTTAGGAAGTTTATGGGCCCTTATAGTGCACTATCATATTAAGAGTACCCGGGTCACTCTAACACCTAAGGGTGTCTTGAAAAGAAAAAGGATTTGTTGTATTGCATGTGTTAATAGAATACATAGACAGCTCTCGTTCAAGGTATTGAGGGTAGGGTTACATTGGGATGGGATGTTAACATGTTTTTTTGAAATCTGCCATTACCATGGATCTGTCACCTTTTTTGTTTTTTGATGTTCATCTTTCATGCCACCAATTTCTCCTATTAATTTAAAATACAGCCTTCATCTACTATATAAAAGTGAAAATTTGTCCATCTGTCTTTCTATACAATTCCACAGATTACAAGCGAAGATCGTGAAATTTTACATACGAGCATATTAAAACAAAGCCCAGGAAACTAAAACAATTAGAAATCCCTAGCACCCCTAGCGGGGGTGACAGCAGCACAGAGTATATCAGGAGACAGCATAACTCCGGAATTGCTGGAGCAATGTACTCAAAAATTGGTACACAAATGCCTTACAATCTGGGAACAAACACTGTGGGGGGAAGACACCCCTAGCACCCTTAGGGGTGATGCAGCAGCACTGAGTATTTCAGCAGGCAGCATAACTCTGGAATGCCTGCAGCAATTGACAAAAACTTGGTACACATATGACTTACACTCTGGAAACAAACACTGTGGGGGTCAGACACCCCTAGCACCCCTAGGGGTGGGACAGCAGCACAGAGTATATCAGGAGACAGCATACTGTAACTCCGGAATTGCTGGAGCAATGTACTCAAAAATTGGTACACATATGTCTTACAATCTGGGAACAAACACTGTGGGGGGAAGACACCCCTAGCACACCTAGGGGTGGTAGAGCAGCACAGAGTATTCAGAAGATAGCCTAACTCCCGAATGCCTGGACCAATTTATAACAAACTTGGTACACATATGACTTACAAACTGGGAACAAACACTGTAGGGGTAAGACACCTCTAACACCCCTATGGGTGAAGCAGCACAGAGTTTTTCAGCAGACAGCATAACTCTGGAATGCCTGGAGTAATTTACACCAAACTTGCTACACATATGACTTACACTCTGGGAACAAACACTGTGGGGGTAACATGCCACTATCACCCCTAGTGGTGAGCCAGCAGCACAGACTACATCAGGACATGCATGATATGTCAGTGATTACAGGGCAGCATGTGACAGGGCCAGTGACATGATGTGAGGAGGGGAATGCAGGTAGCACAAACCCACACACTGAGAGTTATATAGTGGAAGTAGCACGGTCCCCCAGCAGCACAGAGTATATCAGGAGATACATAATGTGCTGTGCTATATAAGAAACTGTAAATAAATCGATAATTTCACAGGGGTACTGACATGATGTGAGGAGGGGAATGGAGGCAGCAGGAAGCCACAGACTGACAGTTGTATAGTGGGAAGAGCAGGGTCTCTTGGGGGACCAAAAAGGGGTCCGGCCACTACACAAAGTGCATCGGGGAAGCAAGATATGCCTATATACTAGATCTCCAACCAGCGTAAATTAACGAACAACTATCATTCTAATTCACCATCCGCAGCCCTTATCGAAGCACGGGTATTCAGCTATCTACAATGTTATTTATACTGTGTGTTTAATATTTACATTTATTTTTGTAAACAGACACTCTGAAAATCCCGGGCAACGCCGGATACTCCAGCTAGTAGAATATATTAACACAGCACCCCTGGGTTGTCGGTACCAAGTTGATAGCATTCAAGTTGGTTTTTGGTCAAATAATATTTTTTAATAGGAGGACTACATGTTTAAGCAAGCCACCCCACATGCCGGTATTTTGAGAACCACAAGTACCAGCATGTGGGGCTTTAAGGGGTCCAGGTTCCTATAGTCCCCCTGTAACATTTTTTTTAAAAGGACACACTGTAAATGTAAAAGTTTAATACACTCACACATACTCAACTATTCCTGGCGTAGATCATGTCCCCTTGTCCAGTAGAATCCATTGTAGCTGTGCAAAAAAAATTCCTTACTCACAAATTCCTGGTGTAGATCATGTCGTCTTCATTCCATGTAGGCATCCAAGGGGTTAAAAAAAAAACACACAACCGAACCAATGGACTGAGGAGAATATTGACAATGCTGAATTCCTTTGTCGTATAAAACACCTTAAGAAGTCTAAGAACACTGTACGCTGTTTACTTAAGAAGTACCGTAATGGTACGCTATTTGCGTAACGATCGCTCAGCCGTAGGCGAGACGCTCAAGCGTCACGTTCGCTCGCGGCCCAGTGATCACAGGACACGTTATTGGTTATGTCTAGGGAAATGATTCGCTATGGCGTAGCTTACGCTCGAGACCACGAGGAGGTCACCAGCGATGCAGACGCTCACAACACTATACCTTTATGTAAAACCTTATATCAATGAAATACACTGCATACCTTAATGTGAGTACAGGGTGTAAGTGCAACCTTGTGTAACCTGACTAACTACAAAGCTGCTTGTGCGTCACCGACGCTCAAGTGAACACTTAACACTATAGAAAATACACAGATACTGGTTTAGGGTTCCAAAGCCTATTAACTGTATTATATCTAATATACTTGTAAAAAAAGGATAACAGTACATATGATACACTACAATATAACAGAGACTTCCTAACCACAGAACTAAACAATAAATACAAATAGACAATACTACGCTGACCTAGATACAATACAATACAATACTATATTAGTCTAGGGGAGATATGAGAGAAAGGAGAAGGGAGAGAGAGAGAGAGAGAGAGAGAGAGAGAGAGAGATGAGAGAAATTGGCTCACAGAAAAAACAATGATTACGTTACATAAGAGACAACATGGTTGCAGATAAAACTACATATGTGAGAGACAATCGCTGCGCAGTTAGTCAATGCTGAATACAGCATGGGATGGAAGCTAGACTCCATTTTGAGAAACCTCCACTTGATTCCAAAGACCACACCACATGCCTGAAAGGGGGAGGGGAAGACATCCAGCAGCAGCCATTTTAGATTTGCAGGTCCAAACACATGGCACCACAATCACATAGCAGAAAACACAAGACTCCATTTTACTCCAAAATGTCCAAGCCTCAAAACAATGCATATGTTCTGATTTTACAATTCCAAACCATCTAAAACACCTTTCACAATGTAATCCAACTTCCTAGAACCATCTCATAATTTCACATTCCAAATCACCTTTCACAATGTAATCCAACTTCCTAGAACCATCTTATAATTTCACATTCCAAATCACTTCAGTATCTCACTAACCAGAGCATATTCATCACAAGACCAGATCACAATGTACTCACAAGTATCAGCCTGCCATTGCTACCAGCACATATTCAAAACTACTGCATGGTGGTATTTATGATTAACAAGATCCCAGCTACCATCACAGATTCCACAGGGCACCAACACTAACACCCAACAATCACACAACCAAGCTACAACATCCTATTTAAACCAGAAAGCAATCTGTCTATATTCCCTTATCTAGCCATGTGGATTCAATACTTAGCCTTTGGTGCCTGGTCAGTCCTGGGGATGTAGCCTCCATGCTGCTGGGTGCCAGGTAGCTGTGTGTGTCTGTGTGTGAGTGTAGCTACATTACATCTGTTCTCTGAGGCCACACCTGACCACTACCTTCCTGTTTGACCAGTATCTGGGGGAGGGGTCTCTCTAGCTTTTGTATTGAATCACTGTTCTCTTTGTATATGCTAATCAGGTTCAGACCTGAAAACTTAGTTGATCATCCATTGTTCCCAACAAAGCTGATCTTAACTTTTATACATATAATCATATCTATCCGCTGCAATGTCCCACGACAACACAATAGGTCTCAAACTAAACCACACCTTATTCTGCTTGCTTCAATACCAAACATGATGTGTTTATCTGGTTCGGTTCAAATGATACACATCCATGACATTAATTCATCAGCCAATTCTAAATCTCCATGACGTCTGGTGTTTGCTGTGCTCGCTGCGCATATTTGCAAGTATAGCGGCTTATATGTGTGCAGTTTATATGGTCTCTCTATGTAATATTTTTCTGACTTTGACAGTCCACCCTTTGGCAGTCACCAATAACTGCCACTTCCTAAAACATTTCAAAAAGAGAAAAATATATGTCAGGGGTTAATACATTTCCATGGTTGGGTAGGGGAGGAGAGAGGAGTAGGTGTGAAAAGGGTATGACCTGGTGAGATAGCAGAAGCATGTGTGTATGCGTCCATGTTTGGGGGGGTCATGTATCATCGTGCCGAACGTGTTGTAAATCAAGCTTCGAGGTATTGCGAAGTATACATTTGAATTCCTTCTTATCCCATATTAAGGGTCTGTGGATGGGCTGTCAAACTCTACCGAGCTCATTTCGGCTTTCAGTTGCAACAAAATGGGGATGCACATTTTAGTTGATGATACATGAATGAGGGAAGTATGTGGTTGCTGATATCTGTGCCTGTATTCCCTATCGACTATGTGTGTCATTACCTGAGGGTTGTAGAGATGAAGATAAAGAACACTTATGGAAAATGCAATGATATTCTATGTCAGGGAAATGTACGTTCGTCGATTGAGGTCTTGATTGGTGTCGGTTGATTGGAGTCTTCTTCTTTGTGCATTTGCTCATAAATCGTGAGTAAAGCAAACAACGTCCATGGATTTACAAAAAATGTTGGGCTAGCGTGATTTTAAAGTTCCTAGGGAAACTGGGGTACCCATGGCATTGTCCATCAAAATCTTGTATATCAGGTCGTCTGCTCTTCTTCTTTCCATCTTTCCGTTGTCGGCCCCTTGGCTCATCAAATCCTTCGTCTACGTGGGTCTTTGTACCTCGGAGGAAAACATAGAAATGGGTGAAAGACGGACCGTATACTCATTACATCATTACGTCATGGTTTCTAGCATTGGGTCATAAATCAAATCCAGGTTAATTACAGTTTCCTCACTCCTCAAGCTCATCACTCTTGTACTTTGTTTGCACCTCATTAAAGCCTGCCCGCATCTAAATATCAATCCAATCGATATAACGACACCCAAGATACATAGCAGAAACTTTCCAACATCCATTATGACTCCTTGAGCCCAGTCTCCCAAACCGGAGAACCAATTTCGCGGGTTCAACCATGACACCCAACCAGTCAGCTCATTACCTACAGCAACAAGGGTGAGATTGTGTTTTCGACGAAATTCCCATTTTAATTGCAGAATGTCGTCCATCTTTTGGTCTATGACCTCTACCGGATCCTCGGTGCTATTTGTGATATACGTGCAACACTTTATACCGTACTGTGTTGCCAAAGTAACACAATATCCGCCTGTTACTGCTGTAAGGTAATTAAGAACCATCCTATGCTGAACTAGTTCTGTTTTGTAAGCTTGAAGTTCTCTTCCAGTGTATCTAAACGTGTCATCATACATTTCAGTGATATTATCTAACAAATTGGCGAGTGCGGAAATGTATCTATAATTCATCACTCCTCGAGCGGTACGAGTGAAATCTAACGCTACCAGAACCTGAATCCCGGTGGATTCATGGATAAGATCAGAGGCCGGATGCTCTAACCTTTCTGACAGTTGTCTTTTAACTCGGTGTTCGTAGTGAGTGTGAGTATAAGGAGCTTGGGCACCACGGTGTATATCCTTCATTTTGTCATGTGTAACAGTCATTACTTCAGGCAATACTTTTCCAATATAACACAATCCTTCAGAGTTTGGGGCAAGCCACTTGTACGCCTTTCTCCCGCATATGAAATATGCATCATCGGGGAGAACATAAGGGACGGAGAAGGACATGACCATATTACAAACCTTCCAGGTGAAATCTCCTGACCCTAATTCTTCCATCTGCTTAATGCACGTATCGGTTTGTACGATATGTGCACAGTATCCTGGTGATACCTCTCCAACCTTTAGTAATCCTATTTCCTAAGGTATATCGATACCGGAAAGATTTTCCTCTACTGGCTATGTGGCGTACGAGCTCTGTATCTGTAGGCATTCTATCTGCTCTATGTGAAAAGGTCATGGTTTGGTTGCTCCATGACACTTCCCAATTTCCCGGTTTTCTAGGATTGGAGATGTTAAAACATAAGAGGGACCTATCCACATGGTATTGGTGGAGCTTCAAACTAGGAGGGCTGGAGATATTAAACCTCCTGTCCACCGGTCTCCCACCCTTTAGCTCAAGTACCTCCCCTACCGTTAAAGGAAATGGTACTAGCCCTGATTTGCTGTGACCCTGAGGTACTTGAGAGCATACCCAACAATCTGTTTGGTTCAACACGTTACCCACTAGAGAGTGATAGTCACTCAATGGATGCCGGTCCATATGGATATTAAGACTGGATTGGCATTTCTTTATGCATCCATCTTCAACCGTTGTCACAGAGCCTACAGATACAGTTTTTCTTTTTGAACTAACAATCCTTCAAAGAAAATGTTTACAGATAACATGGTTGTTAGATCGTGCCCGGTACTCGCCTTTGCTTGGTGATTGGGTTGCTATTGGAAATTTACACCTCCGTCTCAGTCATCAGGACCTTTCTGGATCCTTTCTCGACCTCACTGGTACTCTCACCGAAACAGACTGCTCTGGTCAACATCATGGTTAACGGAAAAATCCATATCACAGTCTCTTGGGGCAAGTCCATCTTACAGGAGGAGAAAAGAAGAAATTTGTAAATGGGGTATAAGAAAATCAGTTTGAGGGGGAGAGAACTCGTTACGATAATAAGTTCTCTCGTCTTGTCGTTCTTCTTGTTCTGCTGTCCTCTCAAAAGGTGCTGTCTCTTCAGTCTTCAAAAACGATCATTCTGGTGATGCAATATTCCTTCCTAACCGACGATCTTTCTGTAAGGAGCAAAAATCTGGCATTACCATAGGTCCAACTGAGGGGTGACATACCATCTTTAAACCATGGAAACATGAGTGGGAAGAGAGAGACAACAAAAAAAACAAAAGAGATAGAGAACAATTCATGTGCATATATACATTACATAACTCGACAATAACCACCAATAAGAAAAGAGAAACAAAGCATTTTTAAACATTGTCAACATTAAGAAAACATTGTTAGCATTAGAAAAACATTGTCAGACTTATTAGGCTGTCATATCTATGTGTCTAATGGTCTCCTTGAGCAGTCCCTCCCCACCAGCTCCTGCATTACTCCATTGTCTGTATCTGGCCAGAAATACATTGTGGCGGAGGTTATGCTGGGGTTTGGTAGACTTCTGCAAGGACCAAGTTGATATGCAATGTGTGAATTCTTACCAATACTCGTCATAGATGGGGATAGAGAGAGAGAGAGAGAGAAAAAAACATTTTTCACAAATACATTTACAACGTTTCACCTGGTCATCCCTGTGTCTTTAGTGAATGACCTCCCACTTTATTAATCGTTACCTCAGGCTTACCATCAGTCCTAATGATCACCTTTCTTGACTATATTTTATGGGTGTGGCCCAAAATTCTTCCTATATGATCCCTGATTATAATGGTGTGTCATATTCATGCTCATTTTCATGTCTAGGGGGTCTAACTTTATGTGGGTTATTACAGTTGTTGGCATAATGCCCTTCTCTTCTACAATGGTAACAAATCCTTGGCCTTCTCCATGTGCTAGGGGCCTGGGGTTCCGGTCGACTTGATGCATCCTCTAGTGCTTGGATGTTCAGTGTCATCAACCGCTCTCCCTGCGCTTCCCTGGTTCTTTGGATATTTCGGTCATGCTCGATAGCGGACTCTCTTAATGCCGCCACCGAGATACCTCTCCAATGAGGTATTGAAGTTTGTACCCTAATTTTTAGTGTGTCTTTCAAGTTGCTCGCTAATACGGACACAGCTACCTCTCTGTGGTGTACATTTGTTTGTGTGTGATGTATATTACCATACATACCTGTGAACACGACCTCACCTGACCCTCCATTAGGGGGTTTGATTACAGTTTTTACCGACTGGGTCGTGTCCACCTGGACGTCTTGTGTGATGACTTCTGAAAGAGGTGCCGACATCGTTCTTGGTTCACTTTCTGGTTGGTGTTCCTGAGGAAAGTTTAACATGGGGTGCGACTTGCATGGGTTAATAGTTGTACATTCAACAGTATTACAATTATCTTTGTTACATTTATTACACTTATTCTTATTATCTGTACTACTGTTGCTAAGAGCATTTTTATTGTTCACCCTTGTGCTTCTCTCCGCAACCACAATCCCCTCCATTGCCACTTCTCCTCTCTCAAGATGAAAGTTAGGTAAGTAAGTTATATTTCTTTGCATTTCACTCTCCTGTTGCCATATTTGTAAACAATCATAATGCTTGATTCGTCTCTTTGCTGATTTGATGAGACATATCCTTCGCCTTAAATTATGCAACACCTCTGAGTCAAAACTACCTATCCCGGGAAATGGTGCCTTATCCCCCGCAGTCATTCGTGTCCATTCATCACAAAAGGTCTCAGAGTGGGGACCATATTTCCCCCACATTACTAACCGAGCAGACCCTCGGGGTCTGCAAGCCTCTGGAGTCTGAATCCTGACCTCCGACCGTCTCTGTATTGTGCACTTGGCTGCCATTGTGGACCTTTTTAACACAGAAAAAAACTTCCTAAAATGCACCAAACACAGAACTTCGTTGGAAATCCTTAAAGCTCTTCCACTGAACTTCTTCTGCTCCGGGTATCTCCGTTCCGCCTTCTAGCAGATACGTGTAGCCGTTGCAGGCCCTATCTCTAGAGATTTTCCTGAGAAAATTCCCTTCCTTTTTCTTTACACAAATCACGCTTGCATGTGCTCCCTACAACACGTATGAGGGCAAGATTTACGCATGGATATACGACCTCATATCCCGTTGCGTTATTGGTCACACATACAACCGTGCGGTCCAATCGTACCACTTATAGACACTTGTTGCCCATAAATGGTAGGATCATTGGAGTCTCCCTACTGTGCTCCAAAACAGCCAGAGCGTAATACAACGAAAACTTTATCACACTCTGTTGCACGTTTTCACTCAGATCGTGCTTATCACATTCCACATAGATCACAAATTATCACATAGATCACAAAGTCCACAAAGCGGGATTATCACATAGATCACAAAGTCCACAAAGCGGGATTATCACATAGATCACAAAGTCCACAAAGCGGGATTCAATACACTCATACCGTTTTCAACCCACTATCATTCTTATAGTTTTCTGATCAGAAAAATCATTTCCCGTAGTCTGATAGCTCTCCCCAGAGGTACTACAGTAAAACAAGGTATTTAAACTAAGTTTTGGAAAGCTGAAATCAATTTGTGTTATTTATCGCCTTGCGTTACTTCACTTTTGCGCTACTTATCGCTTTTGCGCTAATTCAACTTTATCACAACTTGAGCTACGTGGGCGTAACCAGACGCTACGTTGCGTAATGTACGCTGCGTGCGTCTGCCTTTCGGATTGCGTACGCTAGTCTTTGTTAGTGACACGTGTACGCAATGCAAAGGATCCACCGTAACACAATATATATTTTATCAATGTAGATGATCCCTGATCATCTACCGCAATCCACACTGCACACTGGCTGCCTCGTCTCTCGGACAAGCCGTGTGTTGTTCTATACTTTAACTATTACCTCTACTTATTAAATAACAGCAAATCTCCTTTTAGCCCTTTCTATCAACTATAAAATTTGGCAGACAGGAATAGTGATATACGAAAATGAAACAGAAATGCAGATATATGCGTGCGTACGCAAGACAAAAGAAAAATAAACAGTTTTAAAAAAGACACAAGCGTTTTGTTCTTACTTCCGGTCCCGGATTCCTTCAGCACTCTTAATCTAAGCGAAAGCAGACGCTTATCCCGTCAGCAACTGCGAGACAACCTCCCACCCTTTGCTGGAGGGATAATGTCTGCTGATCTACCCAGTGCAGATATGAGAAGGATAGGACACGCCCCCAATTGACAATGCTGAATTCCTTTGTCGTATAAAACACCTTAAGAAGTCTAAGAACACTGTACGCTGTTTACTTAAGAAGTACCGTAATGGTACGCTATTTGCGTAACGATCGCTCAGCCGTAGGCGAGACGCTCAAGCGTCACGTTCGCTCGCGGCCCAGTGATCACAGGACACGTTATTGGTTATGTCTAGGGAAATGATTCGCTATGGCGTAGCTTACGCTCGAGACCACGAGGAGGTCACCAGCGATGCAGACGCTCACAACACTATACCTTTATGTAAAACCTTATATCAATGAAATACACTGCATACCTTAATGTGAGTACAGGGTGTAAGTGCAACCTTGTGTAACCTGACTAACTACAAAGCTGCTTGTGCGTCACCGACGCTCAAGTGAACACTTAACACTATAGAAAATACACAGATACTGGTTTAGGGTTCCAAAGCCTATTAACTGTATTATATCTAATATACTTGTAAAAAAAGGATAACAGTACATATGATACACTACAATATAACAGAGACTTCCTAACCACAGAACTAAACAATAAATACAAATAGACAATACTACGCTGACCTAGATACAATACAATACAATACTATATTAGTCTAGGGGAGATATGAGAGAAAGGAGAAGGGAGAGAGAGAGAGAGAGAGAGAGAGAGAGAGAGAGAGAGAGAGATGAGAGAAATTGGCTCACAGAAAAAACAATGATTACGTTACATAAGAGACAACATGGTTGCAGATAAAACTACATATGTGAGAGACAATCGCTGCGCAGTTAGTCAATGCTGAATACAGCATGGGATGGAAGCTAGACTCCATTTTGAGAAACCTCCACTTGATTCCAAAGACCACACCACATGCCTGAAAGGGGGAGGGGAAGACATCCAGCAGCAGCCATTTTAGATTTGCAGGTCCAAACACATGGCACCACAATCACATAGCAGAAAACACAAGACTCCATTTTACTCCAAAATGTCCAAGCCTCAAAACAATGCATATGTTCTGATTTTACAATTCCAAACCATCTAAAACACCTTTCACAATGTAATCCAACTTCCTAGAACCATCTCATAATTTCACATTCCAAATCACCTTTCACAATGTAATCCAACTTCCTAGAACCATCTTATAATTTCACATTCCAAATCACTTCAGTATCTCACTAACCAGAGCATATTCATCACAAGACCAGATCACAATGTACTCACAAGTATCAGCCTGCCATTGCTACCAGCACATATTCAAAACTACTGCATGGTGGTATTTATGATTAACAAGATCCCAGCTACCATCACAGATTCCACAGGGCACCAACACTAACACCCAACAATCACACAACCAAGCTACAACATCCTATTTAAACCAGAAAGCAATCTGTCTATATTCCCTTATCTAGCCATGTGGATTCAATACTTAGCCTTTGGTGCCTGGTCAGTCCTGGGGATGTAGCCTCCATGCTGCTGGGTGCCAGGTAGCTGTGTGTGTCTGTGTGTGAGTGTAGCTACATTACATCTGTTCTCTGAGGCCACACCTGACCACTACCTTCCTGTTTGACCAGTATCTGGGGGAGGGGTCTCTCTAGCTTTTGTATTGAATCACTGTTCTCTTTGTATATGCTAATCAGGTTCAGACCTGAAAACTTAGTTGATCATCCATTGTTCCCAACAAAGCTGATCTTAACTTTTATACATATAATCATATCTATCCGCTGCAATGTCCCACGACAACACAATAGGTCTCAAACTAAACCACACCTTATTCTGCTTGCTTCAATACCAAACATGATGTGTTTATCTGGTTCGGTTCAAATGATACACATCCATGACATTAATTCATCAGCCAATTCTAAATCTCCATGACGTCTGGTGTTTGCTGTGCTCGCTGCGCATATTTGCAAGTATAGCGGCTTATATGTGTGCAGTTTATATGGTCTCTCTATGTAATATTTTTCTGACTTTGACAATATGCAGCTCCTCTGTGCGAATGCTGGGCTCCAGCAGCCAATCAGTGGTCACTTCCATAGGAGCAGCCCGCTGACTGGCTGGTAAACACCCAGACTGTCAATCACGACTTCCTCTACTTAATTCAGTGGAGAGAACGGCTACTTTGACTTCAGTAATGGTGGGAACCGATACATTGTAGTCAATGATGGGAACCGCAAGGTTATTAGAGGTATGCTTTGGCCACGGAACCCCTCGATCATGTCCCCTGGCTGTGGTATTACCCCCCTGCTAGTGGAGCCCAGTGCTGGTTCTAAAAATACAGCTGACCCCTATGTCTCCCCCCCCCTCCCCCGTATTTTTAGAACCAGGGCTCTTTAAATACAGGGGGGTGGGGACCTCACACATTCTCCCCCCCCCTGTATTTGTTGAATCAGGACCGGCTTAAAGAGCCCGGGACTGGTTATGCTTTGGGGGTGGGGGTAACATCAGGGTTTTTTTTACATTTTATTTGTAACTATTTCTTAAGTTTTACAGACAGAAGAATGCACTAATCTCACTGATCTGTGTATGCTTCTGTACAACTCGCACCTTGTAATCAAACTCGCATTACAAGTTGTGAGTTTAAGCACTAAAAACTCGCACACACTCGCACTCAATTCAAAAATTTACAGGCTGTTACATTTGCGAGTTGCAGGTCAAACTCGCACCATCAAAATGTGCAAGAAGGTGCAAGTTGGACTCGCACAAAAACTTGGATCCTATTACATTTAGGGGGTCATTCTGAGTTGATCGCTAGCTGCCGTTGTTCGCCGCGTAGCGATCAGTGAAAAAACGGCTAATCTGCGCATGCAGATTACGAAGTCCATTGTGGTTTTGCACTGGTTCTAGCGACGATTCCATTCGCACAGCCGATCGCAAGGAGACTGACAGAAAGAGGGCGTTTCTGGGTGTCAACTGACCGTTTTCTGGGATTGTTTGGAAAAACGCAGGCGTGGCCGGGCATTTGCAGGGCGGGTATCTGACGTCATTACCATGTCACTCGTCGCAGCAATCATCGCACAGGATAAGTAACTACAGGGCTAGTCTTGTTTTGCACAAAATGTGTTTGCAGGCATTCTGCTGCACAGGCGTTCGCACTCCTGCAAAGCAAAAATACACTCCCCCGTGGGCGGCGACTATGCGTTTGCACGGCTGCTAAAAACTGCTAGCGAGCAATCAACTCGGACCCTTAGCCCATAGTATTTATTTGTGGTTTCTGTCACATCACCTCTGCCCCTTCTCTCCTCTAAGTTGTACACACTCTGCTCTTCAAGTTGTATTTGATACTGTTAATGTAATATTGCACCATTTTAGAAACCCTTGTCTGAATTGTTTCTATTTTTTAAAGCCTTTTTGGAGATCAGGCCTGTTCGTTGTATGTAAGATGGGGTTTTACTAGATATGTTTGAAACCGGGAACATATTCGTCTAACTGCTTTGAAAGCTTTAACCATGTTCAAACTTGCTAGAAAAAATGTATGAGCTTGCTCAAGCTTAAACAGCTCCATTGTGTCATGTTTTCAACAGTCTTTGTCTTGTGAATTCAAGCTATAATACAGTCATACTAAACGTAACACAGCCAAACCAAAATGTTGTTTTAAACTGGACTAAATAGCATCTGTCTTACAAGTGACCTATAATATAGCATACTACTTCTGAAATTAATGTGAAACGAGGCGCGGGATGTAATGGCTTCTGAATTGGCCAGAGATGAGGGATGCCGGTCATACTTGGACTTTTTTTTTAAAGTGGCAGTCATTTACAAGGCATTGTTTTACCTTGTTAATGAATGTTGCTTTAAAAAAACATCAGAGTTTGGCCGGCATCCCTCACTTACAGCCAGGCCCGGCGACAGGGGGGGTCAAAGGGGACACTGGTATGGGGCCCCAAGCAGAGCCGGATTAAGGGGGGGGGGTCCCGGGGATACGTACCCCGGGCCCCCCTTTCTAAAAGGGCCCCCTGTCACACCACAGATCGGATCTCTCTTCCGATCCGATCTGTGGTGCTGCGCTCTCGTCCGCACTGCAGCCGTACAGACAGGACAGCTGAGCGACGGCTCAGCTGTCCAATAATGTATGACTGAAGTAGTCTGCCCCAATGGCTGAGCGGCAGGCTGCTTCACTCGTACATGATTGGAGAGCTGAGCCGTCGTTCAGCTGTCTGTGCGGTTGGCGGGGACAGGAGCGCAGTGTGATCGTGCTGTGGCAGGTATGTGACACCAGCCTCCCCCCCCTTCCCCCCCCTTCCCTTCTCTTCTCTTGAATAGGGGCAGACGCGCACGCAGGGGGGGTTTCCGAGTACCCTGGCCGTCGATCCATCAGAACTGCCGCTATTTATTTATTTTTTCCACTAAGGAGGTCAGGCTGGCTGTACCCACAACGCAGCTGCGGCAGCTGCTTCCTAACATTGTCAGCGATCGGCTGGCCGCTGGCTGGCTGCCTGTAGGGGGAGCTGCAGCGGCAGCTCCTCTCAGTCACTTGTCAATTCGAGAGGGATTCAGGTGAGGTGGAGGGGAAACAGCTGAACAAGAGAGGCAGTAACTTACTGTCTCCGCCACTCCTACTGACTACAGCCAGGTTTGTGCCTCGTTAATCGTTGGGACTTTGTGGAGGTGGGGTAGTGTATAATAAATTATGGTGGCAGGGTGAGGAATGTCATGTCCCGAATACCAAAGCATTTGTTAATGTGGATGTGTGTGTTGTATGTGTCTACTGTGTGTATGTGTATGCTATATTTGTGTATATACTATATATATCTATATATATGTTTGTATGTATGCTGTGTGTCTGTGTATGCTACTGTATATGTGTAAATGCTGTGTGTGTATATACTGAATGTATGTATGCTGTATGTATGTATGTATGTATGTATGTATGTGTATGTATACAGTATATGTGTGTGTGTGTGTGTGTGTGTGTGTGTGTGTGTGTGTGTGTGTGTGTGTGTGTATAATCTCCATGCATAACACACACGTATGGAAACCCCCCTATGAAAATCCTGCGTTTGCCACTGAGGGGCCCCTCTGTCTTAAGTGCCCCGGGCCCCCCATGCTCTTAATCCGGCTCTGGCCCCAAGGATCAGGGGGGCCCCGAGCATCAGGGGCACAAAAAATGTGTAGGCAGCGCCTAAGAAAGTTGTGGCTCCCGTGCACTCCGGGACGCCCATACGTCAATCAACAGACAATTACTTCCCAATACAAACACCACCCCCGCCGCATACCCCATCACTTGGTCTGAGCTGGTCCCGTGCTGTGTTGCCAGCGTTGTGGCGTCACTACGCATGAACCCGCGCCAGCCCGTCCCTGCTGCTGCCGCTGACTCCGAGGAGCTGAGCGGCACAGCACTGCCAGGCACACTGACTGGGAATATTAGACAGCAGCCGACTGCAGCTTTACCAATGTGATGTCCCTACAGACAAGATCAGTCCCTCCTGGGTCCTTGCAATCTCCCTCACCGTTGTGACAATCTGTGGGTCTGTGTCTATATATGTATGTTTGTGTCTGTGTAGTATATGTACATGTATGTGTGCTTATATATGTATGTTTGTGTATGTGTATGTAAATGTGTGCGTGTGTATGTATATACTGTGTGTGTGTATGTATGTATGTATATATATATATATATATATACACACACACACACGCATTTATATTGAGGGGAAGAGTTGAGGGGGTAGGGGGCCCCCAGAGATATCAGTGTATGGGGCCCCAAGATTTCTGTTGCCGGCCCTGCTTACAGCCAGGGACGGACTATGGTCTGAATTCGGCCTTGGCATGGGGCAAGCGCGCTGAGTACGGGGGCGCGTGGGCACTAAAGTCGGGGCGTGCCGTGAGTCAGGGGGGCGTGGACTCGCGGAATGCCCCTGCTTTAATGGAGATGGGCGGGGGCACGCCACCAGCACACGGGGGGGTGCCGTGAGTCATGGGGGCGTGGACTTGCGGCACGTCTCCACTTCTATGGAGATGGGAGGAAAGACGGGGGAGCGGCCAGAGCAGAGAGGCGTTGGCTGCGCTGCACGCGGCCTTCCCAGCTCTCTGCCTGACAGGACCGGCACACAAGCCCATCGGCCCTTCTGGTATTTGCCAGAAGTGCCATATGGGCAGTCCAGCCCAGCTTCCAGCCAACTCAGACGCCATTACATCCCGCCAGATATCTCCAAGGCCACGTTTCCCTGTTGTTAATGACATTACCAATAATTTTCTCTTTTGGCTGTCCTACATGCATTCTTTTGCATTTTGATGTATTAAGTTGAGCCTCGTCCATTTCTCTCCTTTCTCTAAATCTCTATGCATTTGATTTACCCATACTTATCTACTCTCCTAGTCTGGGAGACTTCAGAGTTATCAGGTAGACTCCCTAATGCCAGGAATTATGGGTGGCATCCTGCACCCTTCCCACATCCTAGTAAAGTGGGCAGAATGGATATTATAATGCCGTTTATCGTGGGTCCATGGGGGTGTGGCCAATATAACAAGATTCTCTTAGAATTGCATAATTTAAGCTCAGAATCTAATGATGTGAAGCCCCACCCCCTCAGTGATCACCTGCATCTCCTTTCCGGACTTCTTTCACAGAGAACAAAAATAAAGTATGAATTTACCTATTCTGGGTTACCAATCCTGTCACAATACTTTACACTACTACTTTTGCAAAACTTTGGAAACATTGAAAAGACTGGATATTTAAATCCAGCTGTAGCCAGATTATACAACATATGTGTATTACTTAGTGATGTGCACCGGAAATTTTTCGGGTTTTGTGTTTTGGTTTTGGATTCGGTTCCGCGACCGTGTTTTGGATTCGGATGCGTTTTGGCAAAACCTCCCTGAAAATTTTTGTCGGATTCGGGTGTGTTTTGGTTTCGGGTGTTTTTTTACAAAAACCCCTCAAAAACAGCTTAAATCATAGAATTTGGGGGTCATTTTGATCCCATAGTATTATTAACCTCAATAACCATAATTTCCACTCATTTTCAGTCTACTCTGAACACCTCACACCTCACAATATTATTTTTAGTCCTAAAATTTGCACCGAGGTCGATGGATGACTAAGCTAAGCGACCCAAGTGGCCGACACAAACACCTGGCCCATCTAGGAGTGGCACTGCAGTGTCAGACAGGATGGCACTTCCAAAAATAGTCCCCAAACAGCACATGATGCAAAGAAAAAAAGAGGTGCACCAAGGTCGCTGGATGGCTAAGCTAAGCGACACAAGTGGCCGACACAAACACCTGGCCCATCTAGGAGTGGCACTGCAGTGTCAGACAGGATGGCACTTAAAAAAAATAGTCCTCAAACAGCACATGATGCAAAGAAAAAAAGAGGTGCACCAAGGTCGCTGGATGGCTAAGCTAAGCGACCCAAGTGGCCGACACAAACACCTGGCCCATCTAGGAGTAGCACTGCAGTGTCAGACAGGATGGCATATTTAAAAAATTGTCCCCAAACAGCACATGATGCAAAGAAAAAAAGAGGTTCACCAAGGTCGCTGGATGGCTAAGCTAAGCGACACAAGTGGCCGACACAAACACCTGGCACATCTAGGAGTGGCACTGCAGTGTCAGACAGGATGGCACTTCCAAAAATAGTCCCCAAACAGCACATGATGCAAAGAAAAATGAAAGAAAAAAGAGGTGCAAGATGGAATTATCCTTGGGCCCTCCCACCCACCCTTATGTTGTATAAACAGGACATGCACACTTTAACAAACCCATCATTTCAGCGACAGGGTCTGCCACACGACTGTGACTGAAATGACTGGTTGGTTTGGGCCCCCACCAAAAAAGAAGCAATCAATCTCTCCTTGCACAAACTGGCTCCACAGAGGCAAGATGTCCACCTCCTCCTCTTCCTCCGATTCCTCACCCCTTTCACTGTGTACATCGGCATCCCCCTCCTCACAGATTATTAATTCGTCCCCACTGGAATCCACCATCTCAGGTCCCTGTGTACTTTCAGGAGGCAATTGCTGGTGAATGTCTCCACGGAGGAATTGATTATAATTAATTTTGATGAACATCATCTTCTCCACATTTTCTGGAAGTAACCTCGTACGCCGATTGCTGACAAGGTGAGCGGCTGCACTAAACACTCTTTCGGAGTACACACTGGAAGGGGGGCAACTTTGGTAAAATAAAGCCAGTTTGTGCAAGGGCCTCCAAATTGCCTCTTTTTCCTGCTAGTATATGTACGGACTGTCTGACGTGCCTACTTGGATGCGGTCACTCATATAATCCTCCACCATTCTTTCAATGGTGACAGAATCATATGCAGTGACAGTAGACGACATGTCAGTAATCGTTGGCAGGTCCTTCAGTCCGGACCATATGTCAGCACTCGCTGCAGTCTGCCCTGCATCACCGCCAGCGGGTGGGCTCGGAATTGTTAGCCTTTTCCTCGCACCCCCAGTTGCGGGAGAATGTGAAGGAGGAGCTGTTGACGGGTCACGTTCCGCTTGACTTGACAATTTTCTCACCAGCAGGTCTTTGAACCTCTGCAGACTTGTGTCTGCCGGAAAGAGAGATACAACGTAGGTTTTAAATCTAGGATCGAGCACGGTGGCCAAAATGTAGTGCTCTGATTTCAACAGATTGACCACCCGTGAATCCTGGTTAAGCGAATTAAGGGCTCCACCCACAAGTCCCACATGCCTAGCGGAATCGCTCTGTTTTAGCTCCTCCTTCAATCTCTCCAGCTTCTTCTGCAAAAGCCTGATGAGGGGAATGACCTGACTCAGGCTGGCAGTGTCTGAACTGACTTCACGTGTGGCAAGTTCAAAGGGATGCAGAACCTTGCACAACGTTGAAATCATTCTCCACTGCGCTTGAGACAGGTGCATTCCCCGTCCTTTTCCTATATCGTAGGTAGCTGTTTAGGCTTGAATGGCCTTTTGCTGCTCCTCCATCCTCTGAAGCATATAGAGGGTTGAATTCCACCTCGTTACCACCTCTTGCTTCAGATGATGGCAGGGCAGGTTCAGGAGTGTTTGCTGGTGCCCCAGTCTTCGGCACGCGGTGGCTGAATGCCGAAAGTGGCCCGTAATTCTTCGGGCCACCGACAGCATCTCTTGCACGCCCCTGTCGTTTTTTAAATAATTCTGCACCACCAAATTCAATGTATGTGCAAAACATGGGACGTGCTGGAATTTGCCCAGATGTAATGTACGTACAATATTGGTGGCATTGTCCGATGTCACAAATCCCCAGGAGAGTCCAATTGGGGTAAACCATTCTGCGATGATGTTCCTCAGTTTCCGTAAGAGGTTGTCAGCTTTGTGCCTCTTATGGAAAGCAGTGATACAAAGCGTAGCCTGCCTAGGAACGAGTTGGCGTTTGCGAGATGCTGCTACTGGTGCTGCCGCTGCTGTTCTTGCTGCGGGAGGCAATACATCTACCCAGTGGGCTGTCACAGTCATATAGTCCTGAGTCTGCCCTGCTCCACTTGTCCACATGTCCGTGGTTAAGTGGAAGCGTAAACTTGCCAATATCCCCGAACTTTACCCTTTTTTGCACGGGTCCGAGCAGACTCGGATCCTCCCGCCTTGCTCGGTTAACCCGAGCGCGCCCGAACGTCATCATCCCGCGGTCCGATCCTCGCGAGATTCTTATTCTATATAAGGAGCCGCGCGTCGCCGCCATTTTTCACTCGTGCATTGGAGATGATCGTGAGAGGACGTGGCTGGCGTCCTCTCAGTTTCTATGTTCAGTGGGCTGCAAATATCTGTGCTCAGTGTGCTGCAAATATATGTGCACAGTGTGCTGCAAATATCTGTGCTCAGTGTGCTGCAAGTGCAAATATCTACGTTCTCTGCCTGAAAAACGCTCCATATCTGTGCTCAGTGTGCTGCAAATATCTGTGCTCAGTGTACTAATTGCTTTATTGTGGGGACTGGGGACCAGCAGATTTATATAGTAGGAGGACAGTGCAGAGTTTTGCTGACCAGTGACCACCAGTATTATACGTTCTCTGCCTGAAAAACGCTCCATATCTGTGCAGTATTGTAGTATATAGTAGGAGGACAGTGCAGAATTTTGCTGACCACCAGTATAACTATATATATAGCAGTACGGTACAGTAGTCCACTGCTCTACCTCTGTGTCGTCAAGTATACTATCCCATCCATACCTGTGGTGCATTTCAGTTTTGCACAGTTTGCTGACCACCAGTATATAATATATAGCAGTACGGTACAGTAGGCCACTGCTCTACCTACCTCTGTGTCGTCAAGTATACTATCCATCCATACCTGTGGTGCATTTCAGTTTTGCACAGTTTGCTGACCACCAGTATATAATATATAGCAGTACGGTATAGTAGGCCACTGCTCTACCTACCTCTGTGTCGTCAAGTATACTATCCATCCATACCTGTGGTGCATTTCAGTTTTGCACAGTTTGCTGACCACCAGTATATAATATATAGCAGTAAGGAACAGTAGGCCACTGCTCTACCTACCTCTGTGTCGTCAAGTATACTATCCATCCATACCTGTGGTGCATTTCAGTTTTGCAGTTTGCTGACCACCAGTATATAATATATAGCAGTACAGTACAGTAGGCCACTGCTCTACCTACCTCTGTGTCGTCAAGTATACTATCCATCCATACCTGTGGTGCATTTCAGTTTATCACAGTTTGCTGACCACCAGTATATAATATATAACAGTACGGTACAGTAGGCCACCTCTCTACCTACCTCAGTGTCGTCAAGTATACTATCCATCCATACCTGTGGTGCATTTCAGTTTTGCACAGTTTGCTGACCACCAGTATATAATATATAGCAGTACGGTACAGTAGGCCACTGCTCTACCTACCTCTGTGTCGTCAAGTATACTATCCATCCATACCTGTGGTGCATTTAAGTTGTGCGCAGTATATATGGTAGTAGGCCATCGCTATTGATATATTACTGGCATATAATTCCACACATTAAAAAATGGAGAACAAAAATGTGGAGGGTAAAATAGGGAAAGATCAAGATCCACTTCCACCTCGTGCTGAAGCTGCTGCCACTAGACATGGCCGAGACGATGAAATGCCATCAACGTCGTCTGCCAAGGCCGATGCCCAATGTCATAGTAGAGAGCATGTAAAATCCAAAAAACAAAATGTTCATGGCTAGTGGTTCAGCTTCACATGAAGATGGAAGCACTCATCCTCCTGTTTAAAAACTTAAAAGAGTTAAGATGGCAAAAGCACAGCAAAGAACTGTGCGTTCTTCTAAATCACAAATCCCCAAGGAGAGTCCAATTGTGTCGGTTGCGATGCCTGACCTTCCCAACACTGGACAGGAAGAGGTGGCGCCTTCCACCATTTGCACGCCCCCTACAAGTGCTGGAAGGAGCACCCGCAGTCCAGTTCCTGATAGTCAAATTGAAGATGTCACTGTTGAAGTACACCAGGATAAGTATATGGGTGTTGCAGGCGCTGGGGAGGAAATTGACAAGGAGGATTCTGATGGTGAGGTGGTGAGTTTAAGTCAGGCACCCGGGGAGACACCTGTTGTCCGTGGGACGAATATGGCCATTGACATGCCTGGTCAAAATACAAAAAAAATCACCTCTTCGATGTGGAATTATTTCAACAGAAATGCGGACAACTGGTGTAAAGCCGTGTGTTGCCTTTGTCAAGCTATAATAAGTAGGGGTAAGGACGTTAACCACCTAGGAACATCCTCCCTTATACGTCACCTGGACCGCATTCATCAGAAGTCAGTGACAAGTTCAAAAACTTTGGGTGACAGCTGAAGCAGTCCACTGACCACTAAATCCCTTCCTCTTGTAGCCAAGCTCCTGCAAACCATACCACCAACTCCCTCAGTGTCAATTTCCTCCTTAGACAGGAAAGCCAATAGTCCTGCAGGCCATGTCACTGTCAAGTCTGACGAGTCCTCTCCTAACTGGGATTCCTCCGATGGATTCTTGAGTGTAACGCCTACTGCTGCTGGCGCTGCTGTTGTTGCTGCTGGGAGTCGATCGTCATCCCAGAGGGGAAGTCGGAAGACCACTTGTACTACTTCCAGTAAGCAATTGACTGTCCAACAGTCCTTTGCGAGGAAGATTAAATACCACAGCAGTTATCCTGCTGCAAAGCGGATAACTCAGGTCTTGGCAGCTGCGGTGGTGTTAAACGTGTGTCCGGTATCCACCGTTAATTCAAAGGAAATTAGAGAATTGATTGAGGTACTGTGTCCCCGGTACCAAATACCATCTAGGTTCCATTTCTCTAGGCAGGCGATACCGAGAATGTACACAGACGTCAGAAAAAGAGTCACCAGTGTCCTAAAAAATGCAGTTGTACCCAATGTCCACTTAACCACGGACATGTGGACAAGTGGAGCAGGGCAGACTCAGGACTATATGACTGTGACAGCCAACTGGGTAGATGTATTGCCTCCCGCAGCAAGAACAGCAGTGGCGGCACCAGTAGCAGTATCTCGCAAATGCCAACTCGTTCCTAGGCAGGTTACGCTTTGTATCACCGCTTTCCATAAGAGGCACACAGCTGACAACCTCTTACGGAAACTGAGGAACATCATCGCAGATTGGCTTACCCCAATTGGACTCTCCTGGGGATTTGTGACATCGGACAACGCCACCAATATTGTGCGTGCATTACATCTGGGCAAATTCCAGCACGTCCTATGTTTTGCACATACATTGAATTTGGTGGTGCAGAATTATTTAAAAAATGACAAGGGCGTGCAAGAGATGCTGTCGGTGGCCCGAAGAATTGCGGGCCACTGTCGGCATTCAGCCACCGCGTGCCGAAGACTGGAGCACCAGCAAACACTCCTGAACCTGTCCCGCCATTATCTGAAGCAAGAGGTGGTAACAAGGTGGAATTCAACCCTCTATATGCTTCAGAGAATGGAGGAGCAGCAAAAGGCCATTCAAGCCTATACATCTGCCTACGATATAGGCAAACGAGGGGGAATGCACCTGACTCAAGCGCAGTGGAGAATGATATCAACGTTGTGCAAGGTTCTGCAACCCTTTGAACTTGCCACACGTGAAGTCAGTTCAGACACTGCCAGCCTGAGTCAGGTCATTCCCCTCATCAGGCTTTTGCAGAAGAAGCTGGAGAGATTGAAGAAGGAGCTAAAACAGAGCGATTCCGCTAGGCATGTGGGACTTGTAGATGGAGCCCTTCATTAGCTTAACCAGGATTCACGGGTGGTCAATCTATTGAAATCAGAGCACCACATTTTGGCCACCGTGCTCGATCCTAGGTTTAAAGCCTACGTTGTATCTCTCTTTCCGGCAGACACAAGTCTGCAGAGGTGCAAAGACCTGCTGGTGAGACACTTGTCAAGTCAAGTGGAACGTGACCCGTCAACAGCTCCTCCTTCACATTCTCCCGCAACTGGGGGTGCGAGGAAAAGGCTATCAATTCCAAGCCCACCCACTGGCGGTTATGCAGCGCAGTCTGGAGCGAGTGCTGACATCTGGTCCACATTGAAGGACCAGCCAACGATTACTGACATGTCGTCTACTGTCACTGCATATGATTCTGTCACCATTGAAAGAATGGTGGAGGATTATATGAGTGACCGCATCCAAGTCGGCACGTCAGACAGTCCATACGTGTACTGGCAGGAAAAAGAGGCAATTTGGAGGCCCTCGCACAAACTGGCTTTATTTTACCTAAGTTGCCCCCCCTCCAGTGTGTACTCCGAAAGAGTGTTTAGTGCAGCCGGTCACCTTGTCAGCAATCGGCGTACGAGGTTACTTCCAGAAAATGTGGAGAAGGTGATGTTCATCAAAATGAATTATAATCAATTCCTCCGTGGAGACATTCACCAGCAATAGCCTCCAGAAAGTACACAGGAACCTGAGATGGTGGATTCCAGTGGGGACGAATTAATAATCTGTGAGGAGGGGGATGTACACAGTGAAAGGGGTGAGGAATCGGACGATGAGGAGGAGGTGGACATCTTGCCTCTGCAGAGCCAGTTTTTGCAAGGAGAGATTGATTGCTTCTTTTTTGGTGGGGGCCCAAACCAACCAGTCATTTCAGCCACAGTCGTTTGGCAGACCCTGTCACTGAAATGATGGGTTTGTTAAAGTGTGCATGTCCTGTTTTTACAACATAAGGGTGGGTGGGAGGGCCCAAGGACAATTCCATCTTCGACCTCTTTTTTATTTATTTATTTATCTCTGCATCATGTGATGTTTGGGGCTAATTTTTTTAAGTGCCATCCTGTCTGACACTGCAGTGCCACTCCTAGATGGGCCAGGTGTTTGTGCCGGCCACTTGGGTTGCTTAGCTTAGCCATCCAGCGACCTTGGTGCACCTCTTTTTTTCTTTGCATCATGTGCTGTTTGGGGACTATTTTTTTAAGTGCCATTCTGTCTGACACTGCAGTGTCACTCCTAGATGGGCCAGGTGTTTGTGCTGGCCACTTGGGTCGCTTAGCTTAGCCATCCAGCGACTTTGGTGCACCTCTTTTTTTCTTAGCATCATGTGCTGTTTGGGGACTATTTTTTTAAGTGCCATCCTGTCTGACACTGCAGTGCCACTCCTAGATGGGCCAGGTGTTTGTGTCGGCCACTTGTGTCGCTTAGCTTAGCCATCCAGCGACCTTGGTGCACCTCTTTTTTTCTTTGCATCATGTGCTGTTTGGGGACTATTTTTGGAAGTGCCATCCTGTCTGACACTGCAGTGCCACTCCTAGATGGGCCAGGTGTTTGTGCTGGCCACTTGGGTCGCTTAGCTTAGCCATCCAGCGACCTTGGTGCACCTCTTTTTTTCTTTGCATCACGTGCTGTCTGGGGACTATTTTTTTTAAGTGCCATCCTGTCTGACACTGCAGTGCTACTCCTAGATGGGCCAGGTGTTTGTGCCGCCCACTTGGGTCGCTTAGCTTTGCCATCCAGCGACCTTGGTGCAAATTTTAGGACTAAAAATAATATTGTGAGGTGTGAGGTGTTCAGAATAGACTGGAAATGAGTGGAAATTATGGTTATTGAGGTTAATAATACTATGGGATCAAAATGACCCCCAAATTCTATGATTTAAGCTGTTTTTGAGGGTTTTTTGAATAAAAAACACCCGAATCCAAAACACACCCGAATCCGACAAAAAATTTTCAGGGAGGTTTTGCCAAAACGCGTCCGAATCCAAAACACGGCCGCGGAACTGAATCCAAAACCAAAACACAAAACCCAAAAAATGTCTGGTTCACATCTCTATATGTAGTGCCGAAGACGGTTGCCTCTCTTGGTACTTTTGTGGCTAGTATGATTTATACTTGAAACTGATGACACAAAATGGCTGCCTCAGCACTGCTGGCACAAAATGGCTGTCTCAGCTCTGTACCGTCTTCATGATGTTCTGTATTTTCTAAAAAAATCTTAACTTCTATATTATGTTCATTGGCCCTCATTCCGAGTTGATCGGTCGCAAGGCGAATTTAGCAGAGTTACACACGCTAAGCCGCCGCCTACTGGGAGTGTATCTTAGCATCTTAAAATTGCGACCGATGTATTCGCAATATTGCGATCACAAACTACTTAGCAGTTTTAGAGTAGCTCCACACTTACTCTGCCTGTGCGATCATTTCAGTGCTTGTCGTTCCTGGTTTGACGTCACAAACACACCCAGCGTTCGCCCAACCACTCCCCCGTTTCTCCGGCCACTCCTGCGTTTTTTCCGGAAACGGTAGCGTTTTCAGCCACACGCCCATAAAACGCCGTGTTTCCGCCCAGTAACACCCATTTCCTGTCAATCACATTACGATCGCCGGAGCGATGAAAAAGCCGTGAGTAAAAATACTATCTTCATAGCAAAGATACTTGGCGCAGTCGCAGTGCGAATATTGCGCATGCGCACTATGCGGAATTTCACTGCGATGCGATGAAAAATACCGAGCGAACGACTCGGAATGAGGGCCATTGTTTCAGTAAAGTGCTCTGAGTCCTTTCGCATAAAAAGCCATATATAATTATAAACAGTATATAATATTATTATTATTATTATTATTATTATTATTATTATTATTATTACTACTACTACTATCTCTAAAAAGACAAAACTACCCATTTAGTAATATTATAAATATACACAATGAACAAAAATTGTACCTTCACGTCATTTGTATAATATCCTCTAAAACGGAAAAAAAAAATTGTGTTGTTGTTCTAAGTATCGTAACGTATGCTGAGCTCCCACTAAGGATTTGTAGGAGTAAATGGAAACACCAGAATTGAGTTTCTTAGTGGACATGAAAATACTACATTTTAACAGATTGTACATTTTATATTGATGCGGCTAACATCCCTCTGAGCTTACACTATTGACTACAACAATCTATATCCTATCTTTTACCCAAACCTTCATACATTCCACTATCTCTGAGTGAAACCCATGCATTTTCAGTTTCTGAAATCACTCATTAAGAAATGTCATTCAAATGCCTTGCTAACATGTAGTTAAGCTATAACTGCTCACCCTTCCTTGTCTCCAAATTGTGCTAATGATTCCATATAATCAACTCGATTGAAAAATCTTGAGATCATGTCAAACAAATGTGGTTCATTCCAAATTCAATGTACTTTTTTTTAACATGATCTCCAACAGAAAACAACAGCAAATCCATGCTGCCTTGGCTCTTGATAATTTTATTCACTTTAAATGGTCAACAAACCCGGAATTGTACCCATCAGAATCAATTGGTTTGGCTAATGGTGGGTCAAGTATTACTCTTAATTCTTTTAATTCTCTTCGATGTATTCCATCTGAACCCAGTGACTTCTAATACATACTTGCCACTTTTCTTCTGTCCACTCTGGGACTATTCTCAGGGGTGTGGTATAGAAAATATGGAATGTCCAGGTAGAAAGTCAATAGGTCAACCCCATATGGTGGACATGCATTAGGTCAAAAGGTAGAAGAGGTTGACAGATAAAAGGTTGACAGAAGTTGTGGTCGACAGGTACAAATGGGTGACAGGGTCAAAGGGCGATATGAAAATGGTCAACAAATAAATGGTTGGCACGGGTTTTCTTCAGTTATTGGGTCAAATCTTGTAGGCTTGGTAATATGTAACCATCAGAACAAACATATACCCTCACGGGCTTGATATGTTTGCCATGCTACAGGCAGGTTACTATTCCAAGTCATAGTCCATGTGGACAATAAATCAAGCAAATGTTGGGAAAACATGAAAAAAATGAATTGACCACTGTCATGTCAACCTTTATACCTGTTGACCTTTTGAACCTGTCGGCTTAATGTGTGTTGACCATATGGTGTCAACCTATTGACTGTCTATCTAGACACTGTTGATCTATCATCCGGATACCTATTCCCAGAGATTAGATGCATGTGACCACTGTAGTGGGTGGTGTGGATTACAAGAGTATGTCCCCCCTGGGGGGGGGGGAGGGGGGGACAGCTGCACACAGCTGCTGTGCAACAATATGCTACTGCTGCAGGCGTTTGTAGGAAAAAGACGCATGCTAGCAGACAAACAATTTGGCAGTTGCTCAATCATACCTGGAGATAATTATATATCAGGTGCTGTAAGGGGGAGGGGTCACAGACAAACAACAGACAGAGAGGAGGGGGGTGAAAATCCCCACCCCTAAATTCCCTTCCGCACACTGAAAAAATTACCTGTAACCATCCCTGAACCTATCTGGTAATAAAATTCAGAGAATTAGTCACAAATGTTTGCAAACACATGTTTAGCTGCTGGCCACATCACGGCTTCTCCGATACAGCAGTCCTAACCTACATAATAGCAGTGCCCACATAGGGCCATGTAATTTGTCACAGTAGGCTTCATGATAAAGGCTATTGCTAAAACACTTCCAGACAGAGAGCTAACTTACCCAGGAGCCACCCCCAGGATCTCCCATTGGCACTACAAGGAACAGCATGCCTTCCAAATGCTGCTCCCATTCACTGCCTCTTGCACACAAGCAGACAAACAATTTGGCAGTTGCTCAATCATACCTGGAGATAATTATATATCAGGTGCTAGAAGGGGGAGGGGTCACAGACAAACAACAGACAGAGAGGAGGGGGGTGCAAATCCCCACCCCTAAATTCCCTTCCGCACACTGAAAATTACCTGTAACCATCCCTGAACCTATCTGGTAATAAAATTCAGAGAATTAGTCACAAATGTTTGCAAACACATGTTTAGCTGCTGGCCACGTCACGGCTTCTCCGATACTGCAGTCCTAACCTTCATAATAGCAGTGCCCACATAGGGCCATGTAATTTGTCACAGTAGGCCTCATGATAAAGGCTATTACTAAAACACTTCCAGACAGAGAGCTAACTTACCCAGGAGCCACCCCCAGGATCTCCCATTGACACTACAAGGAACAGCATGCCTTCCAAATGCTGCTCCCATTCAATGCCTCTTGCACACAAGCAGACAAACAATTTGGCAGTTGCTCAATTATACCTGGAGATAATTATATATCAGGTGCTGGAAGGGGGAGGGGTCACAGACAAACAACATACAGAGAGGAGGGGGGTGCAAATCCCCACCCCTAAATTCCCTTCCGCACACTGAAAATTACCTGTAACCATCCCTGAACCTATCTGGTAATAAAATTCAGAGAATTAGTCACAAATGTTTGCAAACACATGTTTAGCTGCTGGCCACGTCACGGCTTCTCCGATACAGCAGTCCTAACCTACATAATAGCAGTGCCCACATAGGGCCATGTAATTTGTCACAGTAGGCCTCATGATAAAGGCTATTACTAAAACACTTCCAGACAGAGAGCTAACTTACCCAGGAGCCACCCCCAGGATCTCCCATTGGCACTACAAGGAACAGCATGCCTTCCAAATGCTGCTCCCATTCAATGCCTCTTGCACACAAGCAGACAAACAATTTGGCAGTTGCTTAATCATACCTGGAGATAATTATATATCAGGTGCTGGAAGGGGGAGGGGTCACAGACAAACAACAGACAGAGAGGAGGGGGGTGCAAATCCCCACCCCTAAATTCCCTTCCGCACACTGAAAATTACCTGTAACCATCCCTGAACCTATCTGGTAATAAAATTCAGAGAATTAGTCACAAATGTTTGGAAACACATGTTTAGCTGCTGGCCACGTCACGGCTTCTCCGATACAGCAGTCCTAACCTACATAATAGCAGTGCCCACATAGGGCCATGTAATTTGTCACATTAGGCCTCATGATAAAGGCTATTACTAAAACACTTCCAGACAGAGAGCTAACTTACCCAGGAGCCACCCCCAGGATCTCCCATTGGCACTACAAGGAACAGCATGCCTTCCAAATGCTGCTCCCATTCAATGCCTCTTGCACACAAGCAGACAAACAATTTGGCAGTTGCTCAATCATACCTGGAGATAATTATATATCAGGTGCTGGAAGGGGGAGGGGTCACAGACAAACAACAGACAGAGAGGAGGGGGGTGCAAATCCCCACCCCTAAATTCCCTTCCGCACACTGAAAATTACCTGTAACCATCCCTGAACCTATCTGGTAATAAAATTCAGAGAATTAGTCACAAATGTTTGCAAACACATGTTTAGCTGCTGGCCACGTCACGGCTTCTCCGATACAGCAGTCCTAACCTACATAATAGCAGTGCCCACATAGGGCCATGTAATTTGTCACAGTAGGCCTCATGATAAAGGCTATTACTAAAACACTTCCAGACAGAGAGCTAACTTACCCAGGAGCCACCCCCAGGATCTCCCATTGGCACTACAAGGAACAGCATGCCTTCCAAATGCTGCTCCCATTCAATGCCTCTTGCACACAAGCAGACAAACAATTTGGCAGTTGCTTAATCATACCTGGAGATAATTATATATCAGGTGCTGGAAGGGGGAGGGGTCACAGACAAACAACAGACAGAGAGGAGGGGGGTGCAAATCCCCACCCCTAAATTCCCTTCCGCACACTGAAAATTACCTGTAACCATCCCTGAACCTATCTGGTAATAAAATTCAGAGAATTAGTCACAAATGTTTGCAAACACATGTTTAGCTGCTGGCCACGTCACGGCTTCTCTGATACAGCAGTCCTAACCTACATAATAGCAGTGCCCACATATAGCCATGTAATTTGTCACAGTAGGCCTCATGATAAAGGCTATTACTAAAACACTTCCAGACAGAGAGCTAACTTACCCAGGAGCCACCCCCAGGATCTCCCATTGGCACTACAAGGAACAGCATGCCTTCCAAATGCTGCTCCCATTCAATGCCTCTTGCACACAAGCAGACAAACAATTTGGCAGTTGCTCAATCATACCTGGAGATAATTATATATCAGGTGCTGGAAGGGGGAGGGGTCACAGACAAACAACAGACAGAGCGGAGGGGGGTGCAAATCCCCACCTCTAAATTCCCTTCCACACACTGAAAATTACCTGTAACCATCCCTGAACCTATCTGGTAATAAAATTCAGAGAATTAGTCACAAATGTTTGCAAACACATGTTTAGCTGCTGGCCACGTCACGGCTTCTCCGATACAGCAGTCTCAGCTCCGAGACGCAGCATCAGATCACCATTGCATCATCGTCCACCAGCTGCCCGCCTACCGGGCCAGTAAAACTGCTTTAAAAGAAACATGGGGTCATTCCGAGTTGATTGCTCGCTAGCTGTTTTTAGCAGCCGTGCAAACGCATAGTCGCCGCCCACAGGGGAGTGTATTTTCGCTTTGCAAGTGTGTGAACGCCTGTGCAGCCGAGCTCTGCAAAAAAAATTTGTGCAGTTTCTGAGTAGGTCTGCACTTACTCAGCCACTATGATCACTTCAGCCTGTCTACTCCCGGAATTGACGTCAGACACCCGCCCTGCAAACGCTTGGACACGCCTGCGTTTTTCCAAACACTCCCAGAAAATAGTCAGTTGACACCCATAAACGCCTTCTTCCTGTCAATCTCCTTGCGATCGGCTGTACGAATGGATTCTTCGTTAAATCCATCGTCCAGCAATGATCCACTTTGTACCCATACAACGCGCCTGCGCATTGCGGTGCATACACATGCGCAGTAGTGACCTGATCGCTGCGCTATGAAAAACATCAGCGTGCAATCAGGTCGGAATGACCCCCACAGACACTGGCCTCGCTTTTCCCAAAAAATGGGAAGAAACGCCACCATTTTTTGTAAACGCAGGCAACCCTGCCCTCAAACGTCCGTAGCATGTTAGTCACGGGTCAAGCATATGCACAGATCTCTAAACATCGGAGATGTATGTAAACCATCGGGTTTATGTGCATCTCCGAATCAGGCCCTAAGTTCAATAACACCTCTTCTATATAAATATATGACTGGAATGTGCACAAAGAAAAAATCTTTCCCCTCTAGTGTATGGGACCCATTTGAGTCTTCAATAGTATACACAGCAAACGTAAATCATTGCTGCAATTCCTGGTGTCACCCTGTTTAGTTTTACCTTTACTCAGGGTTGGACTGGCCCACAGGGGAAACCACCGGTGGGCCCCACTGCCTGTGGGCCCTCCTCCTCCTCTAGGGATCAGGTTCCAGACTCTATCCCAGCGCACTTAAATTATGCATTATATATGTGTTACATTATACTTCACAAGAATATGGTTTATTATATATTTACCAAGGGGCACATAACATGTACTCTGTAATGGTTAGCCAAAACCTCTGTGGTGGCTGGCCACGCCCCTGTGGAGCCTGGCCACACTCTTAAGCATTGGCCCCTACAACAGCATCCCCCCCGGTGGGCCCCCCTTCATGCCCCAGCCCGACACTGCCTATACTTTTCCAACTTTTGTTTTTCCTTTCATTAATACACCTAATGAACGTTTTGTCTTTTACTGTTACTGCATTTTGTTATTCTGTTCCGTTTTAACGTGTTTTATTGTGTGTGTGTGTGTGTGTGTGTGTGTGTGTGTGTGTGTGTGTGTGTGTGTGTGTGTGTATAGTCTCTTGTAGATTATCTTTGTAAGATTATTATTATTATTATTTTTTTCTGATTGAAATGTATGTTTCTTGTATGCCGTTTTCATAGTGCTTATAGCAACTGTCACTTCCTTGGAGAACCATATTGGCTTTCTCTTCATTTTCCTTTTACTAACAAACCTGGCACAAGGCTCTGCAGTATTTAATAATATATATTGTAGTTTATTCCATTGTTTCTGCACTCTACCTATCAAATCCCTCCGTCAGAGATTCACAGAAATGATTTCTCATTTATCTAAAGCTTTCCTCTTTAACGTATAAAACCAGTGTTTCTGTGCATTTCTGCTTCTCTATGCAGTGTCAATTCCACTCTTGTCTATTCGCCTAATGTATATAAATAATATATATTTAAAAAATACTATAAATTGGTCAGAAGAATCACTTGCAATGAATATCTGTACATAAAATTAAACAATATGTCAGTCCACTAAACCATTTATAAACAAGAGAACAGCAGCATAAAACACCTGGCTTGAACCTGCACTAGATTAGGAACAGATAAAACCCCCAAAAACTAACAAAAAGTCCTATTAAGCACAAGCTGCTATCTTCTGAAGAAGTTGTACTTGTACGGCAAAACGCGTAAGCAAATTATTGGCGGAGAATTCTAAAGCTTATACAACTGATTGAGACTGAGGTGTACTGTATGTACTTCTTATAAGATTATTGTTGGACTTTTGTTCACAAGGATATAAACCTTTAAAGATAGAGTTGTTTTTTAATCCCAGAAAATGTAAATTGCAGAGAGAGTACATTCCTGCAGATATATGCCTCTGAGACATGTCCACCTCTTAAAATATTAACACTTACTGACTGGAATATCTAAACTTTGTAATATTATTGGGGATGGTGAAATGTTGAATGCTAAATAAATGTGATCTACAACTATTAAAGTTCTGCGCAAAAATAGCGTATTTCTGTGCAAAGCTAAAAATGGATGCGATCCTGTTGAAAAAAGTTGTATGCCCAACTTTCAGTAAATGAAAAAATATGCAACAAACCCATTCGCTGCTAGGTATCAATTAAACTCTCAATGGCGTGAACACATCTTTACAGTATTTGGTCTACGCTACAATGCCCCCATTTGATTCGGGGAAGTACTGTACAGATGCTGGAAACATGCAAATTTGACTTTATGGCATACTTGCCTGGAAGTTGGTGGAGGCTACCAAATTTTGGGGTAGCCCCCGGAAGAGCAGGCAGATCTCCTGCATCCTGCCCACACCCTAGTGAAGCAGGCACGATGGAGATATAATCTCCGGCATTTGCGGGTCCGTAGGGTCAGGTCCAGTTCTAGACCTTGTAGCTGACAGGGCGAAAGTTTTCTTAGACAGGCAAAATAGGGTTAGTACGCACCAATGGCGTACGGCAAAAAATAGTGGCGTGCCTTCATAGGGAAGGGGCATGGCCACAGAATAGTACCCCCCTGTAGATGTGCCCCCTGTAGATATGCCACCAGTAGTTGTGCCCCCTGTAGATTTGCCCCAGTAGATGTGCCCCCAGTAGTTGTGCCCCCTGTAGATTTGCCCCCAGTAGATGTACCCCCTGTAGTTATGCCCCCTAGTAGTGCCGCTTACAAACACAAAAAAACAACAACACACACAATACTCACCAGCCCCGCTTCTGCTTCCCGACCACTGCTACCGCTGCTGCTCCGTCTCTGGCCGCCCGCTCCTCGGATCTATGGGAGAGACATCATGACATCTCTCCCATAGCGTCACACAGACACTAGAGGTAAATTAGGACCTCTAGTGTCTGATTGGTGCCAGCTGCAGTGGGTGCCCACACAGCACAAGGCACCTGCTGCAGCCGGGGTGTGGGATGCGGGGTGTGCCCGCAGGCCGCAGCACCTCAGACACCCGCCCGGCTTGCCCGCGCCTAAAACCGCTCCTGCGTAGGGTGTGGGTGGGGCTAAAATGATGCAAAGCGGAAAGCCCTACCCTTTCCCTGTGATCCCCTCCGAAGTTCCCTGCAGTGCCTCATCTCTGGGTTTCTCCTGGAGAGGAGGACTCAGAAGTCGGTAAGTATGCTTTATGGCCCCAATTGTAATAGCCCACAATTTGGGGCACACTGGTGCGATTACAGCTAGGCAGCCTCTATATTTAAAGTGGCAACCTGATTTTACCTTAAAACTAAGTGCCACTTTAAATATAGCGGCTAATTGTGCCAGTACCAGCTAATCGTGGGCTATTACAGTTGGGCCTATGACGATGTTTGGGATGTATCTGTCAATGATTTATCTGCTCTAGCAAAGGTTTACCCTATAAAATTATTTTAACTAATTCAACGATCCAGGTAAGTGGATGCAAATAGGCTACAGTATGTATTAATTTCATAAATAGAGAAAAGATCATTATTTGTATTTGTCATTGTTACTATCGTTGCCTGACGGTGCTTAAAGTGGAGAAAATAGGACAAACATAAAACCAGGACATACAAAGTAAAATAAATGTAGAAATTACATCAGTGAAGGGAGATAGAGATTACATTCTAATTAGAAGATGGCACAGCTGAAACAAGAGGACAGAGAGACGATAAATTAGGAAGTTCAAAACAATCCTGAGGATCCCCTAGTGTGGCGGGAGATGCCCTAATATATAGATTGGTTATCAGAAGATTTAAGGATTTTAAGGGCAGCATGTATACATTTTTAGATAAAAATTGTGAAACATTCTACCTCTTGCTTCTGCATACATTACCAGCATCTGTGATTGCCATCATAAAGGTTCACTTACTTTTAGAGATGGCCATCAACCATCGATGATTAATAGTCATTGACGGTTTATGACTGATATAGAATACTTTTAACATTGATGGGGGAGAACCAGATGGTTTCCCTCCATCGATGGCACAGCATAACCAAATTTCTTTTTTTTCCTCAAGGTGGCCAGGACACTGAGCATAGCTCCGCCCACAACAGACATATAGCCCTGTCCCCGGCCTCTGATTGGCCCACCATCAATGGTCATCCATTGCATAGTAGACCGCCATCGATGGCCACTTACAGTATTGCCATCGATGGCAACCATCCATGGTGACCACACTGATGGCCATCCCTACTTATTTGTTGGGACAGTTTTGCTGATAAGAGCTGTCTCTTGCAATGAAAAGTCTAGGACCAGGAGTTCTAAGGCACATGCACGGCTGTTGGTCCGCGCATGCACAATTACCAGGGAATGGAGAGGAATCCTTGGGAACCATCCCTGGAGTTTTTTGCTTCTATAGGCAATGCCTTCTATAGATGTGCCTATTGATTACATCTCAACCCCATAGAATTCTATGGAGACTGCTGTCCCATGGGTCCACCGGGGATATCTTCTGTGGGCCTTACATGGTGAGCCATGTGTATTGCAATTAACCTTTTAAAATAGCATTTTTAACTTTTGAAGGAACACCATAGTGTGTAGCAGCACATGAGAAGTATGTAGGTGGGAGTGAGATTTGGTTACCAGAGACGAAGGAAGTGCAGGTCAGCATTACAGGGTGATCAGGTATCCACACACAGGCGGAGATCGCTAGTTAGCATAAATCACACTATGCCTGATATATTGTATTTGGGCTGTCAGTGGGCAGCAATAATGCGATTGCATGGAGCTCTTCTGTTTCAAGGGAGTATCATGGCCTTGTCGGCTGTCTTCTATGTTCATTTGCAACATGCAGGCGGAGATGTAAATGTAAATGTGAAACCTGCGTAGTTACTGGGGCACTGAGAGGAGATGGGTGCAGGGTTGAACTTACCCACAGGGTTACCAGGGAAACCACCGGTAGGCCCCACTGCCTGAGGGCCCACTCCTTCCTCTAGGGTTCATGTTCCAGACTGTGCACTCGTATTATACATGGTAGATATGTTGCATTACACTGCACTAGACTATTGTGTATGTCAAGCCTCTGTGGAGGCTGGCCACACCCCTTTTGCAGGCTGGCCACACCCTTAAGTAAGGGCCCCTATCACGGCATTCCCCCGGTGGGCCCTTCATGCCCCAGTCCGACACTAGATTGGTGTGTAAGTAGTAATGCAAACTGATGAGGATATCAACCAGGCCAAAGATCGCCCACAGGTAATACTTCATTCGCCCTTCAATGGGCCTAACCAAGCTGACTACTGGGCACAAAAATCAGAGGCAGGTGATCATGCAGTCTAACACTGTAGCCTTGCATTGGCGCATGCTGTCTAGTGTTCCTAATTCAGACCTGATCGCAGCAGCAAATTTGTTCTCTAATGGACAAAACCATGGGGGTCATTCCGACCTGATGGCACGCTAGCTATTTTTTGCAGCGCTGCGATCAGAAAGTCGCCGCCTATAGGGGAGTGTATTTTTGCTTTGCAAGTGTGCGAACACATGCGCAGCCGAGCAGTTCAAAAAAAGATTTTGTGAAGTTTCTGAGTAACCCAGAACTTACTCAGCCGCTGCAATCACTTCAGCATGTCTGGGACCGGAATTGATGTCAAGAACCCTCCCAGCGAATGCATGGACACGCCTGCATTTTTCCAAACATTCACAGAAAACGGTCAGTTGCCACCCATAAACGCCTTCTTCCTATCAATCTCCTTGCGATCGGCTGTGCAAATGGATTCTTTATTAAATCCATCGCACAGCAACGATCCGCCTTGTACCTGTGCGACGCGCCTGTGCATTGCGGTGCATATGCATGCGCATTTCTGACCTGATCACAGTGCAGCGAAAAAACCTAGCGTGCGATCAGGTTGGAATGACCCCCCATGTGCACTACAGGGGGGCAGATATAACATGTGCAGGGTAAATACTGGCTGCTTTATTTTCACACTGCAATTAGATTTCAATTTAAACCCGCCCCACCCAAATCTAACTCACTCTGCACATGTTATATCTGTCTCCCCTCCTTCCCCCCTGCAGTGCACATGGGTTTGCCTATTAGAGAACAAATTTGCTGATGTGATCAGGTCTGAATTAGGCCCACAGACCCAAAGGCTGCATGTGCACCACCAGATTTTTTCTGCAGATAAGCACACAGCTCTCAGTGAAGCCAAGCAGCCATCCCACACCATGGCCAAAATGTCTTATCAGTTGCCAATTGCCATGCATACAAACCAGGCAGCTCTTAAACCTCCAGCATGTTGCATAATACATAAATGCCACGCAGACATTGCACTGCACTTATCCAAACCCGCGCACAATAACAAAAGATATTCCATACTAATAAAGTCAGTACTACTGTACTGTATCTCTATTTGATGCTTCTCATTTCTGTTCTCACTGCCTTCTGTTTCCGTAGCTCCTACTGTAGGTGTATACACAGAAACTGAAAAATGTTCTGAAAAGCAAAATGCAGATCCCTTGTTGTGCTTGTGCTAAATTAAGTTTTATTCAAAAGTACAAAAGAATAAACATCTGGTTTCATCTGCCTTTCCTTAGCTGTCACATGTTTAATTATGCAGTAGCTTATCATTATGCTATATGAAACATACAGTACATTAATGATTACCAGAGACTATGAGAGCTTACTGAAGGTGTAATTACTCTCCTTCCAACTACAGAGAGATGGAGCCGCTTCATGAAGCTTTGTAAACTATCACATTTCTGCAGGACCTTTCAATTGCAAGAAATGCAAATATTTCAAATCTAATTTGAAAATACAATTGCTGTATTCCTCTAGATATCCAAATAGGCATATTTATATCTGTCACTGCCCTGGGCATTGTCTGTAAATATGCCTTAAATGCAGGGACGTGCGGTGAGGTAAATCCTTGAGGAGGCACTGGCTAATACCAGAGCCAGATTTACACATAATATATGATCCAAAGCGTACATCTGGGCATTATACACAGGTGCAGGTAAAACGTCTGGAAATTTGGTGAGTTTTGATCAGAGATGTGTGGAAAAGGTCAGCAAGTGAGGCACTGCCTCACCTGCCATTGACTTTTTACTTCAGAGTTTTGACTATAAAAATGATTAGAATAATAGAAGGAAGATATTACTAACATATTCTTTGTATTTTTCATATACTTTATATAGTCCAAATTCTGGCGCAAACGTTAATATGACAGGAAAGGCTCTGCCTCACCCCACCACACGTCACTGCTTAAATGTACCTGCAGCCTTTGCTACAAAATAGGTGTTACATACAGTATATTAATGCTGTTATCAAGACTGTCTTATATACGATTAATACTTTGTCTTTTGATATATATTTGGATCAATAACTTGCTGATTTGTTTTTTGTTTTTACACATTCCTTTATATTGATGTAATATGACTTGCGTACATATTACATGACGTTATCTCATTTACGTATGGACATTTGGAATCTGATATGCATTGCATCGATTACCACGAGTAGGATTTGAGATGATTTTCATGACAGTGGCGGGACTTCAACTTAGCAAGTAAAAATAGGTGATATACTAGGTTGGGCGCCAATGACAATGGGTAACAATAGTATAAACGTCCTGGGTTTTCCGGCAATCCTCCTTCCAGCAAAGAGACACCCCTAGCTGCGCCGACGCGTTTCAGGCCTTGCGAGGCCCTTTTTCAAGGCTAATGTCTTGAAAAAGGGCCTAGCAAGGCCTGAAACGCGTTGGTGCAGCTAGGAGTGTCTCTTTGCTGGTTGTGGAAGGAGGATTGCCGGAAAACCCAGGACGCCATTTTCCGGGAGGCTTCCTGGTGAATAAGATCACGCTTGTTTGAGGATATCCTTATCCTCTTACTATCCGATGACATCGTTGACCGAGGCTCTGCTGTGAATGTCCTTCTGCATATGAGGAGTTCAGAGAACTCCATACATGCCTGAACTCAAGTATTGTCAAGGGACGTATACAAACAAAAATAAGATTATTGTTTGACTACCATTGCTATTACGTTTATACTACAGGTTGAGTATCCCATATCCAAATATTCCGAAATACGGAATATTCCGAAATACGGACTTTTTTGAGTGAGACTGAGATCGTGAAACCTTTGTTTTTTGATGGCTCACTGTACACAAACTTTGTTTAATACACAAAGTTATTAAAAATATTGTATTAAATGACCTTCAGGCTGTGTGTATAAGGTGTATATGAAACATAAATTAGTTGTGTGAATGTAAACACACTTTGTGTAATGCACAAAGTTATAAAAAATATTGGCTAAAATTACCTACAGGCTGTGTGTATAAGGTGTATATGTAACATAAATGCATTCTGTGCTTAGATTTAGGTCCCATCACCATGATATCTCATTATGGTATGAAATTATTCCAAAATACGGAAAAATCCGATATCCAAAATTCCTCTGGTCCCAAGCATTTTGGATAAGGGATACTCAACCTGTATTGTTACCCATTGTCATTGGTGCCCAACCTAGTATATCACCTATTTTTCCTTGATACATTGTTTTTTTGGGAGTGGGAACGCCCTTAATTGGTGTATACGGTGTAGGCAGCCAATTCCGCGCATTGGAGAGGTGCTCCATTCATCTCTTTTTGGGACTTCAACTTAGTCGACGGGGCAGGATCTCATCTTACTTGTCTGCCGTCAGCAGGGGAGGAGAAGGTCTCTCTTCTGTACCATGGCTTTTCCCCAGTCTTTGTCCTTACCCCTGGCACCCACAACCTGCTATACAGAGGCCAGTGCTTCTACTACTTATGAGAGTAAAACCACTGTTATGTGACCTATTGGCACAAGATCCAGTTTATTGGTAAGGTTCTAAAGGAATTATCTTACAACAATGGAGATGGTTGAAGAGCTTTTGGCAGATTGGCCAAGTGACCTAGACAAGTCAATTTGTTAATGCTTCCCGAATAGCCGTGTTTTGGACTGCAGAGAGGAAGGTGCGATGGTGACAAACAATCCAGGTCTGTAATATCTAATTATTATTTGGAGTGCAAGGCAAAATTATGTTAACGTTAATGACCCTCAGTGCCGGCCATGCATGCAGCTCAATCTGACGATATAGGGGGTAATTCAGAGTTGATCGTAGCAGCAAATTTGTTAGCAGATGGGCAAAACTATGTGCACTGCAGGGTGGGCAGATGTAACATGTGCAGAGAGAGTTAGATTTGGGTGGGGTGTGTTCAAACTGAAATCTAAATTGCAGTATAAAAATAAAGCAGCCAGTATTTACCCTGCACAGAAACAATATAACCCACCCAAATCTAACTCTCTCTGCACATGTTATATCTGCCCCCTCTGCAGTGCACATGGTTTTGCCCAATTGTCAACAAATTTGCTGCTGCGATCAACTCTGAATTACCCCCATAGTCAGATGGAGCATGTTCAGGCCGGCCGTGGCATGACGTCATTGTGTGATATTGCATGCGACCTAGTGACTGTCGACCTATAGTGGTCGACCTAAACATTGTCGACCTAGACACTGTCGATCTAATGATCCACACCCGAGTCCATATGGTTCCAAAATTTTCATTTTCTTCATCACATGTTGGAGCATTTTGGGATAGATGTATCAAACCTTCCAAAGAGCACAGGTGGAGAAGTCGCCTATAACATCCAATCAGCTTCTGGCTAGCAATTATCTAGTGTATACTATATAATCATAGGTCGAATCTGATTGGTTACTATGTGCAACACCTCCACGTGTCCTCTAGACGGTTTGCTACAGCTCATCATTAGTTCCAGATCCTAAGCATGTCTCTCAGGATGATAATGCCCCATCCACAGAGCATTTATGGTTGCACTGTGGTTCATAAGCATGACACTGATGTAAAATCACCAGATCTAAGCTCTCTCTAAAACCTAGATGAGAATTTCTGGGATACTGTAGAATAGTGCCTAAGATAGTGTATTCCAACCATCAACCATGTGAAGATTGGATTGTGGAAGAATGTGTGAAGCATTGCACAATTTTAAACAGTGGTTGGCTCAATGCCATGGCGCACGCACAAACACGCACATATATTAGATCAAGAGAGAGCACATCAGGGCCGGACTGGCCATCTGGCCCTTCTACCACAGCGTGGCCGAGCTCTGCACACAGGCTGGATGAGCAGCTCCGTCTCCTGGTGCTCTGCTTGGCCGCTCGGCATACAGAGAGATGACGGTGTAGCGCGAGACCAGGCCCCCATGACTTGTGACACACGCCTGCAAGGTGTGACCACACCTCCTTGTTGCATGCACGAGCGACTGCCAGGGCTGCTTAAGAGCCCCAGTCCATCCCTGGAGCACATAGTGTGATATCATCAGTGTAATAATCCCTATCTCACAGGTATTACACCTAGGTCAAATAATACAAGCACATCAGAGTTCTCATAAATCCCTTATTCTACGGTGACAGAGCGTCCCAATAGAACATGAAAGCAAATCACATGCCATGATGGGCTACCATAGTGCGATATCAATTGTTGATATCAATTATCAGAGAACATCACAAATTTAAAAAACGTCAACTGAAAGTAATAAAATAAATAGATCTGGAAATCAGACAATGGTTGTCCAGACAAATTGGGTGGGATGTAATGAGGTTCAAGTTCAGTGGCCATGCGGGATGCCGACCAAACCCGGACTTTTTTTTAAGGGGGCAGTCATGTACAAAGCATAGTTTAGCCTTGTACATGATTGCCTCTTTAAAAAAACATCCGAGTTCGGTTGGCATCCCGCACGGCCGCCAAACTTGGACTTCATTACATCCCGGCCAACGGTTTGATCAAACAAATTTTTCCAATCGTTTTGTCCATTTTCCAGCATTTGGGTGCAAATGGTTTATTGTCATTTGCTCCCATACGTTAGCAGATTTTTCGTTCCAACCAGCCAGAGTGGACAGATAACTCTTTAGGTGTGTACCCAGGGGTACAGTATGATTCACCGACGGACATAATCCCGACAGCCATTGACCTACTGTCAAACTACCGACATGGTCAACATACCTACATTGATTATGCCGGCATGTTCAAAATGCCGACATAGTCAGAATGTCAACATTTGAAATACCAACATGGTCAAAATACCTACATTCCTTATGCCGGCATGGTCAAAATGCCGATATAGTCAGAATGTCGACATTTGAAATGCCGACACGTCGAAATATTGACATGCGTTTTTCTGTGTTTTTGTGTCAATGTCAACATAGGTGGACATGGACACCGTCTAAGTGTACCGCTGCATTCGGCACACTATTACATTCCCCCTCCAGGTCCACTGGAATGGTAAAGTATGAACAAGTCTGTTTTAGATCAAAAATTACTTAAAAACGAATGTCGGCATTTTGACACGTCGACATAATGAATGTCAGTATTTTGACCGTGTCAGTATTTTGACTGTCAGTCAATGGCTGTCGAGATTATGACCGTCGGTATTGTGTCCATTCGTAAATCAACTGCTACTCGTACCCAGCATTACTCTATCGGGAGGCCAGGAGAACCCATCCAAATTCGTGACTCTCTGTGAGCAACTGGTAGATTTGGCAAGTACGCCAGATACGGACGCTGAGAATAGGTACAAGTGTCTGTATAAAGTGACAATTGCGGGTGTTTATGTTATAATGTTATTATTATTATCCAGTGGTGTCACGATTTGTCATTCAAGCAACTTACAAATGGTTTGCAACAAGGCGACGAGCAGCAGGTGGTGGGGGGAGTGGGACAGATTAAAGCGAGCCCCTTAATGGACAGTCTAATAGGCCCTACACACTGGCCGATATTCCTCACAGATATGAACAATCTTGTTCATTATTGAACGAGATAACGTTCATATCTTTCAGTGTGGAGTCACCAGCGATGAACGATGTGCGGCCCCACACTCGTTCATCGCTGGTTCCCCGTCGTCTGTGCATACAGGCCAATATGGACGATCTCGTCCATATTTGCCTGCACTTCAATGGAGCCGGGTGACGGGGGGGAGTGAAGAAACTTCACTCCCCCCGTCACAGCCGCCGGGTCGCCCGTCGGCCGTATCCGCCATCGGGCAGCTCGGCGGCGGATCTTTAAATGTGTAGGGCCCATTACATGTGGCTTTTGTTTTGACCAAGCTTCTACATGAAGACCTCTCTTCTAGTTTTACCAGCAGTGGGAAAAGAAAATTCTGCCGCGTGCTGATCAGTATGTCTCATTGCTGAAGGCACATTCATTTGGTGCGATTCCATAAACTGTTTACAGATTTGCAAGCTGATGCTATATTAAGAAACATAAAATATTGGCAGCGGTGTTGTACCACCCCTCTTATCAATCTTGCATGAATATTATTAAAATACCTGAAGCACAAACACAAGGCTGGTTTTGTCTACTGATTATCAAGTCTTAAATCTGTGGCTGATTTTAAGCACTATTTACAGAAAACTCTTACTAGGTACAGCAATATTCTAAGTGCATGTAATAAATAATAATTAAAAATATGGTCATGCAAACTTGTATCGATTTGACCTTCAAGATCTGTATTATGCGGAATTAGCATTCACATTTAACAGCTTATAATAAATCTACTGACTAATGCTAAACAGTGGAAGAAAGATTTAGGGAACAGTAAGGATGATTTAGCATAGATATTTTTCATGGACTGCAACTAGGCCTTGAAGAGAGATAAAGTACCAACCAATCAGCTCCTGTTATTTATCAAACACGGGGATATTCAGGTTTGTTAGCAAATCCAAAAAAGCAAGCAACTTAGCAAAACCATGTGCACTGCAGGTGGGGCAGATGTAACATGTGCAGAGAGAGTTAGATTTGGGTGGGGTGTGTTCAAACTGATATCTAAATTGCCGCGTAAAAATAAAGCAGCCAGTATTTACCCTGTACAGAAACAATATCACCCGCCTAAATCTAACTCTCTCTGCATGTTGCGGGAAGCAGTCAGCTTCCCGACGAATGGGATCCCGATGGTCAATATAGCGACGCTGGGATCCCGAGGGAGGATGCAATGTCGGCGTCTACTGTACATACCGAGACATACCGTCAGCCAGTATCCCAATCGTCCTCACAGCTGGTGTCCTACTGAACCCCACGTTAAATCTGCCCCACCTGCAGTGCAGCATGGTTTTGCCCAGTTGCTTGCTTTTTTGGTTTGCTAACAAACATGAATAAGGCCCACAGCCTGTAACATGGCAGTTAAAAGCCGATTGGTTGGTACTTTAGCTCCATCCACTTTATCTCTCTCCAAGACTAAGTGCATACTGTAGACCCCATCTTTATACACTTGAATGTAAATTATTTATTAACTAACAATAAGGTAATACAGTATCTATGAATATACAGTTAAGATATCAAGAGGTTTGTTGCTGTAAAAAGTTAGGTAGATGTACAGCAAGTGTGCAGGTCATAAGGGCTTACGTTACGTAGTGTGGGCCTAATTCATGTTTGTATGGAACTGCACAGCCACAGCGGTCTGAGGACGCAGCCTCGCATCACCATTGCGATTCCCGATTGTTACAGACAGTGTCCAGCCTGAGTAAGCTGAAGCTTACTTGGGAGGGAGGCTGGCCTTCGGATCCGGACGCCTGGGTCCAGTAAGTATGCAGACGACGATGCAGACACTAGACCCATCACATCTTCAAAACGTAGGCAACACGCCCCAGTTTTAAAGAACAGCGCCGAGTGATGCCCCCAAATGGCTGGCAGGGGGGTGCGAGCGATATTGCTAGACCCGTTTTGCACATGCACAGAATGGGTCTTTTGGCCTGCGCAGAACCCACACCATTGCATTTGTACGTGAATCATCGTAGATCGAAATTGCAATTCGATGGTTGTTTCTGGGCAGCAGCTGGGTCATATTTGGCTAACAGTCGCTGACGTGCCAGTGACTGCATCTAAAGACGCAGTTGGACTGACATCTGCGGGCAAGGTCACCTGGCCTGGTGGGCCAATAATATGTCTCTGTAATCACATTGGGGGATATGCGCTGCATCCCCATAGGACGCCCACTGGACACAGCATTAGCATAAAGACGCTTTAGTGCCTGGGACAGAAGTGGCAGCAGCAACTTGCATTAGATCTATTGCTGATTAATTGCCAACCACATACTGCACTTTGGTAGTAAATGAACTCTGTGGAATTGTGCTAAAGAGAAAAGTAGAGACTTCTATATATACTATATTATATACATTATAGGAGTGATATTTTATACATTACAGTCTTCTATGGACGGAGATGTACCATCTACCATACACAGAACTGAATTACCCGGCTGAATGGCATGAACTAACAAATTCATACAACTGAATAGTTACACTTTTATGACAATTAGGAAAAGTTCACCTGAAAGAGGCTACCCCTGCGGAGCGGATTCAATTATCTGCGAGCACTACTTCTGGGTATTATACTGAGTCAAATGTTTCATATTTTTGTTGCTCATAAAACTGTGTGCAACAAACAATGGCCCCCATTTATCAAGACTTGGAGAGTGATAAATTGCACCGTGATAAAGTACCAACCAATCAGCTCTTAACTGCCATGTTACAGGCTGTGTTTGAAAAATGACAGTTAGGAGCTGATTGGTTGGTACTTTATCACCGTGCAATTTATCACTCTCCGAGGCTTGATAAATCTGAGCCACTGTTCAGCTTGCTCAGACTGGCCGTCGGATCTGTTGCCAAATTCTAGGAAGTCTGCGCCCAGTGGCGCAGACCCTAAACCCGTCATGCCTTCAAAACGGGGGGGGGGGGACGCTCTTCCATTTTGAAGAGCGGTGCCGGGAGACACCCCAGCTCCGCCCCCCAAATGCTGCTGCATGTTAATTATGCTGCGGCTGACAGGGGTCTGTGAGCGATATCGCAAGACACGTTCTGCACATGCACAGAATGGGTCCTGCGCCGACCCCCAAACATCACATTGGGTTGGCATACAAATATGAATTAGGCCCAGTGTCAACACAAAATAGTTCCTTGAGAACCTCAAGGGTAATTTAATAGGCTCCTACAATATAGTATGATACAATAATATCTTCATTATAATACATGCATACACTATATACAGTATGTGTATATACAAGACAGACAGACAGACAGACAGACAGACAGACAGATAGATAGATAGACAGACAGATAGATAGACAAAATGTGGTGAATTTGCAAATTGGAACAAAGTCAGCTAATTTGTACCGAACTGTAAACCAATCTTTGGGCCGGATGTAATGAAGTCCGAGTTGGTCGGAGGTGCGGGTTCCCTGACGAACTTGGACTTTTGTTTAAAGCGGCAATCATTTACAAAGCATGGTTTTGCCTTGTACATGAGTGTCACTTTAAAAAAAACAATCCAGGTTCGGCCAGGAAGCCACACCTCTGGGCAACTCGGACTTAATTACAGCCGACCCCTATTGTGATTACAGCTGCCCTTAAAAAACAGGTTACAGAATAAATTCAATTTTTAAGCTTAAGATATAAATATAGAAGTATTGTAGACTATTTTTTTCTAATAAAGCCAAACTAAAAAACAAAACAAAACAAAAAAAGCAAAAGGACTTAAAAACAAAACAAAATCACCCAGACAGTATTTCTTTCACTAAGACACAAACTTTTGCCCAGGAAAACTCAGGTGACTCCTCAGTGACCGACTTGGCTGTAGCTTTTTGTATTTTGTTTATTGTATTTATTTATTGTGCATACAAAGTACACACACACACACACGCGCGCGCCGTGCTCCAAGGACTCATCTAGATGGCGACTTACTCAAGGTCACAGGAAGCTGGCACTAGATACCAAGCTTTCGCCTTCACTTCTGTGTGTTTCCAAGAGAGAAATCAGGTTTCTTTGTTCAGCGTCTCATTTTACACAATGCACATTACTCTGTAGCTACTGCAGAATATGCTGCCAACGTCAGAATGCTGGGCTTCAGAGCCATGCAAGTGAAATGTGGTTTTAAAAGGAAAATTACAGGACTTCCGTATATACGAACAGCTAGGAGGTCTGGAATTAGAGCGAAGGAGGTATTATACAGGGTGAGAGTAAAATTAAAGATCCTAAAATTGTACAAGTACTCTGTTGAAATCTGATATCTGTAAACACATGACAGCACCTCTGTCCACAATGCTGTTAAATATGCCTCATAATTCTTAGTATGTGAAAGTCAATGTAATTGTTTTAAGTAATAAATGCTCGGTTCCTCATCTTGGGTATTTAGGTTTATCTAGTATCCAGGATATATCGACATTCCAGCACAGAGATGCAGGGAACTAGGGGTCTAACTATTATGGAAGCTGTACCCTGTATACTAACCAAACAAATTGTAATATATCACATACTGCATATCCCCTGAACGGGAAGCAGTTAACATACCGCCAGTTGGGATCCCAGCGATCACAATACAGACGCCGGAATCCTGACAAGCGGTCAAATGCCGGAACATTGGCAACACAGGCTATTCTCCCTCTGTGGGTGTCCATGACACCCATAGAGGGAGAATATAACCTGCCCAAGTGGCGTCACAAGAGGGGTGCGGCCCGCTCCCGGGTGTCACCCGCCGAGGGGTGACACCAAAATGCCGGCTCCTACTCAGCAGCACTCGGCTCCGGTCACTGTGTAAGAGCCAGCACTGCAGGGACAGCACTCCTTGGGAGGCAGCCCGCACCTCCTAAATCCTGCAAGTGACAAAAATGGGTGTTGGGATGTGAAGCCCCACCCCCTTTTTGTACCCCAAGTGACTGAAAACGAGGGACGGGGCATGAAGCCCGCCCCCTTACTGAGAAGCGCCATCCGTTTTTTGCCGCCGCACCGGGTTTCCAGAGGGTAAGTGACGCCTCTGACCTGCCCGGAGTTTAGTGAGCGCAGCGAGCCTGCAAGCGGCTTTCTAGCACTCGCCCCGCTGCCGGCATACTGGTGGCCAGGATGCGGATGTCGGTAAACTGACAGCCGGCATATCATACTGAATCCTCCTTGAACAAATGTGGATATTTTGAGGCTGCTTCATGATTAAAGTAGACAAGAAAGGCCCAAACGGTTCACTCTAGAAACACAGGCATAGACAAAGGCCACTTGAATCACCCCATATACAGATGCATCAGCTATTTAGTATGCATTGGTGACTTACAACAGTAGATCTGAACTGTTCCAGAGTTCTGTATAGTGAATAGTCATCCAGTCCTCTGGACTTAGACAGCCACCTAATACCTCCCAGTGCTTCTCATGGGTCTAGTGGGGTCCACACAAGCTCCTCAGTCCTGATACTATGACACTCTAAAAGTTCATTTCCATCTATGCATTACTGTTGGATAGATAATTTGTGTCGCAGAGTATCTAACATAAACTTCATCAGAGGATTATTCTATTTAGAGATGGGCTATACACAGCAATATTGTTTTCTTCAGTCCTTACCCCTGGGTCATCTGCCCAACGTTATTGGCTTTTAAACCATCAGTGCAAATTGCTTTCCATGCTAGTCATTTAAATGCTACGAAAGTATATTTAACAAATGGTAAAAGACAGGCAGATTATGTTACCTACAAATTAATCTCTGGGGACTATGCTGCTTATTATTATTATTTTTTTTAACTAAGAGCCTAAGGGGTCTATTTACTAAGCCTTGGATGGAGATAAAGTGCCAGCCAATCAGCTCCTAACTGTCACTTTTCAAACCCAACCTGTAACATGGCAGTTAGGAGCTGATTGGTTGGTACTTTATCTCTTTCCACTTTATCTCCACCCAAGGCTTAGCAAATAGACCCATAAAATAGGTAAGATTGGTCTTTAGAAAGATGTTAAAATGCCTACTTTTTATCTATACATTGTTCTACTACACAGTCCTGCACTGTAAAGTTAAAAATTAAAACACATTTGGGGCCCAAATACCAGCCAATCAGCTCCTAACTGCCATGTTACAGGCTGTGTTTGAAAAATGACAGTCAGGAGGTGATTGTTTGGTACTTTATCACCGTGCGATTTATCACTCTCCAAGACTTGATAAATTTGGGCAAAAGAGTTAACATTATCTGTAATTCATTCACAATTCCCAACAAATGAAGGCAGATTGATTGGGTAGGACAGGAAACAGTAAAGAGCGACACTATAATATGCAAATAGAGAAATTCAATTTATTGGCCTCTGGTTAAACAGTCATGGAGTAAAGCCATGAAAATAAAAAATTTCAATTTGAAATTTTATTTAGCATGTTGCTAAATGCTTAATAAGACATCAACACTACAGCCAACATACTCAGGATTTGTTGTTGCTTTTTTGTTTTTAAATACGTGGTGATACCCATGTTGTAAAAGCCAAAAAACAAACAGTGGCTATGGTGTAATGCTGGTTTCAGAAATGCTGACATGATCCTTACAAAGGTGTCCAAAAAAGGTGCAGCCTGATTTGGCAAATCGTGGAATGGAATCTCCATCCCAGTCCTCGTCACTTTCTCTCCACCATGGAGAAGACTCGTCCTTACTCCTTGTTCTCCATCATGGAGAGTTCCTTGATGACCCTTAGCTTTCCACTAGCATCCAAATTGCGTTTCTCCCGTATAAGTTCCTCCAGACTGCTAAACCTCATGGTGTGGATGTGGTTTTCTTCCAGGTGGAGCTTCAAAAAGTACTGGAGGTTGCCTGAATGGACCTCCCCACCAGCTTTGAACTCCCTGTTGCCAAACCTGCACCAGGCCGCAAAGCTCTCAGAGTTAGTCCAGCAGATCTCCTCGCTTCTTAAGCCAAGGTGTCCACATGCGTTCTGAAGGACCAGCTCGGCAGTAAGGGGCCTATATCGATACCAGCTGCTAACCACCCTGCCCATGCAGCCTCCTCCAACTTCGAAAACATTGTCTTTGCGGATCTCCCCATGGTGCAAGTGAATGATCTGTCCCTGGCCAACATAAACTGCCCAGTGAGGTGATGGGGGAGGAGTGTGGTCTGCATTGGGGCAAATGAAGAGCAGTTCCAGGAGATCTCCTGGTTTGCAGAAGGTCAACAAACCTTGCATAGGGTAGACGCTGAGGTCTTGGCTGCCCCTGAGCTTGGAAAAGATGCATTCTTGGCAACTAAAGGCTGAGAACTCAATCTCATTGAGTAGAATATGACCCTCAATCTCGCTGGGACTGGGGTCCCTCACAGTGTACCGCTCAGACTGTCCTCTATCGTCCAGGTCCTCCTCCTCATCAGAGAAAAAGTATGCCACCCCAACTCGCAGCTCGTCCTTTTCTATCCCAGACGGGTCCCCTGTCGGCAGCTCACTGTAATTCAGGTGAGTGATGCGATCCAGTTGATTTCCCATCAATGACAGGGCAAGGCAATGTCAGTAGGAACGCCAGTTCTGCAAGGAAAGTGAAAAATGGATTATTGTCAATACTAAAACAAAAAGTCTATAATATTTACTATACATAGCATAAAAAAGTGTGACCTGCATATCTTTACCAATGGAGTGTGGGAGTGAAAAAGTTAATTGCTCAAGACACTGGTCAGGGTGGATCATGATATTTAGACAGTAAAAGTAGTAATAAACCACACTCACTAAATGCTTTGTAACCAACCCCTGATCTCTCTTATGCTATAGAGGTAATGGAACTTGCAGCAGCTCTAGGGGACCAGGTGCAGTCTCAGATATCTCACTGCCTGGGGTGAACAGTGAAATGATATCTCCTCTATCTAAATAAAACTTGCTTAACCAAACAACATGAAAGGTTTGCACTAGCATGCCTTGCATTCAAATATTATCATGCAAGATGATACCAGGTTCTATACAGGTCTCCAGCAATACAAGCAATACATTAGTATCTACTTCAATTCAATTCCAATACTATCTCAAATAAACGACACAACAGCTTTGTGTGTTTGCATGAAGGAGCAAAGCACAGGTCTGGTTCATTTGTATAGACATAAAGGGTTTCTACCTGTACATATTTCCAGCTGTAACGTACAAGGAACTGGCAGCACAAATGCATAATGTAATCAACAGTGATATATTCCATGACATATATGTTTACATACATACATATATACATACATACCCTGTATGTGCTCTCAAGAATGCATGGTGGGCTGCAACGTGCCTGATCTTCCTATGCAGTTCTGTGGCTGCCCTAAAATTTAATTCGGTGGGTGTTATGTGATAAGCACCCAAGTGAGGGCAGCATGCTAGTGAGGGGACAGACAGCTAAATACTTCTCACTGCCCTTTGTGTAGCATTTAGGAATTATTTACAGGATTATAATAAAAACACTAAATCATAATAACTACTATAATAATAAAGCGCAAGCATCAAGGTATGGGTGTAACAGTATCAATCAGAACGCACAATATACTGGCCACACACACACACACACACACCAGGGCATTGGCAAATAAGACTATAATAAAGGGCAATAGTGGGTACTGTGCTGGCATGAAATGTAAATCAAATGTGTCGCTCACCTTTGTTGGCCGCTTTCAGTACAGCAGGAGCCCTACAGATGGATGTCATGTCAGATGCAGGATTGCAACAGTAATGCAATGATTATTTACAGTTACTGTAGCACATGTGACAGCAATGACACAACAGAGTATATGGCAATCAGCGGTGTGGGTTTTCAGCACCTGCACAACGCATGGTGACACAGATACAAATACATTATGTAAGTGGAATATTGAAAGATATGTATGGAATGCAAGGGGTTAAGTCAATGTCCTAATACCAGGGTTCTAAAGATACATTTTCAGAGAGGGGGGGGGGGGGGGGGGGGGGGGTCGTGCTCACTTGTGCCATGTGCAATGGTTAGAGTAGACTGGCTGGTGAGAAGGGCTGCTGGATCCAGCTACAGGGGAGGGAGAGCCCTGCACAGAGGTGATGGTCCTTCAGCAGACACTTCCAGCTCACTTTGCTGCACTCCCTAAATATCTGTCATCTATCCAGTGACAGTGGAGGGAGAGCCCTGCACATTGCACAGAGGGTCTGGTCCTTCAGCAGACACTTCCAGCTCACTTTGCTGCATTCTACTCAGTCACAGGAGGAAGCTGCCCCCTAAAGGGCATTGATCCCTCACCAATGTGTACTGTAACTTTCCTAGTAGCTCCATACAGGGCACAACCTATGGGTTAAATTGCCATGCACATTACAGCACAAAGCACAGTGCATGGAAACAGCTCTACATTCTGCATGCATCCCCCTAGGCACAGGGAGAAGGGGGTTGCATAGTGCAGCCAGATCACAGATCTCCTAGCCAATATACAGTAGTTATTACCAACATTCCAGCATAGATTCCTGGCACAGATGCACCCCTGCCTCCACCAGGTGTCTATACACTTGAGCAGCACAGTATGAGTTCTACACAGGGATGAAGAGGTGGAAATGCCATCTTACCCTTGTGGATGAGCCAGCAGTGGTGGGAATAAAGCTCCTACAGACCCCCTCTCCTCGCCATGGGGGCTCCTCCTGCAGCAGAGGTGTAGGGATCAGACCCCCGGCCACTGCTCCCTCCTGCAGCTGAGCTTCCTCCACCACCCGCGACAAGAGGCAGCAGCTACACTGGGCTGGCAGCCCCGGAGTGAGTGCAACTACAATGGGCTCTGACTTCCCAGCCTACGCCCAACTCGCCTCTTATTGGCTGCCAGGTGCGGGAGGGTGTTGTATGGGGAGTGTGAGCAGTGACCCTACTACTCCCCAGCTGTCACTCAGGGAGATGGAGGGGAGGGGGGGCTGCTCGTGCTTGTTGTAAGCCCCCCTTCCCCTGGCTGTGATCTATAGCTTGTGGGTAGCACAGCTAGGGGATTAGGAACGCTCAGTCACTGCAGGCTGGCTCCTAGTCCTTCCATGCTGCACCTACAGTACTGGTATTTCTTACAGCCTGGTAACTCTCTGCAGGCTGTGCCCCGCACTCACAGTTCAGCAGCAGCAGCTTACTTGTTCATACCCCCTACAGAATCTACTGGGAATCACAGGTGTCACTTTATAGAAACTGTAATAGGATAATAAGTGTCAGCTCCTCAGGTTAGATCTCTACTCTCATCTATCTGATTGCACACATTTGCCATATTGTGTATGTATACTAATATATTAACCACTTGTAGCATTAAGTAAATTACTTTGGAAATGAAACAGATATTATGTAATATTTGTGTCTTCTGAGTGAAATAGACGTGTCTGAAGTATACATACTCTATATACTGTATATACTGAACCATACAGACTCAGATGTCTGAAACGTACATATATACTGTACACAGATGTTCGAAACGGGTTGTTAATATATACCGACTCATGTCTGAAGAACATACATGCATACTGAAACATACACACTGTGAAGACACTCAGGTATCTGAAGCATATGTACTGAAACATACATACTGTATGTATATACATGCCTATAGGCGGAAACATCCATACTCAGGTCTCCAAAACAGAAATACTGTACATACATACATACGGTATATCAGATGTTTGAAACATACATGCATATTGAAACATACAGTACATGCACATAAAACATACATGCACATAAGTCTGAACATACATGATTCATACTCAGTTATCTAAGATATACCAGACGGGATGTACTAAAGTGAAAATGTGGCCAAAACTCTGAAAACGGATGTTTTCAGGACGTTTGGCCGCATTCCCACATGCACCAAGTTCCGGGAAGTGATACATTCCAGAGCTTTTTCTCTGTGTGACTGCGGCTGTATCTGCATACGAAATGCTATATTACAGTGTATTCCTGGAGATCACTGTAACATAGCATTTTGTATGCAGATACAGTCACATTCACACACAGAATATAGGCATGCTGCATACCATTTTAATCAGCAGAAGCTGCTTGTGCTCCTAGGCATACCAAAAGCCATAGGCATTTGCCTAGTTTGCCTATGCCTAGGGCCGGCTCTGCTCCTGGGCCTTAAACCCGGAAGTCCTATCACAGAACTGTCCTTTGCGTTTTTAATCAATTCTAGGTACATACCCGCATTAGTAATGTCAGCATGTACCCGATAAATGTAACGCATCCAAAATGTGATGCATAGTACATCCAGCTGACATACTGAAACATACATACTTAGGTGTCTGAAACATCAATTACACACACACACACACACACACACACACACACACACACACACACACACACACACACACACACACACACACACATATATACTTGTTTTTCTATCCTCATCGGGACATATGTCTGGAACCTTCCTCATGGGGACCTATTCAGGAATACCTGCCTAATGAGGACACCCACATAACTGATTTATTTTCGGGTTTAATTAGAGATAGAGGAAACGTGTATTCAGCAGCAGATACATTTTATTCAGGAAAGGTTCTTTCTCATTTCAGCAGTAATTCGGTTCTTAATGTAAAACTTAACCGAGAGCCAGTTCCGAGCCTTCAGCGCTTGTCGTTCTGCCCTTAGGCACGCATCACAGTCATTCTTGCCCGGCACCTTGAATGAGCGAATGAACCGAATCATGCGACGTTCAACAGCTTTCACTTCTGCTGGGGTCCACGGATTGCGCTTGGTACCCCTTCTGTCACCTGTGCGGGAGAAGAAAGGTCAGTCACCACGCAACGCCACCACCAGTCATGGACGCATCTCAAATGGAATGGACAGTCACACCCACCTTTAGCTGCACCTCCATCCACCGCCGACACCACGCTGCCGGCTTCTTTTCCCATGTGCCCCATGGGAACCTCAGTATCCTGACTCTCTGGCTCATCCCCAGAGTCATCGCTCACCACCTGGATCGGCTCTGTGGATAGAGAAGGACAGGGAAACCGATCACACCAGCCCACTTAGACAGTCAGTCCCTGGAGCCACACTGTCAAGTGATACCTACCGTTTGGATCAATGGAGATCTCTTCCAGATTGTGGCCCCGGAATTCAGCCATTCTCCCTTGCTCGAGAGCCAGAAACAGCTTGCTCAACTTGGCCAGTTGAAGGGTACCCTCCGGGAGGCGGTAATAATGCCGATGCACCCGAATATCATGTCCAAGGAAATCAGCAAGCTGATCCATCTCTGTATCGCTCAGGTTGAGGACTCTGCAAAGTGTAGCCACATGCTTCCGTAGGCGGGTGGAAGATAATGCTTCGGGGTGCTTGGCCCCACACTCCCGGGCGTAGAGACGTATGCAGTCGGATCCCCTATAATGGGACATGGCTGTTGGCCTAGCAAACATGTAGATATTGTGTGGGGTCGCACCACATTCTGTCCGCTTCTCTATGAGGAGCTCCATCGCTTTCTGCATGCTTGGGGATAGCAGGACAGGGACTTTCCTGCCTCTTTTCCCAGGAATCTCAATACGGGAGAAGTGACGACAGAGTGCCTTCTCCAGCTCTGACAGGGCCTGGGCCACATCACCCTGCAAATCGGCTGTGTGCCGTAAATCGAAGGAGGAGAGCAGCATCTTGGAAACCTCACCTTCTCTCCTGCGGTTGAAGAGAATCAGCTGCGTGAGGGTAACTTTGGCCAACATGGACCACTGCTGTTTGGAAGGGTGGGCGGACAACTCATCGATGTACTCTCGCTGACGGTCAAGGAGGTGAAGGTTCGAGCGCTTAACATCATCAGTGAAGGGCAGAAGCAGCGGTGCATTCCATTTTATCTCTCGAAGTGTCTTCAGGGCAGCAGTGGAGATTAGCTCGCTCCACCTCGCCTCATAAATTTTCCGAAAGTTTCGGGCACGCTCCTCTGTCAGGGCACTGCCCTCCATCAGTGCCTGACACTCCACCATAGCAGAAATCTTCTGCAAGCTGTGTCCCACCTTCAGAGCCAACGAGGGTATTTTATATGTATTGGTGCGGTCATCGTAACCGGCCAGGCTCCTCACAGCATGCACCACTTGCAGGAAATTCTGTGGGCAAATGAAATCTTCCATACACCGCAACGGTGTGACCTTCATCGCCTTCAGCAGAAGCCGCCCCACCTCTCTGAGCTTCTGACGATTGTAATCATGCTTGCTGACATCAGACCCCAGACGGTTATAGAGGTGCTGACCGAACTGCATAATCCAGCGGTCCCCTTTGATTACCGGTACCACATCATCATAATTCATTTCGCTCAGCAACTTCCAGAGGCCAGTGCCAACATCTTTCGGGAGCGGTGTGGCGTAAGTGAAGAGACCCTGCACCCTGGTTCTTCCA